>NC_051183.1:136643339-137014184 GCF_013339695.2 Rhipicephalus sanguineus | reverse complement strand
CATTGCCTCCATTAAACTGCCGAAAGCAACTGAAGACGGGACTCTGACGGGTCGCTGTTCAAGGCCCGAGTCAAGACGCAGTCGAAGCTGACAAGGAATTACGTATGCATGTACGTAACGGTGATAACAACGCTAAACGTGAATTTAGAAAAAAGAAGACTTCTAAGAGGTATTGAATCATGCAACAGTTGGACCTTGTAGCCATAGTGTTCCTTCGAAAGTTTCTTTGGGCCATTTTATTTTTTTGCATTGCCGCCAGAAAGCTGGATCTCTTCGACGCACGTGATAAAGTCTACTTCTAGCCACAAGAGGCAGTCGTCATCGGTAAAGTAGAACGGTTCTGTACCTCGACCGTGTGGGTTAGCAGTGGCAATATTCGGTAAGTCGTACCAATTCCACACCATTTTCATGAGGGTGATGGTGGGAAACAATCTTGAAATTCTGTCGCATCAACGTGACATTACGGGTTTTCTTGTAGGAACTCAAGCGCTGCTATCACGGCTGGGGAGAACGCTTGCGTAGCACTTCACACCTTCATCTTCTCCAGGTCGTTTGGCTCAACGTGTGACTGTGTCAGGAACCTCACTGGCATTACGAGAAGTTGCAGCTGAATGCCATGTAGCTTCTTTAAGTAAAACACATCTTAAATTAGATTATCTCCGTCAGTCATCTCTCTTTCACAAAAGTGTTGCTGACATTACTGATCAGATGATTGGGATAAATAGACAAAAAAGAGGCTCAGTATGTTTGAATAGGCGTGGCACAGCAGCCACAAGCGTACCATTGTCCGAAAGGCCCTTGAATAGGGCAACATTTGACAGGTGATTGTCAGTATTAGTAGTTGTTACGCGGAAGCCCACCTCTTCGACTGCATGTATAACAGTCTTTGTCATAGAAAGACGTTGCACGCCTCCCTAGCACCTGGTAAAGAAGTACCCAACTGGTATCACATCAGCAGTCGACAGCCCTCGCCGGACAAAGCACAACACCCTGTTCGCCACTTCAGGTGTTTTCAACGATCGCTGTTCAGCACTCCTGTCAACAAGGCCGAAGGCCTTTTCAACTTGACGGTCGTATGTCATGTTCTGGTGTATTGCCACTTGATATAGGATTAGGGAGCAGATTTCTTCTTCAACCGGCAGATGCTGAACACTGCACGGAGGCGTTCTGTTATGAGGGATGTTAGACCTACATCGATTGTTGTGAACCCGACGTAGTTTTGTAGCGTGGCACGACAAGGCAACTTAAACAGGCGTCTTGTCCTGGCTTTCTTGTATCATTTGTTCGAGCATGCTTTCGAGAGCGCGCACACGCTCAGAATTACTTCACTCCAGGCTGACTTTTTGTAAACGAATTTCGAGACCTGAGTTTTGACAAATTCAGCAGTTTTGTAGCCTTCGTTTGCAAATTTTTAGTAAACACAAAAAAACAGGCTGTTTCTTGTTGCTCTCGAGAGCTTGTAGCCGTTCACGAACCGTATCGTGCTGGCGCAGTATCTGCAGTGAGTGCTTCAGACGGCAAATTTTCTGCTGCAGGTGATTGATTGTTTTTTTTGCATGTTCCATTGTCCGCTTCAAATCAAGGTTTGTTTGAGACATTCGATTTGTCGTTTAGCTTGTGTGGGTGCTCACTGTCAGCAGGCAGCGCAGAGACAGATGTTTCCTCCGAACGTCCGACAGGTGCAACATGTTCTTGTTTCCTGAAGAGATCACTCTCGGCATCTCTATGCATGCTTTCATCTCGGCCAGCATTGTTACGCGAACTCATATACTACCATCTGCTATTTCTTTACGAGGCCGTGTTGTTATCCTACGAGTGCTTGTATTTTGCATATGTGAACAGTAATTAGGGAACACTGTTGGGATAGCACTTGGCAAGAAAAAATTCGCAGTTTAGCACCTTTTTTGTAGTCATTTTCGCTGAAGTGAAGGAAACAAAGCAAAGAATGGTCACTGGGTACCCACCTCCTTTCCTTTTATGACCATGAACTCGATCCGGATTAGTTTGGAACGTGTACTAAGGACCCCTGTTGATCGCGTTCAAGAAATTTGATCCGTATTGACTCTTATCGAGATCAAAAGTATTTTTGTGACACCGGCATTCAACAAATCCTTGTGGAGAAAATTGCGTTTCAGAGAAAATATGAGATTCAAAGTACCACGCACTCGAATATGCCAAACAGTATGATGTCAGCGTGTTGAAAAAAAAAATGATGGCTGATCCCTCCGTCATAGGAATCGGTATAACACGAAAGTGAAACGTGTCGTCACAGAAATAGTTTATTGCTTATAGTTCATTGGTATATGAGAGCTTGTACAACATCTACTGCTGTTTGGCAGATATACACCGCTTGATGTAGACGCATCTCACGCACGTTGATGCCTAGTGGCACGTCTCCGTGCCGACGACTAACGCCCATGATCATGATTTAACCATTGCGGTAGCTGAAGTTCTTAAGATATACGTGGACACCGCATATGGTGAATCTCGCACAAATATGGCATCAACAAGCTCATAGTAAACACTGACACTCGACATGCACTCCTTGAAAGCGTCGTGAAATGCGAAGAGAAACGCTACGCGCGTCGTGTCTGCCCTCTAGCCTGGCCGTTACATCTCACAGGGCGAGCGGGAAACGCGGTGCTACAGCCAGGCGAACGTCGGTGAGCTATTTTTCGATGTGGATGTGGTCGATGTGGTATTTTCTATGTGGTCGTAGCAACGACGTGTTTTTTTTTTTCGTGCCAGGTGGCCAAGATTTAACCGCCGCATTATAAAGGGGACGATCATATTATCCATCCATCAATCCAAGAGCACTGTGAGAGCAAAGTGTGAAAGATAAAAGACGCGTTCATGCATCCTCCGTAATGTGTATGGCGGAAGCTCAGTGGGCTAAACGCCCGCCAGCTAGCGTCGCTGACCGAGAGGTCATGGGTTCGACTCCAGTCAACGGAACTATTTCTTATAGTTTTTTAGATGCGAAGCAGCTCTTTGACTAGCCTGTGTAACGCTGTCACTCCGTCCGCACAAACGCGAGGCAACGCGCTTCCCTCGGCGCAGGTGTTGGAGCGGTGCCAAGTAGGTCACGCCGCAACTGGGCGTTGACGTCACGCTCCACTCGCGCGATTCCCTCGCAGGTGCGCGCGTGCGTCACTCTTCCCTCACCCGCCGGAGGGCCCACAGCTGCCGGCTCCAACGCCCGCTCGCCTCCCGTGTCTGCGTTTCAAACAAACGTTTACACCCGTAAACGCTACACAGAATTTCGCTTCAAACGAATCTTCCAGCGCTCACCGCAGCACCCGCGTTAGCGCCGTTCAACCCGTGAAGCGTAGCGTAGCGTTTACTGGTGTAAGCGTTTGTTTGAAACGCAGATACGGGAGGCGAGCGGGCGTTGGAGCCAGCAGCTGCGGGCGCTCCGGTGGGTGAGGGAGAGAGTGACGTACTCGCGCACCTTTGAGGGAAGCGTGCGAGGGGAGCGTTATGTCAACGCCCTGCTGCGGCGTGACCTTCTTGGCACCGCTCCAACACCTGCGCCGAGGGAAACGCGTTGCCTCGCGTTTGTGCGGACGGAGGGACAGCGTTACACAGGCTAGTCAAAGAGCTGCTTCGCATCTAAAATTTGGCGATAGCTCGGTGGGCTAACCACCCGCCAGCCATGGTCGCGGGCCTAGAGGTCATGGTTTAGACTCCTGATAACGGAACTTTTTCTCAGAGTTTTTTTTCATCAGATGGCATTCAATTTGCTCACGTATTTACGGGACGGAAATGCGTCATGAAAGTATTGATGGACACCGCCACAAAACACTTTCTTGTCAAAAGGCGCGACTTTTTGACGCGTGCAACAACGCAAAGTGACAACGCATCAAGTAAAACAAGTAGAAATATCTCACCGATGTGAACCACGTCCTATCACAAAAAGCTACACGTACAAAATGAAGGCGCATTTTTTGTATTTGACGCTGAAATACGGGCACAATGTGGGACTACATGCATAGGCGGTCGCCTTCGCTTTGTTGACAAGAAGTCCATAGAGGAAGAAAAAAATGTTAAGAGAGGACACTCCGCGAATACTTCACGACTTCGTAACGATCTAGTGCTCTCACTAAACGCCAGCGAACGCAAGCGCGAGAAAAAAAAAACGTTATCATCAATCCAAGAGAATTGTTTTTACAACATAATAATTATACGCCCAAATATCACATGTTCGTTATACATAAAAACTATTTATTCAACACAGCTCACGTGGTCATTTTCTTCAGCCGTACTGCCATAAACGCCATCTACGATTCGCGTACTGGCCATAAACGCAAGCGCGGCGAATAAAGCCGTAGTGAATTATGATTACCTGCATCTCTTTCTATTATAACTTAATCGAAATAAAAATTACATGACGACCTGATTCGCACGGACCGTTGAACTAGACAAAATTGGGAATCACTAAATCAAAGCGGCAAACAAAATTACACCATCTCCCGCTAAAGGGGACCATGAGGCGATGCGAAGCCGGAACACTTGCACGATCGCGTTCCGTTGGCGATCGTTGGGCATTCTACCGACCTCGCGTCGTGGAACGCGAAGAGGGACGCTATGCGCGTCGTATCTTCCATCTAGCCTGGTCGTTAATTCTCACAGGGCGAGCGGGGAACGCGGTCGACAGGCGGACGAGAGGGGGGCAGCGTAGGAGAGGAGAGAGAAGGGGAGGGGACGCGCATGCGCTCGAGCTCACCGCGGCGTTGCGCAGGAGAGAATTTCGGCATGTCTAGCCCGCGTTTCAGAGGAAGAGTGGTAAGGGGGAGGGGGATGGATATGGGAGAGGGGAGGGGAGAGGGGTATGGGAGAGGGGAAGTGGGGATGTGTATTGGAGAGGGGAAGGGTAGATGGAAAGTGGAGAGGGGAAGGGGAGGGGAAGTGGAGAGGGGGATGGTGAGTGGAGAGGAGGTCTGTGGAGAAGGTATGCGCATGCGCAGTAAGGGTGGTCACGCCGCACACCAACACCACCACCACCGGATTGAGCTCCGCCTTAAGATACTTCGCATCTAATTGCTTTGCCATTTGGGCGAAGAAAAGTGGTCTGAAAGCATTAACTTTCGCTATAGCGAAACGTCGGTTACGCAGTGTAATCCAAATTTCGCGCCAGTGAAACAGAAGCAGGAAGAGCAGGCCACTTGCTCTCACCAACCACCAGGTGCGCTAGGGCCGATTGGGCCGCTGGGGTCTATGAGAGTGTCCACTCTTAACCTTTTTTTCTTTCTCTGTGAGTTGTCCGCGAGTATATTACTATGGGAGAGAAGCTTCCCATCCCGAAAGTAAATACGTGTGTGCATAACGAACTGCTTTATACTCCAAGGCAAAGCGTCTATGGAGCCGAACAAAAAAACATGGTTGATCCCTCCGTCCTAGGAATCGGAATAACACGAATGTAAAACGTGCCCTTACAGAAATAACTGAATGTTTACTGTACATTGATATAAGAGAGTTTGCACAATGTATATTGATGTGTGGCAGCTATAGCACCGTTTATCGTAGATATGCCCACTTTGATGATTGGTGGTACATCTCCGGGCCGATGACAAACTGCCATGTTAAATGATTAAACAAACTTGAAACACGTGGCGCAAGGTTGCAACTGTGAAGAAACAAGAAGAGGCAGACAGCACCAGCCCAACATAACGTACTGCTAATTAGGGGCGAAGCTCCTTATAGCGGCACTCGTTCGTCCCTCGTAGCGTAGTATGTAACCAGTCTTACGCTTTGACCTGCAAGGTGGTGCCGGTGGGAGATTTTTCCTGTGCGTTGTTGAACAATAAAAAATTCGCAGCGTTAGCTAAAAGCCGACTTCTTCTGTCTCTCATTTCTATTAGCAGCCATTCTTTACCTCCAAGGTAGTGCCTGGTGAGATTTCTCCTGTGCGTGATTAAACAATAAAAATTTTGTTCAAAACGCCGTTAATTGATGAAATAAACCAACAAAAGACGCCAGATGTTTTGTAAAAGCAAAACGAAAGAACGCCAGATGTTTCTAAAGCAAAACGAAAAGACGCCAGCTGCTTAACGAAAGACGCCAGAATATTTTCTAAGCAATGGTTTTCTAAACAATGAAAATTCACAGCGTACATGTAAAATTAAAGTGCGCTGCAAGTCGTCATAACTCATCGAACCTTTAGTATAAACGCGCCCGATCTCACGTCGGTGATGATGTACTGGGCAGAATTCACGGAAGATTCACGGTTTACCGATGAACCTCCGCAGCCTGGCCCACTCACCATCATTCACTCCGTGGATATGCTGTGATTTTTTTCTTCTCAGTTGCAACCTTGCGCCACGTATTTCAAGTAACGATGCACCAACTAGCCCAACATAACTTACGATTAAGCAAACCCTTGTGGTAGCTGTAGTAGTTAACGGTGAAAGCGTAATCAGGAAACTAGGTATGATAGCCAGAAGAGCGTCGCATACTGGACGCAGAACTTGGTCGCCATCCCGCGGCATGTTAAAATGTGATTGAACACCACGGCCGGACTAGAGGGAAACGCAAAGCGCGTCGTGCCGCCCCGGTAGCCCGTCCGCCATTTTTCTATGGGGGCGAGCGCGGAAGCGGGGAACGCGGTGTTACAGCCAGGTTAAGCAGGCGCGCGTCGGAGAGCTATGAGCGAGGCCGACGCTTTTACGGATGGATGCTATGAGCGTCGCCTTTATAACGGGGCGGTGACATGTGTGCCACCAGGCTCGAAGGAAAGAAAAAAAAAACTTCCTTGTTTCATGTTGGCCTAATACCTTAACTACATTGATTAAATCTATGTTATTATACCAAAAAAAATATAAATTCACGGTCCATCTCTCTGCCTCTTAAGGCAGAATTACGTCATTTTTCCACCATTATTTATTTTTGTTCTTTATCTACTTTTCTGCCACCAATACTCTAACCGTCTCTTACTTATTTCTATCGCGGACGTGTGCAGCTTTCCATTGTTGTTCCTAAAACCCAAGGCTTCATGTAGACTCGTGCCCACACGTATACCTGGGTGAGTATCGCCACATTCAATCAGTACATGTTCCATCGTTTCCTTAGTTGCCCCGCAGCATGTACATTGTTCTTCTTCGTTACTGAATCTTGCTTTATAACTACGCGTTCTAAGGCAGCCCGACCTTGCTTCAAACAGTAAAGCGCTTCCCCTTGAATTATCATAAAACCTTTCCCTCCTTATTTCGTTTTTTCCCCTTCTGTAGTTACTCAGAGACGGCTTCTTTTCCATCGCTGCCATCCAATAAGTCCTCTCCGCCTCTCTGACCTTCCGCTTAATGCTCCTTGTTGCCATATCACCCGCACTGCTAGCCGTATATTTACTGGTGAGCCTCCTAGTTCTTTTTCTCCACTGCGTGTCAACGCTTTTTCTATACAAGTACCTGAAAACCTTCTCTGCCCATCTACTGTTCTTCATTTTCCTCAGCCTCTCTTCGAATCTCATTTTGCTCTGAGCTTCCCTCACTTCAAAGCCTGTCCATCCCATATCACCCCTTACAGCCTCATTTGTCGTCTTCCCGTGAGCGCCCAACGCGAGGCGGCCCACCGTCCTTTGATTTACATCCATTCCTGATTGTACCTCTGACTTCATACACACCACTGAGTTCCCAAATGTAAGCCCCGGGCCATGACACCCTTCCACAGCCCTCGAAGCACCTCGTACCTATTGTATCCCCATAAAGCTCTGTGCTTCATAATTGCAGCATTCCTCTTTCCCTTTGCTACCGATGCTTTTTCTTGTACCTCCATATATCTATCCCCCTCATTTACCCATACTCCGAGGTACTTGTACTCGCTTACCCTCGGTATTTTTTGGCCCTGTATAAAGACCACATGGTCTTCGTGATCATTGAATACCATCAATCCACATTTTGTTGCACTAAATCCTAGTCCTAGAGCCTCACATTCCCTTCCGCATATATCTGCCAGTCGCTGTATATCATCTTGACTGTCCGCAAATAAGACAATATCATCAGCATAAAATAGACCTTGAAGCTTCTGCTCAACCATCGTGCCGACCTGCTTGTGTGACAAATTAAATCCAATGTTGGTACCTTCTAGCGCTTTTTCCATCCTCACCATGTACAGCATGAATAACGGCGGGGACAAAGGACATCCCTGTCTCAGACCCTTGCTAATTTCAACGCTGTCCTTGCTACTTATTCCTTCCCATTCTATACAAACTGTATTTTCTCGGTATATTTCCCTCAAAAGCTGTATACAGTCGTCACCTATGCCCACTTCTTTCAGTATATCCCACAAAATTTCCTGATTAACGTTGTCATACGCCCCGGTAATATCTAGATAAGCTACGTATAAGGGCCTGTTTTCTATTTTCGATATTTCTATACACTGGGTAAGAACAAACAGATTATCGTCTAACCGCCTGTCAATTCGAAATCCATTCTGAAGTTCTCCCAAAATGTCATTTTGGTCTACCCACGCTTCTATTTTTAATTTTACTGCCTGCATCGCCAACCTGTATAGCACCTGTATAGCGGTCTATACGAGCGAATGTTATCCTTTTCTCCCTTGCCTTTATTGATTAGGTTCATTCTACTTTTTCGCCAACTGTCTGGTATTTCCCTCTCCTGTAAGCTCTTTTCTACGGATTTCAGCAGTGCTTCTTTAGTTTTATGTCCGAGTTCGTTAATGAGGCTGACGGGAACCCCATCTAAGCCCGGAGTAGTGCGCTTAGGAAATTTTCCTTCGGCCTTCTTCCAATTGAAATTCTCTAGTACTACATCTTCGTCGGTTGCACTCCTTTGCGTACTTTTACTCACTGGGGGAATCCCCGGGGGCGACCTTACGACGCATGGCTAAGGTCGCCACCTCGCGGTGTGTTAAGACATTGACAAAAAGTGAGCTTCTATTGAAAACGCACCAAATGGAAGGGACGTATGACGCGTTGCAGGTGCTAATCGCGGAGGCCACAGTAATGACGAATTACGTTACTTTACCGCTCCCAGAGGGTAACACCACCCCGCCGACCGGGAGAGTGGTAGATATAAAAGGCGCGTTTGTAAAGCCTCTAGGTGTAGTGACCATGGCGCAGTGGATAGCGTGCCCAGCATCTGTTGTTGCGGACCGAGCAGTCGTGGGTTCGATGCCCGTTGACGGTACTTTTTAGGGGCGAAGGTCCTTAAGGCAGCACCCGTTCGTCCCTCGTAGTTGTCGTAGTCGTAGTGCGTAACCAGTCATAACGCTAGTACTAGATCTTGACCTCCAAGGTGGTGCCGGTGGGAGATTTTTCCTGTGCGTTGTTGAATAAAAAATTCGCAGCGTGCGCGTTAACTAAAAGCCGAATACTTCTGTCTCTCATTCCCCATTAGCAGCCATTGGCATGTTCCAGTAGGAAACGTTAGTAGAAGTAGAAGTGTGTTAGCTAAAAGCCTACTTCTTCTGTCTCTCATTCCCATTAGCAGCGATTGTTTGCCTCCAAGGTAGTGCCTAGTGAGATTTCTCCTGTGCGTGATTAAACAATAAAAATTTTCTTCAAAACGCCGTTGATTGATGAAATAAACCAACGAAAGACGCCAGATGTTTTCTAAAAGCAAAACGAAAGAACGCCAGATGTTTCTAAAGCAAAACGAAAAGACGCCAGCTGCTTAACGAAAGACGCCAGATGTTTTTTAAAGCAATGGTTTTCTAAACAATGAAAATTCACAGCGTACATGTAAAATTAAAGTGAGCTGCAAGTCGTCATAACTCATCGAACCTTTAGTATAAACGCGCCCGATCTCACGTCGGTGATGATGCACTGGGCAGAATTCACGGAATATTCACGGTTTACCGATGAACCTCCGCAGCTTCGCCCACTCATCATCATTCACTCCGTGGATATGCTGTGATTTTTTTTGTTTGCCATCTGACCGTGTATATTTTTCGACGTCATTTCCGTGGCGGAAATACGTCACTGATGTGACGTATAAAACACTTGCGTGTTAAAAACGACACACCTAGCTTAGGTGAATCTTGAACGCCTACATGCTCGGTCGGGTGTAAATTCGGAGTTCCTTTTAACTACACGAATAATTTTACATGTAACCTGCACAATAGTAATTACTAAACGCAATGAAATCAAGTTTCCGTTCCATCCTTTAGGCAATCTTCAACAAAACAGATCAATTGCTCAAACGTTGCAGCATAAATGTATTCTACGAGTTCCTATGTCACCAATCAAGGGGTTCAACGACAAGAAGCACTGGTAGCCACAACAATGAATAAATTAATGAATGAAATGAAATGTAGTCCCGAATCTCCTTTTGAAGTTTTAAAGGCCACGCGTGAGGTTAGAGTTTTTTAAAGACGATAGTCTTTCTTGGGATACTTAAACGGAGAAATTTTCGTCTGTCCGTCTTTCTGTCTGTCTTTCTGTTTGTCGGCACGTCCCTCGATTCAGCCACTCGGCCAAAGTTGAACCACTTGCCCAAGGGCCAGCCGTCTTGAACTGGTACGGCTGTTCATACTTGTGAACGTTGTCGATCAAAAAATAAATATCATGCATATCTGAGGTGCAACATCACTAGGTAAGTATTAGGTGGCGTGTTCCTTTAATAGAAAATGCATACATACGTGATTTTAGGGACCCTAGTTTCTTAAGCTGCGCTGAAAGTGGGTGAAATTTGCCTTCCTCCGTGCCCTTCGCACGAGCGCATTGTTGTGTTTCGGTTTCGGTTCTGTATTGCACTGTACGAATTTCATGGGTTGGTGTTGAAAAACTTTAGTTTTGAGAAGGCCAAGAAGGTGAAAAAAATCACAGCATATCCACGGAGTGAATGATGATGAGTGGGCGAAGCTGCGGAGGTTCATCGGTAAACCGTGAATCTTCCGTGAATTCTGCCCAGTACATCATCACCGACGTGAGATCGGGCGCGTTTATACTAAAGGTTCGATGAGTTATGACGACTTGCAGCTCACTTTAATTTTACATGTACGCTGTAAATTTTCATTGTTTAGAAAACCATTGCTTTAGAAAACATCTGGCGTCTTTCGTTAAGCAGCTGGCGTCTTTTCGTTTTGCTTTAGAAACATCTGGCGTTCTTTTTTTTGCTTTTACAAAACATCTGGCGTCTTTGAATGTAGATTACGTCCTTCATTAGAACGCCGTTTTCGCGGAACATGAACATGTTAAAGCAATAGCGTTAAACAGCTCGTTTCGCATCCATTCTGGTGTCGGTGTCGGCGGCGTCGGCGGCAGCGCCTTTGGTTGTGAGCGAAAAAGCAGTGTTGTCCGTAAGCGAAAGTTTGAGGAAGGTGCAAATAAAGATATGAGCCGCAGGGCGTGCGCACTTTGGCTTTTCTTGCTCCAAGGCTTAGGTCTCCCCAGAGAAGCGAATGTAGGCTGGCGATAGGGAAGGCGATACGAACACGGCCCGATTAAACTAGCTTGTTGACGCCGCCTCTGAGAGAACCAGGCGCGCGGTACGGTCGCACCATCTCTTGGAGGCGTTGGGACGCTGCTCCGCAGTTTTCCCGCCGTTTCTGAGCGATGGCGTGACCACGCCGCGCGTATGTTCTCTTCCAAACACGTGGTGGTTGCATCACTGCTTACCAATGACAAAGGACACACACATTTGTGCGCGCATTCTCTTACACACATGTACAGGGAGCATGAATACTTTGAAAGAAGTGTCACGCCACCGGACTGTTGACACGCATGTGACGGATTCTGTGCATTCGCAATTACTTTGGCTGGAGTGGCTGAAAGTGTCAGAGCAGTGTGTGTGCGGGTGTGTAGGGAGTCAACTCAACGCGTACGGACGCAGAGAGAAGCGAGGCGCAGGGCACTTTCTATATATTTCCTCAACAATGCACCAGCGCACAATACTCGCTCGCTCTTTGGACAAAGAAAGCAAGCTTGTCAAAAAAGTTTTGTTGAAGAGGGCGGAAACATTTAGCCTGTTGGTACGCGTTTGTGTGTGTCTGTGTGCGTGTTTGTGTGCGTGTGTATGTGTGTGTGTGTATGTGTGTGTTTGCGTGTGCGCGTGCCAATATTGCTATTGCGTTCAGCTCCTAAAGGCGATGCTTAAGGGTCCCCCAAATTTTTGTGGCATCACCACCATCTTTTATATTTGCATCCTTCATGAGTGCCTGGAACGGGCACACAGCAGCCGCAGCCCGGTACTACGGAAGTGACTGTTCGGCACTAAACTGTGACAAGGCATATTTTTTTTCTGCTGTGTACAAGCCTCCATTTCGGCTTTACATCTTGTCCTATTGAGGGCTTTTAAATGCGCCAGATTTGCTATGCCGACTCAACAAGAAAGCCCTATCCGTGCCTGTGTCACGTAAGGCGATGGACGAAAACGCCAGCCATGGACGGAAACTCCGCCTCGATAACGTCGTGCAAACGACTGCCGGATGCGTGAGGTGGAATCTGGGTTGCTGAGAGCCCAAGAGACTGCAGCTCTCCTCATATAATACCCTGAATTATTGCACGCAACGAGGTCTCGGCGGTAGTGGTGTTTACAGGGCTGTCCGACTGCAACCATTGAGACTGGAGTTTCTCAAGGCGTTGGCACGTAGCAACAATGTCGGCTACTGTTGTCGGGTTCTGTATGGCCAACGCATTGAAGGCGATACTGCCGACGCTTTTGAGCACATGACGAACCCTCTCTGATTCGGTCATGGACGTGTTGACGCGGCGACAATGAGCAATCACATCATCTATGTATGACTTATCAAATTCGCTGAGTTGTTGCTTGCGAGCGTCCAGTGTCTTATTACGAAGGCTGAACGAACCGCCGGAGTGCCGGAAATTTGGTGAATCTCTTGCTTGCAATTGGTCCTGTCCAGGAAATCACTCGCCGTGCGATAAAAAGAGACAGGTTGAAGATTAGCCCGATCGTGCAGTTGTCAGTTGAACTCACTCGGTCGTAGTTGTCGAGCCAATCCTCCACATCTTCACCTCGAAATCCAGCGAACACGGAAGGGTCACGATGGTACCCACTAATGATCTAGGGTGGATAGGCCGCGGCAGTCGGGGCAATGGAGGTAGATGCAGGAGCGCCGGTGGGGTCGTTCTGAGGCATGTTAGTGGACCCCTGCTGCAGACGGCTACCTGAGCAGATCCCGAGGGGGTACAGTGGGCGGGGAGAGGACGGACGATCGGTGAGCAGCCTCCACCACTTGCGACGCAGCAGTTAAAGGGACACTAAAGGCAAATAACAATTTATGTCACAGTGAAAGCTCAATGTATGCCAACGTCTAAAACGGCAGTATTATCAACAGCGGTACCCTACTTACCGAGAAATTGAGCTAAATGTATAACACGATGAGCACCACGAGCGGCACAATTTGAAAGGGATCCCGATAACGTGGTAGAGTCTGAATACAATTAATCACTAGTAATCAAACTAGCTGCAATAAAGAAAGAAAATTCCGTGCATCAAGACACGTAATAAAATGCTGCTTCTTCCTTTCTGTTTGATTCATGGAAAAAAGACCTCTTTGGCGTTGTCATGGAGAACGGCGCGGGGGGTTCAAAAGTTCCGTTTTCGCCGAACTACGCTTCGTCCGGCGCCCTGCTTCGCTCACGCGGTCGCATCTGAGTGGTAGTTTTGGTATCGCGTACTGCCGTGTGTGTTTTGCGCGCTCGCGAAGGCCGCTCTGACAGAAAGTTCGACAAAAAACCCATGCATGTAATGTTGCCGGATGCCCTATGGTGCACGCCGCCAGTGCACGCCGCCGCGCAGTAAAGGCGGGCAGTTGGGCACGGCAACAGTGACGTGAAAAAAACCGCTTTCTGGCGGGTGATTTGAAGTGCGCTAACGCTATGTGGAACTCTAAAACGTGATTTTATTGCAAAATAAGCACTTCCTTGGCATAAGAGTAGCACTATGAGGTTTATGGACCGCTATCTCAACAATCGACGTCGACTTAACATTTGCCCTTATATTATTTATTTATTTATTTATTTATTTATTTATTTATTTATTTATTTATTTATTTATTTATTTACAAATACTGCAGGCCCTGTTCGGGCCCAAGGAGGAGTGGGTAACAAATGTCAGTGACAAAATCAGAATAAAAAACATAATGAAAATACAACACAAGATACGAAGTTAAAAAAATTCTCAACATCAGGGAAAAATATAATTAATACATAGCAATAATGGCATTCATACAGAAATACAAAAACACAGCATATCCACGGGGTGAATGATGATGAGTGGGGCGAAGCTACGGAGGGAATCATCTGTAAACCGTGAAACTCTTCCGTGAAATGCGCCCAGTACATAATATAAAGAGTGTGAAACATCGTGTGTATATTAAACATCAAACTTTTATTGTACTGTTGGTTTACGTGGTCCCTTCATTATCACTTGTGATCGGTGAAATGCAAGGAAGAAGTCCGCTCCCGAGCGAAAGAGCGCCAAGAGCGACCGCATTCCCCGCTCGCCCTGTGCGAATTAAAGGCAAGGCTAGAGGGAAGACAGGACGCGCGTTCCACGACGCGCGGTCGGTAGCATGCCCAACGAAAGCCAACGGAACGCGATCGTGCAAGTGCTCCGGCTTCGCATCGCCTCATGGTTCCATTTAGCGTCCCAAAACCAAACATATTGCTCAAGGTGTGCCTTGCGTTTTTCGTAGAAATAATTTCTTTATCATGTACATTAAGACGAAAAGTTGAAAGCTCACTAGAGTGTATCGCCCGCAAAGTATGTCTTTTAGTGTGATTTAGCTCTCGTACGGCAGGGTCCTCGCGCCGTTGCCGCTCCACCTCGCCCGTTGACGATCGGGCGAGGTGGCTAAATACAACTACTACTACTACACTTTAAGAAAAACTTCTGGCGTTCTTTCTTTCTGCTTTTACAAAATATCTGGCGTCTTTCGTTGGTTTATTTCATCAATCAACGGCGTTTTGAACAAAATTTTTATTGTTTAATCACGCACAGGAGAAATCTCACCAGGCACTACCTTGGAGGTAAACAATGGCTGCTAATGGCAGTGAGAGACAGAAGAAGTCGGCTTTTAGCTAACACTTACACTTCTACTTCTACTAACGTTTCCTACTGGAACATGCCAATGGCTGCTAATGGGGAATGAGAGACAGAAGAATTCGGCTTTTATTTAACGCGCACGCTGCGAATTTTTTATTGTTCAACAACGCACAGGAGAAATCTCCCACCGGCACCACCTTGGAGGTCAAAGCGTAAGACTTGTTACTCACTACTACGACCACGACGACTACGAGGGACGAACGGGTGCCGCTTTAAGGAGCTTCGCCCGATCGTTTCTCGGCCTCTTGGCTAAGATCAAAGCGACAGGCAGAAGGTTTCTAGCATCAAGTTCTAGGTCGTGCCGTTTCCCGGTGCCCGCGATCGGCCTGGCCGGTCGCCTGCAGCGTGAGGATGGCATTCCGTGCCCCACCCCCTAAAGCGCATTGCTTTAGTTTTAGCGCGCCCACCGACTCAACTGCCGATGACATCATCGACGCGATTGAGGAAATAACCGGACCGAGAGGACTCAAGTCTTTACAGCACCAAGGTGGAACTAAGTTTTGTATCGCCGTAGCCACGGCTGCGGCGGCAGGGAAGCTTTCGGCACGTGGTAGTTTCGTGCTAAACGGTGCTGCAGTACCAGTAGCCCAGGTCGGCCCTCAAGTTGTCACCGTCACGGTCTTTCGGTGTCCCCTCTTCGTCGGCGACGCCTCCCTGGCCGCGGCGTTCGCGCAGTATGGTAAAGTCCTGGAGATCTACGAGCAAACGTTTAAAGGACGCCAACATGTGGGCAACAGTCTGCGGGTCGTGCGACTGGAAATGTCAAAACCCGTACCCAACTTTATGTCTGTACAAGGACATAGGGTTATGTGTGATTATAGGGGCGTGACGAAAGTTTGCTCCCGATGCGCCCAAGAGGGCCACGTTGGAAAGGACTGCCACACGCCGCGATGTGCGAGGTGTGAAACGTTTGGCCATGACACGACCGGTTGCTCCGCCCCGTGCCGCCGCTGCGCCGGGGAACACGCTACGGCAGACTGCTTACAGCCAAGGTCGTACGCCGCGGCCGTGGGGGAGAGACCAGCAGCACGTGGGCAGGCAGTTGCTACGGAAGGCGACGCACGTGGTCAAGACATGGCGGCGCCAGACGAAGCACGCGAAGTACAAGCCAGAGAGACCGACAGCTCTCCTGAAGAAGCAGGCGCCAGGGACTGGAGCACGTGGGCCGACGACGCGTCCTCAAGTCTACCAGCGGAACGAGGCACGGCAGTTTCTACGGATGCGGAGTCGCTGTCCGGACTGAGTCAAGTGGCATCAACGGAATCAGAGAGCTCGGGAGCGTCAACAAGCCTCAGCGCGAAATCGTCGCAGTCACGCTCCCCTGCAGGTGCTGAGTCCGCGCCCAGCAAGCCCCCGACCGTGAAGCACACTGGTAGCCAGGTGGCCGCCGGGCGAGGACACCGCACGCACGTGGTGGATTCCCGAGTTAGGCGGACCACTACCGAACCTGCAAGCACATCACAAGACCAGCAGCCGCTGAGCCCAATATCTCAGGCGGTTAAACAAGGCCGAGACCCCAGCCTCCGAAACCCGTTGTACCAATTAACGGACGTCCTCGGACAAGGAGACGACATGCACGTCGACGAACCGGACCTGAAACGGCCACACCACTCGTCGTCGTCAAGTGCCGACGAGCCGGGAAACCCCCGCAAGCTGCCGGCGACGGAAACGTTGCGCCCCGGGGACCTCCCCGGGCCCGAGACCCAAGACCTGTAACGGACGTTGTTTGACCCGTCGTTCGCCGACGGGAAGGTATTGTTTTCGTTCTTTTTCCGCTTGACCTTCTCTGTCGTCATGGTTAACGTTCTAACTTTAAATGTACAAGGATTTTGCAAACCAGATAAGCAGACGGAAGTTATACATTACGCTAGAGAACAGTTCATTGATATTTTATTTCTACAAGAAGTGAATTTTGTGTCGTCGTCGGATGTAGCCGCATTTCAGAGGCGTTTTAATCTTCCATGTTTCTTTTCCCTCGCTTCCACACGCAGCTGCGGGGTCGGAGTTGTGATAACGAACACCGCCCCCTTTTCGTCTTTCTTCAATATGGTTGATAGTGAGGGGCGCGTGTTGGTTTTGAAATGCGTAGTAGGAAGCCTGCGCATGCGCTTTGTTTGTGTGTATGCGCCAACAAGGAAAAGATATACGAATGCGTTTTTCCGATCCCTGACACCTTATCTCTTAGATGATTGTGCCACAGTTTTGTGCGGGGATTTTAATTGTGTCTTAGATAGCGTGCGAGACGTCCGTGGCCCAGGACAGGGCAGGAACACAAGCAATGCACGAGAACTCGCCACCTTAGCCCGGGACTTTGGCCTTCACGACGCGTGGGTCCTTAAGAAAGGCGGAACATTTGTTCCGACGTGGAAAAGAGGAACCTCCGAAACCAGATTGGACAGGTTCTACGTGAGTGAAGGCCTGGTTCCCGTGGTAGCTGACGTGGCGGTGAGCTCGTTTCCGCCAGAATCGGGTCGTATATCCGACCATTATCCCGTAATCCTATCTATGGCTTTGCCAGATCGTCGCCTAGAAGGGAAACGTTTCTGGAAGCTTGACCTCGCGGTACTTGCGGGCGACGAATCGAAAGATATCCTACGCGCGGGGATCAACAGAACGCTGACAAACGCGAGAAACCCTTCCCTGGAGTGGGACGCCCTCAAGTCGCAGTGGCAGCACTGGGCGAAGGAGAGTGGCAGGAATGCAAAAATGATTCTCGCGCACGATCTGAATGAAACCCTGAGAAGGATCAGGATAATTAACGCCGGAGCCCCGCTGACCCCAACTACGAGAGAGTATGTGGGGCTATTGAGAGCGAGGTACGATAGGCTCTTCCTGAGTACGACCCAAAAGGCGAACTTATACGCACAGGACACCATATTCAGAGACGCTCCGGAGCTCACCCGATTTTTGCGATCGCGGCGCTCGCCAGACGGCCCGAGCAGTTATGTAATGTCAGTCAGCATGCCGGACGGGTCCGTGTCTGAATGTGCCGCGGATGTAGACAGGCGCTTCTCCGAATACTTCGCAGACCTGTTCACCGAAGGAGATATGGCCGCAGATTCGGACGCGCTCAACAAGGAGTTAGAAGGACTGTGCGCGACAGTATCAAAATTGCCGGCTGCAGCGAGCGAGAGCCTCTTGAAAACGGTCTCCGCGGCCGAAGTATTATCGATATTACGGTCGATGAAGGTGGGTTCAGCCCCGGGCCCGGACGGCCTGCCAACGGAATTCTATAAAGTATTCTGGCCGGAAATCGGTAAAGGCCTTGTAGGAATGATAAATGAAATCCTAAGCAATGAAAGGGTGCCGGAGTCGTTGAAAGAAGGGAAACTAATTTTGATACCTAAAGAAGATAAAGATCACCGACTACCCGGGTCATGGCGACCTATTACCGTACTAAATGCCGACTATAAGATATTTGCGGCGGTCCTGGTGAGCCGACTCAAACACTGGTGGCCAGATGTGATATGCACCCAACAAGCGGGCTCGGTCGTCGGTAGAAACATCTTTAACGCCCTGACGCTCACTCGTGACCTTCTCGCCTACATGGACCACACAAAGACACCAGGCCTTTGCGTATCCCTCGATCAGGAACATGCATTCGACCGAGTTCGGCACGAATACCTCTTTGCCATATTAGGAGTATACGGATTCCAGCCAAAAGTGATCGATCTGTTCCGGATCATATACAGCAATATGACGAGTACCCTGGTGATAAATGGGGTGGCGAAGGGAAGATACGGCTAACCAGAGGAGTTCGACAGGGGTGCGCCTTGAGCCCCATGCTGTTTGTCCTATGCATCGACCCCTTCATTCGCTCGATATCAGCGGATGCAAAAATACGCGGGCTTCCGCTTCCGGGAACAGAGGCGGTGACGGTATCTGCGTATGCGGATGATGTAACTGTGTTTGTTAGAGACCTAGATAGTTTGTTTCAGGCGCTGAGGCGCTTTGAAGATTACGGTAGGCTCTCGGGAGCGAAACTAAACATCAGTAAAAGCAGTGCTTTGGTGCTGGGCGACCTGCACCAGACGAGCCTACCTTGTAATCTAAGGATAGAAAAAAAGATAAGGATTCTTGGGGTCACGTTCGAGCAAAAAGGAGTCGCATCAGATGTCTGGGACGATTTGGTACAGGAGGTAGTGGATTCCACACAAAAGGCAATGAGGTGTAACTTCTCGTTTGCTGAAAAGGCATACCTCATTAAGTGCATCTTTTTGGCACGCGTCTTCTATGTTGCGCGTGTAACGTTGCCTCCGCCACCAGTGTTGCAGGTTCTTCACCGAGCCGTGTTCTCCTTTTTTTGGGACGGAAGCACGGAGCGCCTCCAGAGAGACGCACTACGCCTACCGCGGTGCTTCGGCGGCTACGGTCTCCCGTGTATAAGAACGATGGCACAGCTGCTCGCACTTAGAACAGTGCTAGGAATATTAGATGATGTAGGGGCACCTGCAAGGCCACTTGCCATGTTTTTTCTAGGCCCGCTGCGCAGAACACTCGTCCCCAGGGCATTAGGAAACCTATACCCGAGTGCGGTGAACACCCCCGCTTACTACCGAGCGCTAGTGGCGCTTTCTCGAGAACTCACGGCTTTGGACTCCGACCTAAATCCACGGGAAGTTCCGCCAGCAAGGCTGTGCGAACAACTGGTGTCAGCCAGAACGACACTAAATAGCCCGCCACCAACGTTCCCCTGGCTGAAACTGACGTCAGGCAGATTACCCAAAGAGGCTGCCGACCTACAGTGGCAGAGGGCCTGGCGTATCTTGCCGACCCTGGATCGCCTCCAGCGATGGGGGATAGTGCAGTATGCGAGGTGCCCCAACTGCGGCAGTACCGAAACAGCGGCACACGCCGTCTCGACTTGCGTGGTCGCAAGGACCTTCTAGCGACTTGCTCATAGAAATATGCCCAGTTTGCGTGTAGCGAACTACTACACGAGAGACCGGTGCCCCCGAGGAGCCCTCGGCAGGTTAGCTATAGCCGCGGGCGAATATGTTCTCTGGCGCAATCGCTGCAGGGCATGCGTCCGTCGGAGACGTTTGTGGCTACAGTGGCCGTTGTTAGCTCAGTTTAGGAGGACAATATTAAGCTTTCTGGAGTCCCAACTGTCAATACATGGCGAAGTCGAATTCCTGCGGCACTGGTCCTGCCCGTTCTTGAGCGTTGTAAACGGTAAAGTGAGGCTCTCGGTGGTTTTCCCCGACCAAGAAGTGTTTTGAAATTTACATAATTTCTGGCCGTGCCATGGCCACATGTGAGGTTTGTTGACAATACTTTCTGTCACGGCTACAGTATGCCTCAATATGTTTGGTTGTGATATTTAGACAGTAGAGAAAACTGTTCTGTGTGAAGGTGTTAGTGCTGTATGTCAAACGGAGCATTGTAGGGTTCAGTGCCTTTCTGTAACACTGTCGGTGTGGACTTCTCAGAAAATAAACATTTTCTCAATTTCGCCCCTAAAAATCTCAGCACTTATGAGGAACATAACATGTTGCAATGTTAAAAATCAAGTGCTAGGTCATTGACGAGATGGGCGAACGATTGTGTGATATTAGGCCCCAAAGACACGGTGAAGCGACCATGACCGAGGCACAGACCGCAGTTCAGCCGAGTACCCACATGCGATGATCAAGACGAACACAGGTGATTATGAACGTATAGAAAAACGAAGATTGTGTAATGCACGCCCACATTATGATTTTTTGGTTAAAAGACTTGTGCCAAGTACGAGGCGTCGTAGCTTTCGACGCAGAAAATGTTAGGTTTTTATGATTTCGACGACACAATACGAAGTGACCTATGCGTCCAGTGCGTGCCCTTACGGAGAATGCAGGATAAGGGGTAGATGATCGCACGAATGCAACGTTGGCACCATGCACAGTCGCCCACCTCTGGTCAATCCGGAATGCTGATTGGCATACAGTCTTAGCATTCTAAAAACGTATCCGCTCTCCCGTATTAGAGGTCTCATTATTATAGATCTTTCGCGTTTGATTATGAACACATGTAGTTCCTGCAAAGGAGAGTCATTGTCACTCTAAATAATTCCTCTTTTGCTTTCCGTGCAGCAACTTGAAGGACAGCCTACTGCTTTCCCATAGCTGAGAACGCATTACTCTGAATTATTCCAATATTTGGTGAACACTGAGACATACGAGCAGCTGTATACGGCTGCTCGAATGACACGGCGTGATCTGCATCGGCAAAACTGTGAAAAAAAATAAATTCAGGAATTCAAAGAAAAAATTGGCCGCGTATCTGCGTGCTTCGCTGCAAATGTCGTCTAAAGACGATAGAAGAGGCGCTGCGTGAGATATTGACACCATCTAGCAATACGTCGGGAAACATGAGTGCTGTGTTGCGGGCTGGTACTCCCGGCCCAGCAGCAGGCGAAGACCGGCGGTGACCAACGCGACCGGCGGGGACGCCAGCCAGCCCGAAGACGCGGTTTGGCGCGAAGCGCCGAAGCAGAAGAAACGTCCGCACTCAACGAGTACTCCCCACGCACTCTTTTATTTACACGTCTCCTGGGTAAAACAGGAATGCCAGAGCGGCGCCCCATGGCATTCGTACTGTGCAACACTGAACCGAAACCAAAACACAACAATGGGCTAGTGCAAAGGGCACGGAGGAAAGCAAGTTTCAGCGCAGCTTAAGAAACTAGGGTCTCTAAAATTACGTATCTATGTCTTTTCTATTAAAGGAACACACCACCTGATACTTACCTAGTGATGTTGCGCCTCATATATGCGTAATGTTTGCTTTTTGATCAACAGTGTACACAAGTATGAACCTAGTCAGCCGTTCAAGATGGCTGGCCTTTGGGCAAGTGGTGCAACTTTGGCCGGGTGGCTGAATCGAGTGACGTGCCGACAAACAGAAAGACAGAAAGACAGACCGAAATTTCTGCGTTTAAGTTCCCCAAGAAAGACTATCGTCTTTAATAAAAGTGACGTTCGTCGTACAGGTAACGCATGCGGCGAAAGCGACTGCAGTTTCTCGTTGCAATTACGCATTCAATGCGCAACGCAGCATTCGTTTCGAGAAAAAGTATTAGGAAACAAGGTTATCAATCACATAGCTGGTCGTGTGACGCGTACAAACGATATGATGCACGTAGTGTCCGACACGTGCTCATCCTTGCAAAAAACTGCGGTTGGATGACCTTCAGTTGCTGGGGAGGCGGAAACTGTAGCATGCCAAGAACAAAGTGACATCACTACACTTTGCTACGTTACGAAAAATTAGGGCAGCTTTGCACTTTTGGCACGAAGCCTGAAGGAGCTTAGCAGCCTTCCTTAGCGTCCCAGCCGAGGGTAGCCTGGACATATCCTGTTAAGCCTAAATAGAGCAACGTCAGCATGCAGATAGGCAGTTAAGCCTGGTAAAACCAAATTCTGGCTATCTCTGTCTATTCATTTGTCGCTGTTTCTTTCTTTCTCTGTTTAATTCTTTCTGTTTATTCATTCCTTTCTCATTTTTTCTGTTTCTTGCCCTCTACGTCTGTTTCTCTTTCTTTCACACTTTCTTTTTCTCTCCGTCTATTTTTTTTGTTCTTTTTTGCAGAGCAACGCGATCGCATGGCTCTCATAAATGCTTGTCATTCTAGCGTCAATAACCGAGCGGTTACGACGCTCGCCATTGGACAACTGGTATTCGAGTTCGAATCACTTCGCCAAGAAATATTAGTTCGTTTATTTATTTTCTTCTACTCCTCTCCACTTCTATACCCCTCTCCTCCTTCTTTCCTTTCTCCAACACGTTTTTTTCTTGCCTGCTCTATCTTTCTATATATGTTTTTCTAGCATAACAAAGCAGTCATATGGTCTCCATAAATGCTTGTTCAGCTAGCACGCCTGCATAACCGAATGCTTACGACGCTCGCCTTCTGACCATCATTACAAGGGTCCGAATCGAGCCTTGCCTAGGAAGTTTATTTTCTTTCATTTATGTCTTCTCCTCCTCTCCGCTTGTCTTCCTCTCATACTCCTTTCTTTCCTCCAACGCGTTGCTAGGCGACGCATGCTGACGTCATCGCTTGACGGAGTTTCGCCAACGCCAACAGACCAAGCTCGAGCCTAAAAGCCCAGCTGTTGGAGGTCACGCATATACATAGGTGATTTTCCGCAGCTCGTCTGTGCAATTAAAATCAGATGGTGCCTCTGGCATGGTGGAATTAGAGTCCCTCGATTGTGGCCTTTGGCAGCGCTGCTCAGTATGTCTTCATCCGCGTTGCGTCGTCTGCTCGGCGTTTCCACAGCGTCTGGGCACCCGCTGTTGGCGACTAAAAGCGATCAGGCGGCGCCACTGGAAAACATGCGACATTGCATTGAAGTGGGTTCCTTGCGCCTCGCATTCAACACGTCGTCGTCACGCCCTGTGTGATCCGTAAGTTTGAAACGTACGCTTCTATTTGCTTTATATTTGCGTCCTAAAGATTCGAGAGCAACGTATTCGTCACTATTCCTCACCGTTTCCAAGATCTAATCTCTAATACTCGGATGCAAGCCTTAAGAGGGGTGGCTCAAGGAACAGCTCATCTTAATGATATTGACGCAACATACTTGATGCTTTATCCCCTGCGGTGGATTACACAAAGCGGTCACTGATTTCACCAGTCATTTCTTGTGGGGAAGGCAGTAGGAAAGTAGCAAGCACGAGGTCTATCGAAGCGGGTGGTCGAGACTGCATGCGTGCTGGCATGCTGAAATGTAAGTTCCCCTGGACTTCCGTTTGGTAATTTGTCGTTTAGTTCCATCTTCGTTTCCAATGGTATATGCTGCCAAGCGCACGACACATGCGCGAGTTTTTCACGAGGTGGAATAAGTCGGGCCCTTGGCAGATTGGAAGTAGCGATCAATGCCTTTGCATAAATAGTAGTTAACATTAGTGAACACAGATAAAGCTGGCGTGCTCATAAACGTAGCCACCTCATGAATACTGTGTTGGATGGCAAGCGTGTACGCCATCTCGGCGTCTCCCACCCTGACCTCCCTCTCTCTTCTCTCGTTTTTTAAGTTTGTAGAATCTTCTCAGCCGCATAAACGAGAAAACTGTCAGACCATCTATTCCACTGTCACGTGAGACGATCGTCGCCATGAAGAGCTAAATGTACGAAATACATTTTCCCGGTGGTGTGGGGTTTTGAACCCAAGCCTACGCGCTCCGAAGGCGTGTGTCGTATCCACCGCGCTGCACATCCACACTCCCAGAGTGATAATAGCGAGTGTTAGTAAAGCGGGAAACGCTTAAGTTAGCGTTAGCGTGAGTCTAAACGATAACGTTAAAACGGAACTCGCTGCGTTCAAACTGGTGGTCTTTTAGTACAGCGGAAGGCATTTCTGCTAACGCTAACGCAAGCACATACGGCGCCATCTAACATAAAACACTAAATGCACTGCAGAATTCACAAAAGCGCCTGTAATTCGAGCTGAACCAAAGTCACCGTTGTTGCGTCGCCATGTCGCGTTTGCCGAAGTGTTGAGTTGTGAGTTGTGACGACCAGTAACACATCGGTTTATGTCGACATGCCGCGTTCGAAAATTCTGCGAGACCCCTATTACTTGGCCTTTTTAAGCTGGGACGACATCGAAGCACTTATGCTTCGGGAACCAGAGCGGCAGCGTAGGTTGTACGTGTCCTCAAGAGGAGGCTTACTCAACATCGAAGCTATTCCAGAACGCCTGTTCCGCCGGCAATTTCGCTTCGAGAAGGCAGATTTTCCAGTTCTTCTCAGGGCCCTCGAGTTGCCGCAGTACTTCACGAGCGCTCAGGGAGTGCGCGCCTCTGCCTATGAAGCGCTGTGCATGTGTCTTCGAAGGCTGGCGTATCAAAACCGCTTATGCTATTCCAGAACAATTGTTCCGCCGGCAATTTCGCTTTGAGAAGGCAGATTTTCCACTTCTTCTCAGGGCCCTCGAGTTGCCACTGTACTTCACGAGCGCTCAGAGCGTGCCCGTCTCTGCCTATGAAGCGCTGTGCATGTGTCTTCGACGGCTGGCGTACCAAAACCGCTTATGTGATCTGCAAGAGTATTTCGCAAGGCACTATTCTGTGATCTCCAGTGTGACTAACAAAGTAATGGGGCACATTGAACACAAGTTTGGATTTCTGCTAGATGACCTCACCGTTCACAGCTGGTTGACCACTGAGGACTTGAGAGCGAACAGTGAGGTAAATGTTGTACGCTTTCTCTTTATCGTTTGTGCCGACGTGTGGCTCAGTCATGCTGCCGAGAAATTTCTCGCGTATTTCTTAGCTATCGCAGCCTTATTATTGTACTCGTCAGCATCTCAATGTATCTCTCGGTTGTTTACAGGCAGTATATCTGAAAGGTGCACCTTTGAAGAGTTGCTGGGCTTTCACTGACGGGACGGTGCGGCCCATTTGCAGACTGTCAAAGGATCAGCGTGTCTTTTTTCTGGACACAAGCGGCTACATGCACTGAAGTACCAATCCTTAATCTGCCCAAATGGCCTGATTTGCGAGCTGGATGGTCCGTACCTTGGGAGCAAGCATGATGCTGCTACATTGTGGAGAGACTGTATATTAAAAAAAAATACATCTCACGCATTGTGGCAATTGATGTAATGCGAAGCAGCCAGCAAGGAGCAAATCATGCTGTATATAGCATGCATGACATAGCTGACATGTCGCCACCTGCTAATTATGCTTGTCATACAGCCCCGTCTCGTAATACCAATTATGTTGCATATCAAGCTGGCGAAACAGCCGTGAGCGCTCCGTGAACGTGGCATGCAAGTCATGCTGTACATGACATGTCATAATTTTCATATTATGACATGTCATTTATGTTCGTCATACAGTCAAGTTGTGATATTCCAATTTTGGTATAAATCCCAAAAACGATACGTTCCGGAAAGCACAATGCCGTACACGGATAGATAGATAGATAGATAGATAGATAGATAGATAGATAGATAGATAGATAGATAGATAGATAGATAGATAGATAGATAGATAGATAGATAGATAGATAGATAGATAGATAGATAGATAGATAAATAGATACGGCCAAATCGTCTGAGGTTCGCAAAGAAATCCCTCGCATTTAAAATGAACAAAATATCCGCGGCCAAAAATGTATGTGCCGCAGAAATCTCACTGTTCACCACTGCTCTACTAAAATGTTAAGAAGCTACGTCTGTTTTATTTCGAAAATGCTCTTTTATTCCTTAATCACATCGCCGCCTACGCATTCCTTGGTGACTGATTAGCCGGCTAGGATAAACGCTCGAAAATCGGCGTGAAAGGGCCGCTGAGTGCGACACGTAAATGTGACGCAGCTTGGTTGATCGACCATCGTCATGGAGTAGAAGGGCCGGTGATTATTTCTTACATGTTGATCTGTCGGGCTACAGGTCGAATGCCTATTGCATGTTCCGCAAATCAAGCACAAGACCGTGTTAATTGGCGAAATATGTGAGATACTTTTAGTAGGCGCATTCAGGATGATGATGACGTTGATGACGATGAGATGATTTCCAAAAATCAGAGAAATATAACTGATTATGGAATGAATTTTATTTCTATGATCGCTTTCGGCACTCACGGTCACTGCCTGATAAAGCTGTATGATCAATTTGGCGCAAGTCAACAAACGAAAGAAGTCAACTGTTTGGTTGGACTGTTGGCTGGTTCATGGTGTGCTGGCAGAGTCGTTCAACCCACTCAGGTGGACTGGTCATGAATTGTGCGGTAGTAAATGTTGGCAATTAATTTTTGTCACTCCGGTGGTTCTTTCCTGGGGCAGGTGCTACCACATTGGGATATAGCCTCAGGACCATTTGCGATGTCACATGTATTTTTCTACTTAACAAATCACACAACGAACATTTATTTTCGCCTGTCTTTCATGATGTTTTATTTCTAGCACATCTTTTTTCTTTCTAATACAAATGAGAAACGGCAAGAAAAAAAATGAATACCCATCTAAACTTGCTATAAAAACTCACAAAAATCACGTTTAATCAGAATGCCTAAATTGGTGAATTGCCCATTAATAATCCATTTTATTACCGACGGCAGCCGCCTATATTTTGGCCAATTAAGCGTGAGCATGCACTTTATTCTTCCTGGTAGACAGCAACACCAGTGCAAAGCCGACAGCCATTTCCTTTAGGTAGCCATAATATTGTGGGTTCAAAGGATGTCAGACACCGCAGGTTACAATGAATAATGCACCAACTAGTGAAAATGTCAGCTGGACATGAAAAGGCTATGCGGTTCGAGGAGCTCTAAGGAGACGTGCTGGTTATGTGACAATCGCACCGCGTGGAACCGAATGATGAGTGTGCTAGACTTAGCGCTGGACGAGTGGAAGCCGGGACTGCTGCTTCTGTGGTGCTCGTTCGACAGGAAGGCGGGCAGCGAACGAGTCACCGCCGTTCGCGAAGCGTCACTTCTCGCCTCGTGGCTCCTGCGTCACCACCCGTACATCGAGGAGGTGTTTCTGAGTTGCCGCACAAGCATCAGCACTCCCGTTGAAGAACCACCATCTCATATCCACCTGCGTCCTCTGTCATCGACCGCGACATCTCACTGGCTCCGTGGCATGAACATCGACAGTAGCTACAGTGCTCTTCTAAGCCTGAGAGACCTGGACGCCTTCAACGGCCTAGAGATGCTCTACATACACGCAGATGAAATGAACCAGGATTTTGACGCTCAAATTGACAAACTTGTGGAGCACAACCGCCCCACATTGAGTAAGGTTGACATCCTAGAGTTTCAAAAGACGCGGAATAGACACACAAAGGTTGAAAAACCTCGTCGCTTGCGACTGTCTTACGCTGAGGTCTTCCATAAGTGCAGATAGATTGCCGGACATGGATGTAATGCTTCCCGAAATGCATGTTTTGACTGCCTTCACGGAAGTCACTGCCCAGCCGGTCCGTCAAGTAGACCTTTGCTTCACAGCTAAGGGTCTTGCAATGAATGGCAGTTTGACAAGGCTCTTCCTCGCCGTGGGTGAGTGTGCAATAACCGTGGAATTGTTCAGATCACTTAAACTCAACAACAACCTGCACGATCTTTCTTTGTGGGGTTACGTGCAGTTTCACGCGAGCCACATACAAGCCGTGGCGTCTGCGTTAGTGAACAATGGTACGCCCAGATCACTATATTTAGAACTATATAAAGGTGCCGTAGGAGGAATGCAACAGTGCTCGATAGCCTTGTCGAAAAACTGCGGATTGCACTCACTCAGAAGTTACTATCCGGCCATCCCCACGAGCGAAGTGTTGGCATTATGAAAATGCCTGCGAGTGAGCAAGAGTCTCAAGACAGTGCAGTTTGTTCTATATAATGATAATTGTAGGGGTTTAACGTCCCAAAACCCCGATATGATTGTTAGAGACGCCGTAGTTCATGACTCCGGAAATATCGACCACCTAGGGTTCCTTAACGTGTACCTAAATCTAAGCACACGGACCTCAAGCATTTTAGACTCCACCGAAAATGCGGCCACCGCGGCCATGATTCGATCCCGCAACTGCGGGGTAGCAGTCGAGCGCCATAACCACTAGACCACTGTGGCGGGTCTGCAGTTTGTTCTACACGACGATGGTTCCGAATAAAAAAGGTGGGCGAAAAGAATTTTTCTCATTGGAATTTGTGGAAAGTGATTTGTAGTTGCCGCATTTCCTTTTTACACCCACCAGGAAAAGTTTCCAAGGCGTGACCTCACCTGCGAATGAAAATTTTAGCTTTTTAGCGCACGATACCCTTAATCCAGTGGGTGATTATTAGGTGGTAATAGCTAGTAAAAATTTGTTAGTGACTATGTTCCCAGATACACCATAGGTTTCTAAAAGTTTATGTCCCGCAATCTTTTTCTGAAGAGTGCACGTCCTCGTTCTTCGTGCCTAGTCGAATGTTTTTGCACGTACCACTAAACAGGCAAATCATGTCTGCTTTTTTTATGATGAACTTGATTTCATTTTTAGAATAAGACCTTGGAATATTCTAAAGCGCATACACGAGAAACAGAAAAGTTTTATCAAAGTAAGAATAAGCGGTCCTCGTTGAGTGGTGTGCTCAGTCCAGCGCTTCATTGCCTTGCGCTGTTCTTTGAGCACGATGGATTAGCCGTTGTTGCTGCTGCCGGCCTGTGCTGACCAGTGCACAATCCTGAACTATGGAGTAAGGGTAGGAACGGGAGGAACGCCCCGTGCATCTGAGCATTCGCATGTTGAGTGATATACAGTTGATCTAGAAGTTCTACATGTAACTTAGAGCGACACAGGCCAAGGAGTGTGCTTGTTTGTTGTTTTTATAGCGCAGTTCCTAGGTGCCCGTTACTCCGTTGAGCGGCGTTGCCGTCGCCGTGAGGGGCGTAACCGATTGACGTGAAAAAATAAAATGAGAAAAAATACTAAGGATCGAATGCGACTAGAACCCGGGCCCTCTGCTTGGGAGTTGAGTATTCCAGCACAAAGCCACGCTGGTGCTGGAAGCTCATTTACAAGACGGCTCTATACAGGCGTCATGTCGTGCAAGCAATCGCGTTAACCTATTCACACGTGTATAAACATAAACGACGATGACGATGGTGAGGTTTCACAGACTCTGGCTAGTGGGTCAGTAGCTTTCGGTGTGAAAGACGAGGAAGACGTTTTTCTGTTCAGCTGATTTGAACACGCTGCTTCTCTGTCGCAAGTTGCCCTTCTCGTTTCTCCGCGTTGCACCGCGACACTGGTGGAGGTGCTGGACCACATCCCTGCCTGATGCTCCACACTCCCACTGGGAGTCGTTCATCCAGCCCGGACGCATCTATCGCAACTCCCGTGCATCGCTTTAGTGGTCGGCTGCGCGGCATTGCTCCCGAGCTCACCCCTTCGCCGGAACCCTCCACAAGGTGCCGCCTACCTCTACCAATGGCCAACGCCAGCCCGCAACAGGTACTCCAAGCCAGCGCTCCTCCCAACCCATCTCAGGTAACGCTTTTTCAACCACTGGTGCCTGATCGCTTTGGTGGTGGCGCACACGAAGACGTTGAAGACTGGCGTGAACACTATGAACGTGTTGCCAAGATCAACCAGTGGTCTGCTGAGCAAAAGCTTTCCCGCGCCTATTTCTACCTTGACGACAGCGCTCGTACTTGGTATGAAAACCGCGAAGGCAGTCTGTCAACATGGTGCGACTTTCAACAGCAGGTGATTGACACCTTCGCCAATGTCGATCGACGGGACCGCGCCCAGCAACTATACTAGAGTTACGGGTTCAAAAACCCAATGAAAGAGTCGCGATGTTCGCCGAGGACATGGCCCGTCTCTTTCGCAGAGCTGACCCCCATATGACCGATGATAAGAAGTTGCGCTACCTCATGCGCGGCGTAAAAGAGCAGTTGTTCGCCGGACTTCTGCGCAACCCGCCAAGCACCGTGGCGGACTTTATCAAGTAGGCTACGGCTATCGAGCGGGCACTTCACGAACGATGCCGACAGTACGACCGCTTATCCAGCAGCGCCCAACTTCATGCCACCGCCATGACGTTTGACAATCATAGCTCCTTGCGTGACTTCATCAGGGAGATTGTTCGCGAGGAACTGCAGAAGTTGCGGACTCCGGTAATGGAAGCGCCCATAGCGTCTGTCGTTGACGTCGTCCGCGACGAAATCCGTCAAGCATTCTCGACGGCTGATACTCCTCAAGATCAGCGTCCCATGAGCTACGCCGCCGCCCTTCGACGCCCACCACCCGTTCTACTGTCGTACCGCCAGCGAACTGCAGCCATTCCTTGGCCAGCACCGCTGGAGGACACATCGAGGCGACCTGCCGTCCTGCCGCCATACGACCAGCCATCCGCTGGCATGCCATGGCCTTCGTCTCAAGAGGAGCCTTTGCAACGTCCACAGCTTCGCAAAACAGACGCCTGGCGCACCGTAGATAGGCGTCCACTTTGTTTTAACTGCGGAGGTGTGGGCCATATTTCCCGTCATTGCTGGCACCGCGTCGATTCGTTTCGCCCTCTGAGGCCCTGGTCTGACAGTCGACGCGCCAACGACGACTACGTATCGCACCGCGACAACACTGGTTCTCAAGGACCTCCAGTGTCCCGGCCTCATTTTGACGACCGCCGTAGCAATGATGACGAGAGCATGCCTGATTACCAGCCGGGTTTGGGACATCGACCACGTTCTCCGTCTGCTGCCCACTCGCCTTCATCGCACCACCGCACTTTTGCTGACCTCCGAGCAAGGAGGTCACCCAGCCCACGCCGGGGAAACTGAACGCGGCGACCTCCGGGGGTAAGGTTGCAGGCCGTCAAGACGACAAAAAAAGCCCCCATTACTCTCACCACAGGACGCCGTAAAGCCGACACCACGTAACACCGACGAAACTGTGACCGCAGACCTTGCCGTTCTCGTGGACGGACAACAAGTGACCGCCTTAGTTGACACTGGTGCCGACTTTTCTATTATAAGTGAAGACCTCGCCGTACGCCTCAAGAAAGTAAAGACGCCGTGGACGGGACCTCACCTAAGGACCGCAGGAGGCCAGTTACTGATGCCTATCGGAAGGTGTACAGCGAGAATCAACATCGGCGGTTCTTTTTTCGTGGCGACGTTCGTTGTTCTCGGCTCATGTTGGAAAGACCTAATTATTGGGACGGATTTCTTGAGAGAATATGGCGCCCTCATCAACATCACGGACAGTTTATTAACGTTCCGCAACAGCCCTGGTTTAGTCGATTGTGCAGGGGCGGCACATAAACCTCTGCGTTTAACTGATGATAATGTGGTCATCCCGCCACGCTCCGCTCTTCCTTCAGGCTTGGTACCATCAGAACCATCAGAGCGTTCACTAAGTGGACTGTGCCTTTCAGCACGCTCTGATTGGCTCAATGTTGAGAGCGAGCGGGCCGGCACCAACAACGAGCACCGGTTAGACACCAATATAAGAAGCCTGGAGATAGCGAAGCATGGAAGAATTAGGGACGTTATTTGGCGTTTGCTGTTGAAGTCTAGAAATGTTAAGCTAAAAGACGGTAAAAGGGGACAGAAAACAACTTGACGCCGGTGGGAGCAGAAACCTCATCCTGCGCGCTACACGCGTGTTGCACTGCCGATCTCTGCGCAAGCATCATCATCAGCATTTCTACGCCCACTGCAAGGCAAAGGCCTCTCCCATGTTCCGCCAATCAACCCGGTCTTGTGCTTTCTGCTGCCACGGTATACCAAGAAACTTCTTAATCTCATCTATCCCCCTCACGCGTTTGCCATCTCTTGGAATCCACTCAGTTACCCTTAATGACCACCGGTTATCCTGCCACCGTGCGACGTGCCTGGCCCATATCCAGTTCTTCTTCTCGGTTTCAACTATGATATCCTTAACCCCCGTTTGTTCCCTGACCCACTCTGCTCGCTTCCTGTCTCTTAAGGTTACACCTATCATTTTCCGTTCCATCGCTCACAGCGTCATCCTCAATTTAAGTTGAACCCTCTTTGCAAGTTTCCAGGTTTCCGCTCCCTATACTCGGCGACAACTTATCTTGGCATTGGAGCGAAGGCTACGGAGGCGGGGCATCCGCACATTTGTGTTACTACGCAAGTAGTTCGGCATCTTGCAGCCGATTTCAGTTCCAGTTTCGGTTTCGCTTGCTCGCATCGCTATAGCGTTTAGCACCACGTCTGCATGCAGAATGGAAACATCAGTGTGCGTAGATGCATCTACCTACTGTGCTGTATATTGTCACAGGGTTGTCACGTTGACGAAGGCAGCAGTGGGCGTGTCGAAGATGAAATTCTTTATTTGGCCGAACTTGTGGGCGGGAAACGAGTCAGTCAGAGCGTCGTCTGTCAATAATTCTGACAAGTGGTAAAGCCTGTCCGCTTTTATACATGTTCTATCGAATGTTCCAGCGTTATCGCTGGTGGCCACGTAATCTCTAGACTGTTCGCGTACCGCGCTATCTTAACGGAAAGATCTAAAACAATCGTGACGCTTCTGGAACACCGCATCGTGGTTTGCGCGGAGCATTTAAACAGTCTTTGCGGGTAAAGTCCGAAGACAACAAAAAAGACACATGGCAGTATGATGAACGCCTCCAAGCGCACAGCGAAGCCTGAATACGGTGTTTCCTCGATTGTAACGCGATCACAATTGTGACGCGAGGGGCGACTTTAGTAGCGAAAATTTGGAGAAAAAGATCGCATTGTATTCGAATAAATACGGAATGCAAGTGCCATGATGCCGCTGAATTGGGTTTAGATTTAAGGAGAGCTCACGCTTAATTAAAAAGAGGCTGACGCAGAATATTTTATCAAGCTTCGCTGGTCACACACCTTCATAGAGCGTAGTTTCTCGGCCGTAGGTATTTCATTGCGCATGAAGTAGCTGTACACTTTGCGCCGCAATGCTGCCAACGCAAACGTGTAATAGCGCAGCAGCTGCGTCTTGCCGGTGATGCGCTTCTCAGTTTGGCCCGAGAAATTCAATTTCTTGCGCTTCGGGGAGGCAAGTTGGGCCCGCAGAGCTTCAGCCTTGATGCGCTTAACTGTTCGCTCACTCACTCCGGTGAGCTCGGCGACAGTCCGGCACACTGCATTTGCAGACGAGTCACAATGACGGCGCCTCACTCCAGCGATGACATTGCAGATAACTTGCGTGGTCTGGTTTGATAGCCACTTTCTGTCACATTTAGAGTACAGCTTCTTCGGAGAACGAAACGGCGAGTTTGCGGCCGCACACGGTTCAGACCAACGGTTCAGGCGACATCGCAGACGCCATGTTTACTGAGACTCTGAGAGAGCAGGCGTGAGGAAAATGCGGTGCAGGCGTGATGAAAACGTGGTGCTGTCCAAAAATAAAGACAGAAACAAACTTGAAGTTTACAGTAACATTTTTTCACGAATGGCTTCCCATACTCGTTCTCTTTTTATAACGAAGAAATATTTATTTATTCGAGCTAGGTAACTTTTCGAATTAGAAAATAAATATAGGTACTATTTCATGGCGCGCGCTCATGCAGGCACTTTGGCTCTGTAGCTTCCACAGTGGTGCCAAGAAAAGTTGTCGCCGAGTATACACTCTTAAAAAAAAGGGTGTCTGTACTGACTACCTTTGGGTGGTAATCGCCTCGCTACACATATGATGACCTTTTGGGGTGTCAAACGACTCCCATCGTTCTTCAGACCAACGACTCCCTTCTTCACAATTTGGGGTGTCAAACGACTCCCTTCGTTCTTCAGACCAACGACTCCCTTCTTCACAATTTGGGGTGTCAAACGACTCCCTTCGTTCTTCAGACCAACGACTCCCTTCTTCGCAAGCAGAGAGAGTATGTATTACTCCCAACGCAGGAGTCTACGCGACTACCTTTTATTTCCCGCTAGTACCTATAGGTAGTCAGGGTGACCCCTTTGCCATGGTAACGCTGACCCCCACTGGAGCGTTCCCTTGACTCCGTTGTCCTTAAGGACAGTGGTGTACATGACTCCCCTGGCAAGAGTCAGTGTGACCACTTCGTGGTACTCAATGAGACACTCTGCAACAAATAATGCGTTTATTTTTCTTCTTGGTCGATATTGATGAAACTTGCTGAGTTTAGGTTTACTTATGTGGCGATTTCAAATATGCAATTATCTGGAAGAAAACGCAGTTTTGACACAAAAATTTCATGTGTCTTGATGAGCAAGCCTTTCCAAACTTGGAGTTACAAAGTAAATCGACATATCGCTATAGTTAGGGGATAAAACTGTATGCGATAGTTTTAAAGGAGTTTACTGCGCTGTTCTGGCATAATGTTCATGAACCCACTAGCCCACATACGAACTCGCGTTTTAAACCCATTTGAGTTAAAAGTTACGTAATATTGAACTCTCGTGAGCGAATCACCAGCTAGACATACACTTACTGCTCAATGTTCAGCATACTATGACTATTGTTAAGTGGGTTTAGGACATGCATTCTGGTTATGTTGCATACAGTTCCCATTTCATATTATTGTGATATGCTTACTTTGTAACTCGTGCAGGCCTAACATGGCACATGAAATGTTTGATATACTTAATTAACACGACATATAATAGTAAAAATATATTTGCATTTTCAAAATCAGCGTACAAATACACATAAACTAAACAAGTTTTATAGAGGTTGATCAAGAATTTCAAAAGAACTTCAAATCAGAGCGAACACCATTGGGGTTTTTATCTGACAATCGACGAAAGTTGGTGCCGCTACCTCTTGTTACTCAACAAGGCACTTCCACCGGGTTTACTCAAACAGGAACACTGTGGTGGATGCATGACAGCCGCAACAAGTTTTTGTAGCAACTTTACAGTGCTGCACTCGATTCCTCTGGGGGAAATAAAATACTACTCGAAGTTTATATAGATGAGTCTCAGAACAATTTCCGCTCGCGTAAAAACAAAAAATGTTGATTCTAGAAGAAAGTAAGCCATGCAACACGGAAACAGAAGAGATGCGGACAGCTCAAACGCTAGCGTTTGGTTTGTCTGTGTCTTTTCTCTTTCACGTCTGCATGCCTTCATCCTATAAACAAACTGAAATTTCTGCGATTCGTAAAATTATTCTCTAAATCGGTTTTAAACACTTCATGCCATTTCATACATGTTCACATTGTAATGACAACCGACTGTTTTATCAGTAAGCACCTAAACTATAGGCACAACATCCTGCGAATAATGCGTAGTCCTTAGCCACGTCACCACCATTGTTAAGCATTTATATATATATATATATATATATATATATATATGTGTGTGTGTGTGTGTGTGTGTGTGTGTGTGTGTGTGTGTGTGTGTGTGTGTGTGTTTGACATTTTTGAACGCGCAAAAGAACAGGGACGAAAAACGACGCGGACACAGCGCTGACTTCCAACATATGCTTTATTTTCTACAGTGGTACATATATATATATAGACAACAAAAAGCAACGCACGCAGGCGCATTGTACAGGAAGGCTTCATGTAAAACCACAAATAAGTATGCATGATAAGCAATCAAACAACCTGATACCGGATTTTTTTCTTCTTTAAGAGATAAAGCGGTCATTCCTGACTACCACTATCGTATAGTCACCCTGTGGGCCTTGCTTAGAAAGTCTAGTTCTTTTTTGGATAGGTCAATTGAAGGTGCACTAATGCACATGTCTCCCAAACTTGCAATCTTCGCCGCTTCAATTATCTCACGTGTTGTTTGTGCCTGGCTCCTTCCTGTCGCAGTGCACTGCGAATACATGGGATCGCACCCACACTTCCTGCAGTAGAAAGCCAAATGTCCCACACTTCCAGTTCGCACGTTATTTGCGTGCTCACGCAGCCTGTCATTGGCACACCGTTTCGTCTGCCCTACGTATTTCTTGCCACAGGACAGCGGTAACTCATAAATGATGTTGTTCTCACATTTAACAAAGCTTTCTTTGTGCTTTTTTTGGCACCTGGGTTTTTCAGAACCACTGTAGGAGGCCTTGCACAGATTATAAAGCTTGTTTGGTGCTGAAAGGACGACTCTTACGTTGGCGTTGTTTCCTATCTTTTTCAGCCTATGTGAGACATCGTGAAGGTACGGTATGACGGCGCATTTCTGCTTGACAGGCTCCGTTTCTGGTGAAGCCTGCTCCTCACCCTCGCGAGCATGCTTGACAGTCTTGAGAAGACCCTCCGCCACAGATGTGACGACATACTGAGGAAACCCCGCCTTTTTCAGGCGGTCAGCTTGCGCCTGGAAACTACACGAACACTTGTGGGGACATGAGCGGCGAAGCGCATTCATTAGGGTTAATTTTGCAATACCCCTTTTAACTAGCTTGGAGTGGCCCGAAGAAAACAGCAGAAGCGGCTTATTGGCCCTAGGCTCGTACGACCAGCAGACCTGGTCTCGCTCGAAGAACATTCGTATGTCAAGAAAACGCAAGGCGTACAGGCACAAATGTAAAGAAGGTGTTTAGATATGTAGACGACTACGTTGTCTTTCTAGAATCAAGTCCAGGCGAATTTGGCAATGATTCTTCAAACGTACTTGATCTGTTCATGCGTTTCCTGCAACCGCTCGCAGTCACGCATGAAATGCCGCAAAACAACGCCTTGCGTTTTCTTGACATACGAATGTTCTTCGAGCGAGACCAGGTCTGCTGGTCGTACGAGCCTAGGGCCAATAAGCCGCTTCTGCTGTTTTCTTCGGGCCACTCCAAGCTAGTTAAAAGGGGTATTGCAAAATTAACCCTAATGAATGCGCTTCGCCGCTCATGTTCTCACAAGTGTTCGTGTAGTTTCCAGGCGCAAGCTGACCGCCTGAAAAAGGCGGGGTTTCCTCAGTATGTCGTCACATCTGTGGTGGAGGGTCTTCTCAAGACTGTCAAACATGCTCGCAAGGGTGAGGAGCAGGCTTCACCAGAAACGGAGCCTGTCAAGCAGAAATGCGCCGTCATACCGTACCTTCACGATGTCTCACATAGGCTGAAAAAGATAGGAAACAACGCCAACGTAAGAGTCGTCCTTTCAGCACCAAACAAGCTTTATAATCTGTGCAAGGCCTCCTACAGTGGTTCTGAAAAACCCAGGTGCCAAAAAAAGCACAAAGAAAGCTTTGTTAAATGTGAGAACAACATCGTTTATGAGTTACCGCTGTCCTGTGGCAAGAAATACATAGGGCAGACGGGACGGTGTGCCAATGACAGGCTGCGTGAGCACGCAAATAACGTGCGAACTGGAAGTGTGGGACATTTGGCTTTCCACTGCAGGAAGTGTGGGTGCGATCCCATGTATTCGCAGTGCACTGCGACAGGAAGGAGCCAGGCACAAACAACACGTGAGATAATTGAAGCGGCGAAGATTGCAAGTTTGGGAGACATGTGCATTAGTGCACCTTCAATTGCCCTATCCAAAAAAGAACTAGACTTTCTAAGCAAGGCCCACAGGGCGACTAGACGATAGTGGTAGTCAGGAATGACCGCTTGATCTCTTGAAGAAAAAAATCCGGTATCAGGTTGTTTGATTGCTTATCATGCATACTTATTTGTGGTTTTACATGAAGCCTTCCTGTACAATGCGCCTGCGTGCGTTGCTTTTTGTTGTCTATATATATATATGTACCACTGTAGAAAATACGGCATATGTTGGAAGTCAGCGCTGTGTCCGCGTCGTTTTTCGTCCCTGTTCTTTTGCGCGCTCAAAAATGTCAAACATGAATTACCAACTTGCCCATGCCTACGCTCTCTCAATATATATATGTGTGTGTGTGTGTGTGTGTGTGTGTATGTGTGTGCGTGTGTGTGTGTTTGTCATTCCATGCCAAGTGTCCCAGACGTGGCGCTCGCACACCACAGATTTTGCTGATAAAATTTGTGCCTTTTTCCTGTGCCACATGGAGTATTGTGGCAAAACACTTTTGCTCGAAAAAAATTTTGACAATCATGGCACCCCCTCGAAATTCGCTTCAATTTATTAAACTGTACCTAATAGAAAAATGTGTATAAAATCTATTTTTGTGTGTTGAGCTACGAAACCGCGCTTGCGCTATCGCAGAGGTTCTGTTTAGTTGTCCCATTCATTATTTCCGATTTTTTTTGTGTTTCACTACCAGCTACGTAGCTTCAAAAACTACAAAAATCTTCAATGTTCGTGAATTTTTCTTGAGCTATTTGCAACTCACCCTAACCAATATTAATCATAGCCTGATTTCCAGGAAAGTGTATTTTAGTACAGCAATGTTTAGGGGTAAAATAGACTTCAAATCTTTCCGAAAAAATTGTGATATTTGAGAAAATGTATGATTTGTCACATGTTTGACGGTATTTTTCATACTGATGCGGTCAAAGTAAAAATCCTCGTTATGTGGCGTTTGATAGAAGACTTCATCGTTAAGTAACGAAGAAAGTCTAATCAAATCATTTTTTTGTTTTAAGGAAGAAAATAATTTTTGAATTTGGCCCTCCGATCGCGCAGTGCATTTCATTTTGCTGCCACTTCGCCGCAAAGCACGTCGTCGCCCTTACAGCTGACACTCGTCACAGGCAGCGGCCAGATGCGAGATGTATGTCAGCGGCTCGTGAGTGGTCGAAAGTCTTGTCGCGCTGTCAGGGCGACGAGTAATGAATTTGCGTTAGACTGAGCATTTGCTAGGCGGGCCCAATGGGAAGTATGGACGCCCGAGAGCAGCATGTGGAGTCGTTGGCACAATGTCCTAGAGGGACGTCTGCACAACTAGCATACACATACTGAAAGAAATAATGCACAGTGTACACACTTCTTTCTCAGGGTATACGTGTTGTACAGACGGCCTCTAGCACATTGTGCCAACGACGCCATAGGCTGCTCTCGGGCGTCCATACTTCCCATTGGGCCCGCCAAGCAAGCTCACATTGTAACGCGAATTCATTACTCGTCGCCCTGACATCAACGTGACAAGACTTTCGACCACTCACGAGCCACTGACATACATCTCGCATCTGGCCGTTGCCTGTGACGAGTGTCAGCTGCAAGGGCTACCACGTGCTTTGCGGCGAAGTGGCAACAAAATGAAATGCACTGCGCGTTCGGAGGGCCAAATTCAAAAATTATTTTCTTCCTTAAAACAAAAAAATGATTTGATAAGACTTTTTTCATCACTTAACGATGAAGTCTTTTATCAAACGCCGCATGACGCGGATTTTTACTTTGACCGCATCAGTATGAAAAATATGGTCAAACATGCAACAAATCGTACATTTTCTCTAATTTCACAATTTTTTTCGGAAAGATTTGAAGTCTATTTTACCCCTAAACATTTCTGTACTAAAATACACTTTCCTGGAAATCAGGCTATTATTAATATTGGTTAGGGTGAGTTCCAGATAGCTCAAGAAAAATTCACGAACTTTGAAGATTTTTGTAGTTTTTGAAGCTACGTAGCTGGTAGTGAAACACAAAAATTCGGAAATAATGAATGGGACAACTAAACAGAACCTCTGCGATAGCGCAAGCGCAGTTTAGAAGCTCAACACACAAAAGTAGATTTTATACACATTTTTCTATTAGGTACAGTTTAATAAATAGAAGCGAAATTCGAGGGGGTGCCAGGACCGTCAAAAATTTTTTCGAGCAAGAATGTTTTGCCACAATACTCCATGTGGCACAGGAAAAAGGCACAAATTTTATCAGCAAAATCTGCGATGTGCGAGCGCCACGTCTGGGACACGGCATGGAATGACCCTTAAATATAAGAGCTACAGAAAGATCACGGAGGTCCTGATACTGTAGGAAGGCATTTGACACACGACGTACGTTTTAGCACGATGCTAATGCTAAAACGTACGTCGTGTGTCAAGTACCTTATATATATAAGGTATGATATATATAAATACATATATTTAGCGGTGGTATGGAGAGTTCTGTACAGAACTGAAATACAGAAACACCGTCCAGAAATACAGCGAGACACATTACTGTCAGAATGAGTGAGATATGAAAAGCAATAGTTTCGCTAACATCGTTCATTACTGTCAAATGCGGCAATATACTAGACCTGGCATAAACATTAGCATAGCCAGCAGTCAGTTTTTATGAATAGGAATCAATGGCCAGCCATCAAGCACTTCTTTGCGACATCCATTACATATTTTATGTGGCATACAGCGCAAAACATGCAACGTGTAGTTCTCATGTAGTCATCTGAGATACAGGACCCCAATAGGTGACACAGCTTGCGTGCATGAGCTTGGCAGTGTCGTGTTCCCCGACCATGTCAGGGTCAGGTGGCATTCTGGCGAAAAGGACAGCAGGTTGCACTGATTCGAGACCACTCACGGCCAGACCTTAAGCGTGGCTATTCCGAATTCTTGGACACGTCTTGACTACCTCGAGACACGAAGTTTCCAAGGAGGCTTCCTGGTCAAATGCAGCTGTAGAGCTTCAATGTGCAGTCTTGAAGCAACCTGAAATAGTCAAGTGCACAAAAATAAACACATGATGACAGACAGATCGATCACCTTTTAATCTGACAAGGGCAGCGCTCACACACCAGATTCCATGAAGTGTCATGGCAATGAACAAAACCAGGGATACTCATTAACTTTGCTGTACTTTGAGGGTCTGTTACTCCCTTAGCCAGCTGCAACTGTTTCCGCTGCATGACCTCCGTACAATTAGAAGGATGTTTTTTTAGAGAACGCATATTTCTTATCAAAATTGTATAATAGTCACGCTCAAGATGTTTTCGCGCACACACTTTATGTCAAGAAGGAAATAGTTTGCTGCAACTAAAATGGCAATGAAGAGATTAATTAACAAAAACTCATTAATTAACTTTTAATTCCTGACCTGGAGGTAGTTGTTTATATTAGAAAGTTGTATCGCGTGCCAATTTATGGCATACACATTTTTTTTTTAATCGCGAAAGTTACACGTAATTCGTGATATTCATCCTTGAATTTCAAGGACGAAATCGAAACTGATAGCGCCTGACGTGCAGGAAACGTCGCTTCTCTGTTACGTAAGCTCGGAGCTACACGTGAAAAGAAGGTGATGATAGTTTAATGAAGGTGGGCCGAAGCAGAATGTGATCAGGAAAATCTGCAAGCATTCAGAAATACACAAGTAAACAGCTTATTATTTGGGCGCGATGTGTGGTACTTATCTGTAAACATAGAAGAAAAGGTTGATATTACTGCCGTTTCGGATGCGCGCATCTCGAAAGAAACAGATGAGCACCAAACGCCACATGCAAAGGTAAGGCGATCCGCTGACGCAAGTTAGATGACTTGCCAGTTTTCACGAAAAGGTACGACCACGACGTGCCTTCATTCAAATTTCGTCACTCCCTTGTCGCGGGCAGCTCCGGTCTGACGTAACAGAAAAAACCGCGTTTTCTGTGTGCCGGACACGATCAGTTTTGATTTAGCCCTTAAAATTTCACAATAAATATCTCGAGTTATGTAAAACTTTCATGATTTCTGAAAAATGGTATACCATAAAGTGGCACGCACTACAAATTTCTAATATAAACAACTGCCCTCAAGTCAATAAATAAAAATTAGTTAACGGGTTTTTGTTAATTAGTCCCGTCAACGCATTTTTTGTTGCGGCAGAATATTTCCACCTGGAACTAGAGTACTACTGGAGCGTGACTGTCATAGAATTTTTTTATAAAAGATATGTACTGTCTGAAAAAAAATCACCCTGTATAGCATGGCAGCAGTATTTTAATAATAATAATAATTGTTGGGGTTTGACGTCCCAAAACCACGATAAGATTATGAGAGAAGCCGTAGTGGAGGGCTTCGGAAGTTTCGACCACCTGGAGTTCTTTAACGTGCACCTAAATCTAAGCACACGGGTCTAAACCATTTTCGCCTCCATCGAAAATGCGGCCGCGGCGGCCAGGATTCGATCCTGCAACCTGCGGGTCAGCAGTAGAGCACCGTAACCACTAGACTAGCAGTATTTTAACGAAGACCTGTAGGTCGCGGGATCGAGTCCCGGCCTCGGCGGCTGCATTTTTGTTGGAGGCGAAAATGTTTGAGGCCCGTGTACTTAGATTTAGCTGCACGTTAAAGAACCCCAGGTAGTCGAAATTTCCAGAGCCCTCTACTACGGCGTCTCTCAATCATATCGTGGTTTTGGGATGTTAAACGCCAAATGTTATTATTAGTTTAACGAAGAAAACGGCAAAATGTGTATACAGCTACAAGAAATATGGCGAATGTACGACAAGACTAGGCTTGCCTTCACTGCCTTCTTTCTGTCGCATCATTGTGAGCGTGCCCTTCTAGTGCCTTCTAGTGCCTGGCTTCAGAACAGCTGCACGAAGGTGCAGCTATTCTAAAGGCCTAATGTGCCATTTTTTCTTCAGATCTATATCAACAGGCAAAGGTCTCGTTTTTCCGTTTGCCTGGAAGGACAACCCACCAGCCAGCGTTGACCAGTATAGAGGGTTGGGAGCAAACTCGGGCAAACTGTGCAGCACAAACATCACCTCAAACCTCAAACAATTGAGGTGATGAGAAGCGGTCAAACAAAAAGGAACAGTGCTGAAGTGACTTATATACATATTAAAAACAACAGCTGATTATGGCACGAAATTGGGACAATTAAGGTGCATTGTAAAAGAATGTCAAATGAGGTACCCTGCTGTAAAAAGTGCTAAATATTCATTGCAGACTATGGCGAATAGAATTCAAATAGGATACAGCGAGTGTTTCGAGGTATAATGACGAAGTAATAATTGCTAGAGATTTATGAGCGAAAAGCACAATGCTATTAAGCGGTGCTACATAGTGGGAGATCACGGATTAATTTCAACTACCTGGAGTTCTTCAACGTGCACAAATCAGAGGGCATGGGAGTTTCTGTATCTCGCCCCCTTCTAAATGCAGCTGCCGGGGTCAGGAATAGAACCCGCGTCCTTGGGCTTCGCAGCGTCAGGGTTGCCAGGTTGGGCTATAAATAGCCAAATTGGGCTACACTTTTGTGGACTTGGCGGGATTTTTTGTCGTTGGCTATTTGGCTACTTTTGGGCTATTACCTGCCTTCGCTTCAAACACTTCTTTTCCAGTGCCTTTTCTCCTATTTAGTGGTGGTTGTGCCTCAAGTTCGTTGTGAATCAAGTGTTTACGTACACAGTTATCTTTACTTCACTCTTTCTACTATCCTTTACCTGTGTTTTTGCATTCTTTAGGTATGAGCAGCCTTTTAGTATCAGCAGCGGTAGTCAGTAATAATGAATCTATTCCCTTCCTTTTAAGGCGAAGCTTCCTTTGCCGGATTTCGCGATGCTGCTGAGTTGTTCCTACTCATGGTGAATAAATTTGTGGATTTAAATATAAAGTGTTAATGATAGCACACACGTAGTAACTTGGAGCCTCGTAACGTTTTTCTGTGCTATGCCTACTATCATCACACTTTACGCATCGCCGTTGATTTTAAACGATATAATTTACCGCTTTACTTTAGCTTAGCTTGATATGGATTCCAACATATGCTCTGAATGTGATCCGCATCGTTTAGCTTTCGTTATTCGCTTTAAATAACCACGGCCGCTACATAAAAAAACGTAGCGGCCGTGAAATAACAAACGAGCAATCACTAAAAACATTCGTCTCCTCCATGGGGTTCTCCATTCCTTTGACTACAATCCTCACAATGTGTCGTCACTTCAAAGAAAACAAACATATTAATAAGAAGCAACAAGAAAACAGAAATTCCAGCAAATAAAGTGACATTTCCTTTCTATTTCTACTACCTGCACCACACACGCGATCTTCCAAGCAGCAGCACAATTAGAGACATGTATAAACTCTCTGTGTATAAATTATAATAAATAGAAACCTTTTTCTATATTTGCTCTCTTTGGCTATTTTGGGCTACTTTTTATTAATTACGTTTGGCTACTTTTGGGCTATTAATGGGTGGAAATTTGGCGGGTAGCTCTCCGAGTACCTGGCAACCCTGCGCAGCGTAACGCTTCCAAGTCCATTTTAAAGGATTTTTGTCCACTGCCCACAACATCTCTGTAGACTGTATCTTTGTGTTGAAAATAATAACGAACTGAACCATGGCTGGTATAACAAAGGCATCCAATATCCACGCAACACAGCGTTTGAGCAGTATGTTTACTGCCATTATTACTAGCCGGTGTTGTGTTTACTATTAGGTACTAGCACCACACCACATTAGACAAAGCAAGTATCACAGGAGGATGAGGTTATGCTCGTATGCAGTTTGTGGACAAAAAAAAAAAAACTACAACTTTGAAGTGAACTCACATTTACCTTTGTTGCATGATAATTTTTAGCATCATAAGATCAAGTCACCACTGTTTCAAATAAATGAAACCGTGCTACAAAAGCTATTGCATCAAAGTTTTATAGCAGTTACGCACGCACGCACGCACGGACGCGCGCAGACACACACACACACACACAAACAAACAAGCAAACACGGCGAGAAGTTCGAATATGCAGCGAATAAATACGTATTAAACGTGTTTCAACGTCTGGGTAGCAAAGGAAAGAAACACTAAATTCTAGAGTTTCACGAGCCAAAATCATGATCTGGATATCAGGCATGTCGGGCCGGGTGCATTAGATTGATTTTGATCAGCTGATCTTACTTACCCTTCAAATATATATCGGTGCAACGTTGCTCTACGTGTCACCACACTCGACTTGCAACCGAGATTTCAACTCGCAATTTCATGTTTTTCTGGCATGTATGAATAAGGAAACACGACATTGGCGCGCACCACTCCGTTTTACCTGCTACTGGATAGGTCCAGTGCGGTTTTCGTCGTTGCCAAAGCCATTGAAACACGATAGCAAAATCCGTGCAACTGGAACATCAAAAAGACAAGTGGCAAAGCTACGTGTGAAGCGAATAAAGAGTTGTAGGCAGAAGCCGGCAGAACTCACCTGAAGTCTATAACGACCGTAGGAGCGTCGTCCACAGGCTTCGTCTGTCGGTGCCACTGGGATCCATCATGCGCTGCCATCTTGCCTCAGTCAAGTTTCACGACGAAAACGAAGCTTACTGCAGGGACTTCTCCGTCCGGAGGCTGCTTTTCCCAAACACTGAGTGACACTGCTTCAGCCAGTCATGGCAAGCGTGAGCCGACGACACGATATTACGCCACGAATGCATAGCACGGAAGGAACGTCACGCAAAACGATCAGCCAGACACGGCAAGAGCGAGCCGACGATACGATACTACGCCATGAATGCATAGCACGAAGCAAGTCACGCAAAACAATCACTTGCAATCACGCCTGACGACACAGATTATTCTGGCGGACTAAAGAACGACCACAACGAGACGATCACGAACAATGCCGTCTAACGACGCCAGGCCAGGCCAAAATGGCTGTCTCGTATGATGGCTTCGGCTTGGATTAAAGTAGCCTCCACGAACTGCCTACATGGTTTCGGTTTTGTTTTGGTGCTATAGAACACACATCCATGCATAGTTAAAGCTCTATTGAATAATATCAGGGTGGAGGAGGCGAAGCGTGCCCTGTGTGTGTCTGTAAGGGCTGTACGGTGGGAGGGGGCGCAGGTGAACGTGCATCCCCTGCTCTAGGGGCTAGGGAGAGTGCGGTGAGGCCGTGTGTGCGTGCCTAGCTGTGCTCAACGTTTGCTGAGCGATTTGGTGGCCCGCGCGGATTATCGTGAAGATATAGTTTTAGCTGTGGCGGGCAGAAATGATGACCACGCGCGCTATAATTCTGGTAGTATTGTCGCTCTTTAGGAGACGCGGTGAAGCGTTGCCTTGATAACCGGTCTGCGCGGTTATCATGCCAGCTTTGCGGCACATGTTTTTACGGCCGTCGAGTTAGATGCGTTCCCGATCGCCAGTGCGTTCAACACCATGCACGTCCATTTCACTAATAAATGTATGTTTTCTGCCATACATGCTGTCGTAGGAATCTACAAACCTCGCTTGCAAACGTGCGAAGATTCGCAAATTTGTCAGCGCTGCCATTGTTAAACGTTGTCATAACTCTCAATGTTTCGCTTGGGGGCAAGATTTTTTAAGAACCCTGTTTACTTGTAGACGTTTTCGAAGCGCCGTTTCAGCAATATCGTAACTGAAGCCATAACACAATACGTGCGTAATTCCACATTTTACGATCCCATGTTATATATTCTCAATCAAAATTTTTCGGTATACCACAAGCCAAAGCAGCGAACTGTACCTTGGTCGCAGCCAGTGAAGCTTTCTTTTTAAAAAAAACCCACCCTGTATATGCAGAACCATCACTGACTCCCTTGGAGCAAGGGAGTCATCTATTTCATTCAGGAGCGTCGACCAGAGCATTGTGACTCCCCTTAGAAAAAAAGGTGGTCATCGGCTGCCACAAAGAGAGTCAAGCAGACGTGACTCCCTTTTGACTCTCTTTTTTTTAAGAGTGTAGGTAAGTACCGGTAAGGTGCAGCTCGTATATACGTTCCTCTTGGGGGATAGTGGTAGACTACCGTTCATGATTTGATAATGCTTGCAGAATGAGACCTATCCCATCCTTATTCTTCTAGTTATTTCATTCTCATGGTTCGGTTCCGCGGTTACTACCTGTCCTAAGTAGACGTACTCCTTTACAACTTCCAGTGTCTGACCACCTATCGCAAATCGCTGTTCTCTGCCAAGATTGTTCCGCATTACTTTAGATTTATGCATATTAATTTTCAGACCTACTCTTCTACTTTCCGTATCCAGGTCAGTAATCATGAGCTGTAATTCGTCTGCCGCGTTACTCATCAATGCAATGTCATCAGCGAATTGCAGGTTAATGAGATACTCTCTATTAACTCTTGTCCCTAATTCTTCCCAATGTAGGGCCCTAACAATCTCCTCTAAACACGCGGTGAAGAGCATTGGAGAGATTGTGTCTCCCTGCCGTACGCCCTTCTTTATTGGGATTCTGTCGCTTTCATTATGGAGGACTATAGTGGATGCAGATCCGCTGTATATTTCTTCCATTATGTTTATATAGGCTTCATCGATGCCCTGATTCGGCAGTGACTGCTGATGTCTCCATCGAATCAAATGCCTTCTTGTAATCTATGAAGACTATGTGTAGGGGTTGGTTGTATTCCGCGCATTTCTCTATCACCTGATTGATAGTATGAATATGGTCTATTGTTGAGAAGCCTGTAAGAAATCCTGTCTGGTCCTTTGGTTGATTGAACTCTAATGTCGTATAAATTCTTTTAGCAATTACTTTTGTAAATAGCTTGTAGACAACAGACAATAAGCTGATGGGCCTGTAATTTTTCAGTTCCTTGACGTCCCCTTTCTTATGGATCAAGATGATGTTGGCATTCTTCCAATATTCTGGCATCCTCCCATTCGAGAGACACTTCGTATACAGGGTGGCCAGTTTTTCTTACATAATCTCTCCACCGTCTTTCAGCAGGTCTGATGTTACCTGATCCTCACCAGCGGCTTTGCCTCTTTGCATTCCCTTTAGTGCTTTGCTTACTTCTCCTGTAAATACTGGTGGGATGTCAGATTCCTCTGCGCTATTACTGCTTCTCACGTTATCATCGTGACTGTCTCGGCTGCTGTACAGATCTCTGTAGAACCCTGCCGCTACCTCAACCACTCTATCCATATTGGTTGTAACCTTGCCTTCCTTCTCCCTTAATGCATACATCTGATTTTTGCCTATGCACAGTTTTGTCTTCATAGCTTGGTCTTCATGCTTCTACGCAATCACTCCACGCTGAAATGGAGAGTGCAATTTAGTGGGTACTTAGAGAATACCAACACCGGCTAGAGCATTGCAGATAAGAAGTTCCGGCGCATATTTTTGTCGGTGGCAATCATGTGTGTGAAACGTGGGAATACTGTGAATGCAAGAACGGTACAAACTTAGCGTAGAATGTGGGCTGCCCTCCATATCGATTTATACGTCCTTGGAGAAATATATAGCCTGTATATAAAAGGCACACGTAGGTTTAGCGCCCCTGTGAGGCGGCGAAGCTTAGTTCATTCTCGAGGTAGTGCGCTTGACTACTGATGTAGTTCACAGGAAGTAACACTCAAACGTTCACAGACACTCACCTGAGAATACAGTCTAAGCTAGTGTGTTCAGCCAAGGTTCAGAGAACTTACTCCGCTGAGACTAAATTTGTAGCATCAGTAGCACATACGGCCCAGAAGGTGCATAGATACTGAAAGCCAAGCCGGCATGTGTACACCGCCGTTTACCCTGTGGCCAATGTTGTTCGATGATACAAAGTTCCACACTACCAAAATTTGAAAGCCCATCTGCTACTGTAACGAAGGATGCCAGCGAAGCTGCCGTTACGGGGGAGCTGCTATAGTGATAGATTACATGTAGAGTGAATGTCGATAACAGGATTACTACCCATAATGATCGCGTAAGAGACATGCATTGGAATGTACCCGTCACACGGGCGATTCTGCTCGAATCAGCGCTCCAGGCAGTCGAGCTGCTCTTCTGCCGTGAGGTAGACGCATCTATTTGACGTGGTGGAGATGGAAGCACCGGGAGTGTATAACACGCGTCCGTCGCGCAGAGAGTCCAATTGCTGATAACATCACTGGCGCGCTCTCTACGTCATCAAATGAAGGGGCACAGCAGTTGGTGGGAATTCTGCCGCCTACTATCACGACACTTCTGTTAGAGTCATTGGTGGCAGCGAGAGGCGCGTTGCTAAGGCTTAGACATAAACCGATATATAACCGCCACCAAACAATGTTTGCTACGCGTCGTTTTTTCCGCGGGCACGATCCGCCAGAACTCAGAGATTTCGCTTTAAGAGCATTGGTTGCCCGCATGAAGCTCGTCAAGTTTCTTTCATCGCACACAACTTTGGGTCTCGCGAATCGCAGTAGTTTTCTATGGGCGTGACGTGTCGAGGAAGCCCATTCATTCAGTTTCTGTTGCTGCTCCTTTTCCACTCACACTTTTATAAGATGAAATGCTCCATGCCGATGCTATCAAAAAACAAACATTCATTGCACGCCATCACTATACCTGCTGTAAAACACTACGCCTACGATTTACTTAGACAACTCACGAAGGACATTTTGCGTGGCTTTTTTTTGTTTCTGCATATGCGGTCGTCATAGTCGCTGCGCCGACATCACCGGCTCACGCTTGTGTGTTTGCTTGTGACGTCACTATCAGTCTTATGTTCAGCCCAAACGAGCCGTATGTAGCTAAAGCAATGCTATGGACTTTGAATACAGAGGCGTAAACCTGCGACCTTCAGATCCGAAGGTAAGAGGTTCGGTCCCTGCTGGCGGTAAGTTTACTTTAGTAATAATAATAATAATAATCAATCAATCAATCAATCAATCAATCATTCATTTATTTAACGTGCCCAGGAACAACCGTGAGGTCTTTGTGCAGGCGCAAGCAAACAAAAAACACAATAAAAATAAACAATACAATACAGACAGTCTTCAGAAATAAAAAGAGCAAAAACACGTAGACAAAGAGAAATGAACACAAAAGGGGAGGAGTAAAATAAGACAATATGAGAAATATTGAAGGGGAATAAAAAATAGAGAGAGAGAGAGAGAGAGAGAGAGAAATGTTTTAATGAAAAGCTGGAGATGTTTGCCTGGCTATTCGCCTGACATGCTACTCCAGGTGCTCCAGGGTGATGATTATGATATATACACTGATAACCACGCATACATACATAGACTACACTGTTTACAAAGTTTCAGTCAGGCTTGTGGCCCGCAAGAAAGTCAGCAGCGCTTTCGTTGCGCGTAACGCACAGGTGCTGTTTTGCCATGGGCCCAGAATGTGCTGCAGTTCTAAGCACGAGTCCTGTTGAAGGTGCAAAGCCGCCTTCAGAGAAAGTCTTTCTGTTGCGTATCGCCTGCATTCGCAGAGAACGTGTTTAAGGTCTTCTAGGACGTTGCATTGAACGCACAACGGTGAGTCCGACAGCTTGATTTTGTTCTTGAAGTAATGAGTGTAGGCGACGTTAAGTCTGATGCGGTGCAAGCATGTTTCCTCTTGTCTGTTGAGGTCTCGCTTGCACATATACAACTATGCGGAAAGACGGAGTAGGGAAGACTTTGTACATTGTGCCATACTATGTCAAAACAGTGCAAAGCTCGGATAAAAACAATGATTGTGGACTATGAAAAACGTCAAGATCAAGAAAATAATATTATAAAGATTTTGTATTCTGGTAACGGTAGAGTGTTGGAAGAAGCAGGCGGGTACATGAAACTGTCTGTTCTCTCTGGTGTTTACGTCCCAAAACCACGACATGATTATGAGAGACGCCGTAGTGGAGGGCTCCTGAAATTTCGACCACCTAGGGTTCTTTAACGAGCACCTAAATTTAAGCACACGGGCCTTGGCATTTTCGCCTCCATCGAAAATGCGGCCGCCACGACCGGCATTCGATCCCGCGACCTGCGGGGTTAGCGCGATCCTCAGATGGGTATTGTGAAATCAGGAGATCGATGCGCTCGCGCGCTGACCAGGCGGTGATCGTCTCCCCAGGGCTTTCATGCAAGTTTCTGGCGACGTGGTGCCATTGTGAAGCATCACGAAAACGATTTTCCGATAGCACCTCGCGAAGCAAGGCCATTTCTAGAGGCACAGAAAAATTCAGCCGCAAACTGAAACCACTTGCCGCATTTTCCGTACTGTACTTGGCAGCCGCCATTGTTCAAACAACGCGCGACATTATCGCGATCTCGCGAGACCACTCCGGAAGCGCCCATAACGCCCGCATGCTAGCCGGAGATGCGTCCGTACTCACGCAACACCGTGGCTCTCTGTTACGTACTGCGCATGCGCGCTGCAGACCCACAGTTTGGCTTCGTACGCAACGCTCCTGCATACACTCAACTAAAACTGTCTATTGACGCATGCCGTAATTGTCTAAGGCAAGGCGCTGCGGAGCGAGGGGTCGCAGGTTCGAATACCCGGTCGCGCGCATCGGAAATTTTTTCTTCTGAATTATTTTTATTGCTCGTTTTTATTCATATATACATACATATACATGTATAGGACATGACGGCGACAGCAAAATCTGGCGAGAGTGTCCATATAATTGCCAGTGCAATAAAACAAACAAACAAAACTTACAAAAATGTCATTCACTTGGCAATCGCTGCTAGACTGCGTATGCGAGCATGCGGCAAACACTTATGTGCCACCACATGTTTGCTTATACGCGGATTCAAATTATTGCACGGTTTCTCGAACGTATGGTGGAGCATGTGTGTGTTAAAAAAATTGGCCGCCTATCTGCGTGCTTCGCTGCAAATGTCGTCTAAAGACTATAGAAGAGGCGCTGCGTGAGATATGGACGCCATCTGGCAATACGTCGGGAAACATGAGTGTGTTGCTCGTTCACACCGGCGACTAGCAACGCTCGCGCGACTAAGTAGCTCGCAAAGCGACTGGTCGCAAACGGTCGCAAATGGCCGTTTTGGCCGCGAAGCGACTGCTTTGGCTCAGTCGCTCGCTGCTCAATTTTTCAGTCGCGCGACTGCAGTCGCAAACATCTGAACCAATCAGATGCGTAGGAACAGGAGGTCAGCCTATTTTACGGGGCAATGGCAATGCGAGCTGTATACGAGCAGAGGTGAATTCTATGTGGCGACCCATATAGGTCGCACACAGGTGTGAACATCGGTCGCTTTGAGTCGCTTTTTGACCGCCGGTCGCAAACGGTCGCGCGACTGTTGCTAGTCGCCGGTGTGAATCAGCCTTTATTGTAATCAAACAATGTCGAGGCATGAGATTGTGCATATGGACCTGCTACAGCCTCACTGTCACTGTGCAGCTGTCCGTAATCAGCCAGGATGGCTCTTTTTCGTAGGGGAAGTAAATGTAATGCAAAAGAGCAGCACTACTTGCAGAAGCAGAGAACGCTGCTCCCGTAGAAAAAAGGCGACGATTCCACAATACAAGCTTTGCATTGGTTCTACTATTACTGGTTACGTTTCTGTGTCGTCTCTGATAGTAGAATACTTCTATAAAACGCTTCATTATATTAGAAATGGCTGCCCTCATGCTTGCCTTGGTTTCGTTTTGTATTGCCTTCTTATGTTTGAGGTTCACTCAAAGCTGGGTTCCTTTTCTTCGTTATTGGGTAATGGGCTGCGTTGTAATAAAAAATAAAACATTAGAAGTTTACTTGCTCCATTTCCAAAAGCGAAACCGAAACTACAGCAAATATCTTGGGTGCAATGCTCCAGCGAAAAAACAAGCAACTAAATCTTCAGCAGCGTTGTACTAGTAATATTAATCGCTGGAGTCCTACGTGCCCAAACCACAATATGTTTATGAGGCGTGCCGTAGAGGAGGGCTGCGGAAATTTCGACCACTTCAGGTTCGTAACGTGCATCCAAAACCAAGTACACGAGCCTCTAGCATTTTCGCCTTGTTCAAAAAAACGCCAGGCCTGCGCTGAAACCGCAGCACAGTCACAGCGAAAGCTGGAGGAGCGACGTTTCTAGAGCCCATTAAGCTCTCTGGGGGCTACAATACAAGTACACTAGAAAGGTACCCACTACGTCATAAATCACAATTTTTGTGAAGTTGGGAAGCACCTACTAAGCCATTATTCGTCATTCTGCGGAGAAGCGAGGCACCAGCTACACGTCTGTAAGACATTATGTGCACTTTGTTGACGCGACGACTGATCACGATGAAGAATTATGGCTCAGCCCTTTGTAATGAGTTGGAATCTTTAAACGGCCCACCAGTTATGTAATTTGCATTGGGGGACGCCCGGTCGCTATTTCCCTCTCCCGTCATGCTGTATAACATACGTTGACGTGGGACAGAGAGGGGGGGGGGGAGGCGAAGAACTTTACTCAGACCCCGAGGGAATGGATCATGCGCTTATGGGCTTCCTTGGCAACCAATACAAGTGCGGTTGCGAGGAACCCACTACGCTATATAAATCATTGTAATTTTTGAGCAGTATGAAAGCAGGCATTATGCCATTTTTCGTCATTCTACGGAGAGCCGTGGTGCCTGCTAAATTCATGTAAGGCGGCGCACTTTGTTGATGCTGTGCCTGATGAAGATGAAGAATTATGGCGGATCTCTTTGTAATGGGTTGGAAGCATTCAACAACCTTCTCGTTGCGCAATTCGCATTGTGTGACGCCTGATTACAGAATTCGCGTTGTGCGACGCTTGGTGTTTATTTCACTCTTCTATCACGCTATATTGCATATGTTAATGTGGTTCCTTCCCGACATGAAGCCTGTATAGGACCTTTTTTCAAAGCAGTTTCAAGCATCGACATGGCTCAGAGATTGAATACTGGGCTCCCACGCAGAGGGCCCAGGTTCGAACCTCGTTCCATCCTAGAATTTTTTTCTTATTTCGTTTTTTTTCTTATTTCGAGCGATACTGGTTACGGACACCGGCGGCGGCGGTGGCGGCGGCGGCGGCGGACAACTAGGGCGCCAAAAACGGCCGGTGAAATGATCTCATATCAGCTTTCGCTGTAAAAACTTCACGCGGGGGCATCAGAAGGAGCTTGGTGGTGGCCAGATGAAAGATTGTTACATATGCCGCATGTTGCATAATATGTATGTTTCATTTACGACAAAACACCGATTAAATTCTGCTCATGGGCCCCGGTTTCCACTGGAGGTTCTCACTATCGAATAAATCTAACAGACACGCGCAATTCGGTTTAGAAATCAGCCCGACGCCACTAGACAGGAGAGCAAGAGCAGAACATATATGTGCTCGCCTGTCTGCCGGGATGCAACGCCGCATCCGTTCCTAATCATATGTTTTAGAAGGAAAAACATAGAAGAATACGTCCTCCCTCATTTCTGCGTATTCTGGCACTTCAATGCGCAACAGTACCGCCAGCATCTTTTCGTTTTGTTTCGGCGATACACGCCCGCATCGCCTCAACCAGTTGCCACTCTCGTCCGCGGGAGCGGCTGGAGTATGCGCGCTTTGACCGCCAGGGCGGCACTGCCCACACCGCGGAAACTCCAGCGCTGGTTCCCTAGAGCGTATGGTGCCACTAAAAAAGCAGCAATCACGCCTCTCAAAAAATGGTTGGAGATTAGGAGTACTACAACTACTCTGCTAAAGGAGGAGCGAGTGTATTGGCCTCGAGGCCCACCACTGGAAACGCCGGCGCCACCGTCGGCGTGACGTGCTTGGCAGGATCACGTGGTCTCAGCGGCCGCGTCGGCTGCTTGTGGCGCACTGCCGCGTGCTTTGAAAACGAGTTTCAAGTCCCACATGCGCTGCGGTCTGTTCAAATTCGGAAGTTTCTTCTCATTTTCTACTCAATTGAAACCATTGTAATAGAGTGGTTGCCTCCGAAGGCGACGAACATGGGGCTCTACCGCTCGGTGCCGCAGTGCCGCGCTTACGCAAAGGAGCCCAGTGTCAGCCTGCAGTGGTAACCGCTGGACAAGAAACAGCGTGAAGCATGGGTTGTGAAGCTAAGAACCGGCAAGTAGCCATCCGCTACAAGTCTTGTGTGCAACGAGCACTTCCGCGACGACGACTTTAGTTACTGCGTCGAGCCTGCGATGTTCGGTGATTAGCAGACAGCGCGCACTGAGACGATGGCTCGCGCGCGCTTCCCGCCGGCAAATGATGCTTATCTGCCACAGGATGGTAAAAGCGCTACCTTTTACCACGAGCGATGCCATCTCAGAACCCTCCAATGCGACCTCTTGCTCGTCGGCCCCGTGCTCAGCGTCCACAAAATCGACTGCAGATGCGCAAGTCATTGTTTAGATAAGTTGAATTAAAAAACGCACAGGGTCCCTTATACATTCGTTAAAGATGACTAGAAGGCGAAAGCCATCTTATTCTTGTCAGTCGATGTACTGATTCTCCCGCGCCCCCCTCCAAAAGCGTTCTGCACGTAACGCGGTTTTGCACGGCCTCCGTGACCGATCACGGAGGCAATGCAAAGCGACCATGACGTGTGAATACGTCATCATGTGTCGTCACATTATGTGACGTCATGATTACGTCATGTGGTGACACCATCACGTGACGATTATTTTTTGCATCACTCGTGTTGACGCCGCCGACGCGGGACGCCGACGGGCAACCTTCCCATTTGATGAGGCATGCATTGCTTCATAAGCTACATAAAATTTGCATTGCCTCCGTGATCGGCCCACCGATGATCGGCCCACCGGCCAACCCCATGTATTTTCTTGGAACCTCATTTATTTACGTGGGAAACATGCCACGCTGTTGGCGTTAGACACGACACTGCTGCCAAAATTGCTGGGGCACTCGCCAAATAATTACTATCCTGTTCTGCGGCTGCTGGTTGCTGCAATACCTTCTATTTTATTCACCGCTATTTCAAGTTCATGTGGGTCCTAGTTCACAGCCGACGTTTGCAGAACAAGTCCGGCAAACGTTACTGTATTTTCTTTCTTTTCCTAGGCGTCGCATGCTACTACATGTTCGGTCTCGTCGACTGGTTCTTCCACCAGCAATCTCGAAGTGGTGAAGCTTTGGTCTATGAATTTGTTGATGACAGAGAGCGGCAAGTTCACTGGAATACAAACGGAACGATAATTAAGGAGCATTAAAAAAAGGCGTCGCATTCAGCGCAACGAAACGAATGCGCTGAATAAAGAAACAGAAGCAGCGGCATTTACCCGTTGAGAAGACCAATCAATACGCAGTGCGAGACAACTAAATTGTCAAATGACATTGAAACTTACCCGAATTTAGACCGAAAAAGAAAAAAAAAAGACACTGAATCGTCGGGACGGCAGATCACAAAGTTGCCATGCGCACCGAAGCCGTAGTTGTAAGGAAATTGTTTTTGAACTGCTCTGATAGCGTCCGCGCAACAGTAGTTGTTTGTGTACTCACAAATTCTCATATTTTGTGGACCAATGTTCACAGAGCGGTGCCAAAACGTGCTCGTAGCAAAAGCGAAACCATCAGTGCGAACATACATGCAGTCGCTCATGCATGCAGAGGCACCGTCAGTCGTCGCGAACCCGTGCGATCGCTGGTTTGAGGCTTCTTTCTGTTATGTTCCTTTTGGTTATACAGGCAGTCTACTCTAACGAGATATTTCACATACTTTGCACTCAGCGAGTGACCACCTTTCACGCAAGAAGCCGGTTCAGGGGTCTCCAACGCGGTAACTGCAGAAAACCGAGCACCCGCTTCACGCTAAGAGACAGCGACTGTAGACTATCTTGTGCTTTCACTCGTCGAAAATGATTATTTTGACAGTAAAGAACACAGTTCATTTCGAAAGTAATGAGAGAAATGCCCTGGAGGGCTTCCGCGAGGGGTTTTTGTAGAGCGCCGACAGCAAAACCTATGGGAAGCGCGACGGCGGTATCCCGCCTAGCACGCAATCGAGGCGCGTCCGATAGAGGGCGACTCCGTAACTCCTCGAGGCCAATATATATAGAGATGGAATATCGCGAAGCCAGTACTGTCGATGGAGCCAAATGTAACGGGGCGCACGTAACCCGTCAATATTGTAAGCCTCCCTGCTGGATCCGGTTTTATTTCGAAGCTTTGGGTACCTATGCGAATAGCTTTATTTGCACCGTAGACAACGGAAGTTACTGGAAGAGACAAAATCATGTTTCCATCCCGTCCTTTATGCAACCGTTTACAAGACAAAGCAATTGATTCGAATGTTGCCACCTAAATTTCTCATACGAATTCCAACTACCCAATTGTTTTGTCACCACTCAATGAGCAGGTTCAATCAAAAGAAGCACTGATATCTATGGCAACGAATGAAGAATGAATGAATGAATGAATGAATGAGTCAATGAATGAATGAATGAATGAATGAATGAATGAATGAATGAATGAATGAAATATCTACAAAGTATCTGCTTATGTGGTTGTGTAAGTGAAGTGTAAGCATACATTTTCTTTGTAGATTGCGGCCTTCATTAGAAGGCTGTTTATGAGTGGCATCACAAATGCGTCTTTCATCTTCGCAACATTCGTCAGCGTCTGTATTGGCCCCACAGCAGTCGCATCCCGCTGCCACAGAAACACGTGAGCATTAAAATGCGCGAAACTATTAATTTTTCTGGTGTGTACAATAAATCATTTAGGCTTTACATCGTGTCCAAAAGAGGACTTTAAAATGCGCCAGGTTTTCTACGTACACTGAGCTAGAAACCTGTCCGCCCGTCCATCCTTTCGTCAGGTAAGACGATAATCGTCATAACTAAATAAATTATTAAAACAAAAGCAATTTTCTTGGTGGTGAGTCTTGTAAAAAGACCACTTTCAAAAGCGATTGGCTGAACAACTGAGCAAGACATCCATGCTTGTAAAATGTTCTTATATTTGAACTCAATGAATGCTTTGTACCTGTGGTGCAAAAACAAACGTAAAAGTGCAGCATTTGATATTTCTAAGGCCCTAAATGAAATATAGTGCGGTTGCGTGAAAAAACCCCTCTGTGAGACAAGACGTAAAGCCGACATGGAGTATTCTAACCACAAGGAATGTTTGGACATTGGGATAATTTCATGCGAAACTCGCATTTTGTCGGTCGAGGCGTGCGCACTCTGGGAGCCGTTCGAGGCCCTTGCAAACGTCATAAAAACATTCTGGCAGATCCCGCGCATTGCGGGAATCGCTTTCTTTGCGAAACATTCAACGAGTCTTAAACGAGCATTTAAAAATTCAACGATGCCTGTGCAGCACTTTGATACCAGCCTTAGGAGGTGGTTTGAATTATTCGTGTAAATGAGTGCATATGTGCATATTTTGTGCATACCAGACAAGTTTACTACACTGGTCTGTAAGGTGTGTAGAGGTCGGGGTCGGAAGGGTAAGGGGTCGTTGCATGACGTAACACCGGGAGTTGGCGGTGCAGCACAGACGTCCCTTTTATCAAAACGAAGTGTAAGCAGCGTCTTTGGACGCATTCCTGCGGGAACGAGCAACACTAGACTCTAGCTTGTAAGTCATGTCATTATGTTTACAAGATATTTACTGAAGGAAATATACCGACAGTCAACATGGTGGTTGTGGTCCACCAGAACACGTAGTCCATCTGTTCTTCCTTCACTTAACCGTGCCGATAGCTGCAAAACCGTAACGTCGACTCTCGGCGGTGAAAGCGCCACCCCGGTGCTTGTTAGAAGGTGTTGGTCGATAGTTACGGCTTCAAGCGGGCGCCGTGGACGACGTCTGAAGATTGGGAAGGCGGGGCAGAGTGTAGAGGGGCTATTTCATAGGTAATTTCGCTCACCTGGCGTTGCGCAAATAAAGGCCGGAGTATTTAGGAAGATGGTTCTCGGGTAGTCCAAGACGCCGATACGGAGACCACAGGAGAACGAGGTTATCCGGAATAAAGTGGGCGTTAGGGTGATGACTGTCGCATGTATATTTCTGGGGCAGCTGTGAGTAAGAAATGCGTCGATGGGCTATCTCGCGGGTCTTTGCGGCTGCGGTCATCGCTTGCGAGCATATGCTGTCGACAGGTTGTCAGGGTTCGGTACCAATATGTCGAATGGCAAAGTCAGTTCTCGTCCATACAAGTGACAAAAAGATGGTTGATCCCTCCGTCATAGGAATCGGAATAACACGAAAGTAAAGCGTGCCCTGACAGAAGTAACTGAATGTTTACTGTACATTGATATAAGAGAGTTTGCACAATGTGTATTGTTGTCTGGCAGCTATAGCATCGTTTAACGTGGATGGTTGGTGGTACATCTCCATCCCGACGAGTAACGTCCATGTTAAATTATAAAACAAACCCTTGTGGTAGCTGTAGTAGTTAACGGTGAAAGCGTAATCGCAGAACGAGGTGTGATAGCCAGAACAGCTTCGCATATTGGACGCAAACCTTGGTTGTCATCCCGTGGCATATGAAATTGTGATTGAACACCACGGCCGGACTAAAGGGAAACGCAAAGCGCGTCGCGCCGCCCCGGTAGCGCGGCCGCGATTTTTCTCGGGGTCAGCGCGTGAGCGGGGAACGCGGTGTTACAACTAGAAGAGGCAGGCGCACGTCGCAGAGCTATTTTAGATGCGAAGCAGCTCTTTGGCTAGCCTGTGTAACGCTGTCCCTCCGTCCGCACAAACGCGAGGCAACGCGGTTCCTTTGGCGCAGGTGTCGGAGCGGTGCCGAATAGGTCACGCCGCAGCTGGGCGTGGACGTCACGCTCCCCTCGCACGCTTCCCTCGCAGGTGCGCGCGTACGTCACTGTCTCCCTTACCCGCCGGAGCGCCCGCAGCTGCCGGCTCCAACGCCCGCTCGCCTCCCGTGTCTGCGTTTCAAACAAACGTTTACACCAGTAAAAGCTACAGCGAGTTTCGCTTCAAACGAATCTTCCAGCGCTCACCGCAGCACCCGCGTTAGCGCCGTTCAACCCGTGACGCCACCCGAGCGTAACGCTGCTGCTTCGCATCCCATCAGGGTTCCCTTCGGGGAGATGGTCCAATTTTTCGGTTTGGATTAGCGGAATGATATGAGCGACGCCGACGTTTCTACGACGCTTGGCCTAAGATCGCCACCTCGCGGTGTGTTAAGGCATTGACAAAATTGAACTTCAAATGAAAATGCGCCGAATGGGACGGACGTGTAACTCTTTGCAGATGTTATTCGCGGAGGCTACAGCAACGACGAATTACTTTACTTTACCGCTCCCAGAGGGCCACACCACCCCGCCGACCGGGAGAGTGGTAGATATAAAAGGCGCGTTTGTAACGCCACTAGAGTCTGTGACCGTGGCGCAGTGGATAGCGTGCACAGCATATGCTGTTGCAGACCGAGCAGTCGTGGGTTCGATGCCCGTTGACGGAACTTTTTTTCTTTGCCATCTGATCGCGTAAATTTTTTCGACGTCATTTCCGTGACGGAAATACGTCACTGAAGTCCTCGTGGACACCGGCATGAAAAACATTTGTTTAAAAAGGAGAATATCCAGCACTGCCATAGGGGAATGTGTTGTAAGCAAACGGGACAAAGGGTTGCGCAGTGTCCAAGTCTCTCCCTCTGAGTGATCTCTTTCTCTCCGTGATCTCTCGGAGAGGAAGAGATCACATATTCGCCATTCTGTGCACTGGAGGACGGTGCGACAGCGACACAGGTTAGTGCTCCTGGTGGCAGACGAACAAAGTCAGCACCAAAGCTTGTTCCGAACCGGCTCTGACACCTCGGCGGGCGCAGGCAAGTCAAGTTGTACGACAGCGGCTGAGCAGACAATGTCAGCAGAAAGGTCAGACAAGAAATCGAGTCCGAGGATCACGCCATGAGGACAATGTGCAAGAACATTAAAGAGGACAGAAGTTTGCTGGCCATCGACCCTAGCACGTGCGGTGCACATTCCGAGCGCAGCCATAGTTCCTCCACTGGCGACAAGTACAAACAGGGACTCGGGCGCCGTAAGGACCTTACTCCAACGTGCACGGAGATCAGAGCTCATTACGGAAATCTGTGCACAGGTATCAATGAGGGCAGTAACAAGCAGGCCATCCACTTCTACAGCAAGCAAGCTCTGGTCTGCAGTCAGGGTGAGCAGAGGGTTTTGAGGTCGGGGGTTCAATGCACCGTAACCTCTGGGAGCCACACTGATCAATTCTCCGAGCATGGGCGTCCAGTAGGGCGGGGCGACGAATAGCGAAGCGGCTGAAGTCACCGAGAGCGATGCTGGAGCGTCGGACTGATGTTGCAGGAGCCTCATCTTAAGGCTTGCTGTCACGAGTGGCAAACTGCAGGGGCCGGTTGTCCTCGCGTCGATAGCCAGAAACGAGCGAGGTGTGGAGGTTTTGGAAGGACAATAGCGAGAAATATGTGCCAACCCATGGCAACGATAGCAGATCGGCTTGTCGTTGGGCGTCTGCCCTGTGCAGGGTCATGATAGCGACGAAACGTTCCCGATGCATGCGAAGGCGGCGTCATGGCCCTTACACAAGGTTGCGTGAGCGAACATATGGGCTCCAGTCAGACATTCACGAGCTCTTCCCGCACAACCTTCTGAACCAGCGAGATGATTTATCGCGGATCATTGGACTTGCTACTTGAAGAAAAGCCAGCAAATTCACGGGACATGAGAAAGAAGCAAACGCACACAACGCCGGAACTCACAAATGTCTCTATATCTAAAGGAAGCATTCACACAAGAAACTTCACAAGGCATGTGCGGTACATCATTGTCGCCTACAACGTCACCAGGTGTAAAACGAGCACAATCATCCTCCTTGCCATCGTTGGAAAACACCAAATTCCTTGTCAAGGAGGCAAATCGACGGTGTCCTGATACAGTTAGCTCCACTTTTCTTAATGTAGCACGCCTCCACTATTTGCTTTTTTTGTCTTCCCAGGCAGTTAGCATTACTGAAAAGCGGATGGCAACCACATGGACGACAATCACTGGACGGCCGCGTCAGAAAGGATCGTGAAGACGCCGCCTCGATTTCGCAACGCCCGATGTGGACTGCGTTATCGGTGGTGGGCAGTTGACGGCATGTCGGCTTAAGGTCCTCTTCGGATTACGTAGCGGCAATATTAGGAAGCGGCATAAAATGATGTGCGATGCGGCGACTGTCCAGTTCTTCGAATCGCCGGCACTCTTTGATGATCTCGTCCACGGTTGATCAGTCCTTAGACTCTAGCAGATTGAAAGGATCGTGCACAATGTGTTTGAGTACAAGGCTTACTTTGCCTTCCTCGGTCATGTTGGTACGGCACGCCGGCAAACGTCGAGAACGTCAAGTTTGTACGACACATGATTCGGTCGAAGTTTGAGCCTGGCTGGAGAGACATTTAGAGGCGGCCCGTTGGCGCCCGATAGGTCTACCAAAAAGGTGACGGAGCTTCTGCTTACAGTCGCCCAACTCGTTATCGCTGCTTCGTGGGCTGTGAACTACACGCCTGCTGTTTCGCAGACATACAAGATAATGCTGGCGATCGTCATTGTCGGGTCCCACCGATAGGCCGCTACAAAACGCTCGTATTTCGCAATCCAGTCATCGATGTAAACGTTGTCTGTGCCGCAGAAATTACCAGGATCATGCGGCTGAGTCAATATGACTGGCTGTACCGGCTGAACGGGAGTCCTGGTCGAAGAACTAGCGCAATTCCATTCTGTTGACATTGCAGGGCTGTTCAGGACACGTCCGCTTCGGAGCTCCGCCTTGCATCGTACGCAGCACGTTCACCAAAATGTGCCGATTATGTTTACAAGCTCCTTATAGAGGAAAAAGGTCCGACAGTCAATACGGTGGCTGTTCACCAGAACAAGCCGTTCTGCCCCACTTCCGTCATTTCAGAGTGGTGATAGCTGCAATGCCGCACGAATATAGAAAGTATGGACGACCAACTTTTAGATGCGAAGTATCTTATGGCGGAGTTCAATCCGGTGGTGGTGGTGGTGGTGTGCGGCGTGACCACCCTTACTGCGCATGCGCATACCCTCTCCACACACCTCCTCTCCACTCTCCTCACCATTCCCCTCTCCCATTCCCCCTCTCCACCTCCCCTCTGCCATTCCCTTCTGTCCACTTTCCCGCTCTCCCCCCTCTCTCATACCCCTCTCCACTTCCCCTCCCCCTTTCCACTCTTCCTAGGAAACGCGGGCTAGACATGCCGAAATTCTCTCCTGCGCGACGCCGCGATGAGCACCAAGGCATGCGCGTCCCCTCCCACTCTCTCTCTTCTCCTACGCTGCCCCCTCTCGCACGCCTGTCGACCGCGTTCCCCGCTCACCCTGTGAGAATTAACGGCCAGGCTAGAGGTAAGACGAAACGTGCGTAGCGTTCCTCTTCGCGTTACACGACGCTGGGGTCGGTAACATGCCCAACGAACGCCAACGGAACGCGATCGTGCAAGCGCTCCGGCTTCGAATCGCCTCATGGTCCCCTTTAGCGGGAAATGGTGTATTAATTATTATTATGCGCTGTATTTACATTGGAACTGAACGGGTACTTACGCTTGCAGAGGAAACCACCTAGCACCACCCCCTTGTTCAGATAAATTTGTGAAGTTGTGGGGGTGGAAGTTGTATTCATTCTGAACATGTAACCGGCTGTAGTTTCTGTTCGTGGATGTACTGCTGAGATTACTGTTCTTCTATTGCAAAGCATAAAGTGCTTATAAAGGTACCTGCTTGGGCTACTTGGTATATATTCGTTGTTACGTTATTGCGCTTAACTTTGAGGACGAAGACTGAACCACACGAACACAAGCGCAAACTTACAACTGAATTTATTGGACGGACACATGAAGCTTTTATACAATCGCGTACCATAGTAATAAACAAACAAAATGAAAACATTTACAAAAAAGGAAGATATATATAAATAATATTAAAATGCTAATAGACACTCATGCCGATGAATCACGCACCTATCGCACATCCATGCATTACGTATTCAGATACGTTATTTCCTTCTGCGTTAGTTCCAAAGATGCCATACTGACGCATACACTCTCGGACGCCTCAATGATTTCCCGTGTCATCTGATTATTGTGCCTAGCGGCAAACCTTGGATTCACGGAACTTCAGCTGGCATCCGCAATCTCGACAATGCAAGCCTAGGTGTCCTTGCACCAATTTATGCACATTGTTGTTATGCTCCCGCAGCCTTTCATTTAGGCACCTTCCCGTCTGGCCTACGTATTTCTTTCCGCATGTGCGCGGAATCTCGTACACCACTTTTTCGACACAATTCACAAATTTGTTTCTGTAGTTAGTTCTGCAAGCACCTGTCTCCCATCGCCTGAAAAAGATTGGGGCCGTGTCGGAGTGCAAGTAGTTTTTACGGCACCCCGTAAGTTGTCGTCACATTGCAACGTAAGAAAGGAAAAGGTGACGGGAACAAGTGCTTGCACAACTAACCACAGAAACAACTAACCACAGAAACCAAGGTTGTCGCTAGGCACAATAATCAGATGACTCGGGAAATCATTGAGGCGTCCGAGATTGTTCTCCTGGGGGATGACTGCGTCAGCATGGCATCTTTGGAACTAACGCAGAAGGAAACAACGCATCTGAATATGCAATGCAGGGATGTGCGATAGGAGCGTGATTCATCGGCATGAGTGTCTATTAGCATTTTAATATTATTTATATATATCTTCCTTTTTTGTAAATGTTTTCATTTTGTTTGTTTATTAGTATGGTACGCGATTGTATAAAAGCTTCATGTGTCCGTCCAATAAATTCAGTTGTAACTTTGCGCTTGTGTTCGTGTGGTTCAGTCTTCGTCCTCAAAGTTGTGCGCAATAACGTAACATAAAGTGCTGTAAGCACACGCATTGCGGAAACACGAATGCTCTCTCGCAGTGGAGTATACGTAGTACTCTGAAAACTTTGCAGTTTAGCAATGAAGCTGTATATAACTGGGCCATTCGTAATTCCACAGACAGCGATCCTTTCAACAGGCATTCCTAGCAGGCATGTGCCACAACAATTGGGCAAACCTCACTACTAACCACTGGCCCGCTAATCAAGACATGGTAATGAATAATTCATTAAGCAAATGAATTAGTTAATTAATATATACATTGATTGATTAACAAATAATTAAGTAAATATGCTCTTAAGGCTTCGAAGTCAACAGCAGGGTTTGCGGCGGAATCAAACCCACGCATTCTGCGAAGCAGTCAAATATTCTAATTACCACCACGCCAGTGCTTCAAGATACTTAGGACAAACACCCTATAGCAACGTCAAATCGGGGAAGGATTCGGGTCAAACATTTATAGGCGATGGGTCTCGATTGTGCGATGAAGCATTCCGGCACTCTTTGGAAGCGAGTAAGAAAATATGGCCGCGTATCTACGTGCTTCGCTGCAAATGTCGTCTAAAGACGATAGAAGAGGCGTTGCGTGAGATATGAACGCCATCTGGCAATACGTCGGGAAACGTGAATGCTGTGTTGCGGGCTGGTAGTCCCGGCGCAGCAGCAGGCAAGACCGGCGGTGAGCAACGCGACCGGCGGGGACGCCAGCCAGCCCGAAGACGCGGTTTGGCGCGAAGCGCCGAAGCAGAAGAAACGTCGGCACTCAACGAGTACTCTCCGCAAACTCTCTTATTTACACGTAGCCTGGGTAAAGCAGGAATGCCAGAGCGGCGCCACCTGTCATTCGTACAATGCAATACTGAACCGAAACCTAAACAAAACATGAGCTTGCGCAGAGGGCACGGAGGAAGGCAAGTTTCGGCGCAGTCGCATTTTCAGCGCAGCTATGTATTCAGCGCAGCTATGTATTCAGCGCAGCTATATCTATGTATTTTCTATTAAAGAAACACACCACCTAATACTTACCTAATGATGTTGCGCCTCAGATATGCGTAATATGTACCTTTTGATCGACAACGTTCACAAGTATGAACAGCCGTACCAGTTCAAGATGGGTGGGCGGTAAGCAAGTGGTTCAACCTTTGCCGAGTGGCTGAATCGGGTGACGTGCCGACAAACAGAAAGACAGACCAGATTTTCTTCGTTTAAGTTTTCCAAGAAAGACTATCGTGTTTAATATATATTACAAGTTTGCTGTGTATAACCCTTCGTGTTGAGTGTCGTTCCATACAGAGTAAACCCACATGAGGCTTTTTATAGAATCAAAATTTGACAGCCCCACCTCTCTACGCGAAGCGCCATGTGAATTGCGCCACGAGCGGGCGGGTGGTTCGTGCTTGAAACCTGCCCTCCGTATTACAAAGCGCTCAGCCATAATTCATTATCAGTGTCAGCTAAGTCATTACTAATGTTTGCCGCTACGTACGGGCGCTTATAGTTTTACATTCGAATGGTGGGTGCTTCATCAACTGTAATGGCAGAAGGCACGCTAGGAGAGTTCACAACAGCTAACTAATTCGCGGAGTAACAGGCACAAGTGCACAGAAATGTGGTTAGGCTCGCACGGGCCAATAACGTCACACTCAGACCAGCTGCGGCGTTGGCGGTTGGCGGCAGTGCTAGGCGGCGGCGGGTAGACGAGCAATGGAGCGTTCACGCCTTGCGGATCACGCATTGTTACTGATGCCCACGTTTATTGTAACCCAAACGTGGACGGCATTAACAATTTTAAATGGGGTAATTTGTGACAATTTTTCCAACGACAATGTATGAAACAGTACTCTAGTACATGACTGTTCCAGCCGATGAATGGAGGGAAACGCGCTACACATCGAGTACAGGGAAGCACGCTTACTCATGTATAAATTCACTGATGTTCATGTGGAAGGCGAGTTTCAGTATAGATATTCACGAGTGTGCGGCAAGACGTGAGTATACGAACATGAATGAGTACTTGAGTCATAGGAGCTGTCAGTATGATAGTGAGTGAACCCCTATGAGCGTCTGTGTGTGGTATAGAAACTTGAGTACTAGAAAAATGAGCGATTACTATTGCGCCTCATCTGCATTTCTCCATATATTCTATGACCACTGCGAATTCCGTGGGTCACCATGTGATTGCACGCTGACTTTTGCGCGCGTTGGGGCCAGTGCATCTTACATTGTGCAATATGCAGGCAGATGCGTAATTCTCCTCATCGCATGTCACTACCGATCATCGATCATTAGCGTGCATCGTGCAACACGTTAAGATAAAAACGTTTACGATCACCGCGGTGCATTAGGACACGACCTTAGCCCAGTGTGAACCGCACGGTAAGACTGTAGGGTGAAGCTCCCCTAGAAACACAAGAATACTAACATTATTGAGAAATAACAGACAATAATGCCAACAAAAGTATAGGGAATGTTATTTCTAGTAATTAGAAAATAAATGTGAAGAAAGTAAACTGGACGAAAAGATAACATGCCACCGGCAGGGACCGAATCTGCGACCTTCGAATAACGCGTCCGATGCTCTACCACTGAGCTACGGCAGCGATCAACCTCTCGTCCACATTATGGGGCTTATATGTACATTTAAACCTAGGAGTTTTAGTCAGCGGTGGTCGCAGCCACGGCGGTGAGTGCAGAAGAGTTTTTTCTGCCTGTTGGCGTCACGTAGCATGTGATATTTTTTGCGAGCCGGCACATGAACAATAATCCCTCGTATACTACCTGAAGGCTTCAAATCTGCCAGAACAGGGCACTCGCTATGCATGAAGGAAACAAGGTGACTTTTTTAAGGTTTTGTTATTCACTGTTAGACACAATATTAATGAGAAATAACAGACAATATTGCCAAGAAAGGTAAAGGGGGTGTTATTTCTAGTAATTAAACTATAAGTGTGAAGAACGTAAAGTGGACGAACTTTCCTTGGCATTATTGTCTGTGATTTCTCATTAATATTGTGTATAACAAAAAACATTAACCCTTAAGAAAAGTCACCTTGTTTCCCTCAAGAATACGAATAAACATCGCGACAGGAAACGCGCGAAGTGTATTAGAAGTTGATGTGTTATTTCGACACACGCAGCTTGAAAACCTTCTGTAGGCGTGCTAGCACCACGTTATTATACATCTACAATAGTTGTTACAAAAATTCTAAATAATTCTACGAGAACGTTTAAGACTTCTTTAGATATTTATATTTAATGCCAGTTTCAATATTAGGAGCGCCTACGAGTTTTGTTTGGATCATTCGCAAAAGAAAAAATCATCCATCTGCGTAATGATAGCGCGGCTTGTGTGAATGCATAACCCAGGATAGACGTGTGCACAGGGTGGAAGAGGAGGGCGGGGAGGGGCGCCCCCTGTAATCACCTGAAGGCGGCGCCAAGTCTGCGTCGTACTTTTACTCAGTCGGAATTTTCACGTCATTTGTCAATGCGATTGGTTATGCTGTCATGCAGGGCTTTGACGATAATGGCGCCCGAATACCGCTGATGTTACATTCCAAGAGCTGCTTATTTCCTGCATTTACACCTCGAAAGCCGGGGACCAAAGACAGGTTAATGTGAGAAGCACATCAATGCTTCATGTCCATGTTTGTATTCATTGTGAAGCTTTTTTTTTCGAACTCGACAAACGGGGGGGGGGTGCTGGGGGAGAGCTTCGGCAAGAGTGGTCAGACTTCGTCTTCTTCCCCCCGCCTCCGCCCCCGCAATCAAGAATCCTGCGTGCGCGTGTGCAAACCGGGCATATACTGCGCAGGGAACGCACGCAAAGGAAACGCCCCACTGGTGATCAACACTCCGGTAACATGGTAAATGCAATCCGGTATTGCGGCAGCACGGTAACGTTAGAACGTAATACGGACGAGCTAAAAACCAATTGGCGGCGGGGCGCCCCGCAAGACCAGCGCTACGATCGCGACTACATTTCCGCCGTCATCCCTATCTCAGAATGAAACCGCGCGAGCGCGACGCGCGCATCGAGCAGGCGAGACTGGCGGCGGTGCTGTTCCATGCAGGGAGTTTGCCCTTTATCAGAGAATTTTCGACTGTCATTAAAAGGAATCTTCACGACACTGCTGGGAGTTTCAGGAGTGGAGAAATTCCTCTATAATGTCGAAAGCATGACGGTTACGAGGCGCTTTCGGATTCTCTGATAGTTTTCTGGCGCATGTAGCGAGCAAAATCACAGCTTTTCACATTCGTTCGCTTTATTTATACACAGCGTATTTTTGTTCACTCCAGCGTTAGATTCGAAACCCACATATGCACAATATGTGGGTTTCGATTGTAACGCACAATATGCACAATATGTATTTCAAGAATCAAGAATCAAGAAAATTTATTTCCAACGTAAAGTTGGGGGTCACCCCAGGCGAAAAGCGGCGAAATGCAGCTTGAAGGTGCATGGGGGCCCATACACAAGGCAGCGCACACGTACATGTATAGGCAACGTAGGGTAATTAATGAACAGAGGATATTTAAAGTAGTAAAAAAAACTAAGTAAGGACATAGAATACTGGTAAACATAAGACATACATATATACACTGTTACACGCGCATACATAAACGGAAAGGTAAGCATACTAAAAAATGATGTCGGATCATCATATGTACATTTAAAACATGTTTGCTGTGAACAGGTTTGTATCGAAACATTTTTTCGCACAACTATTTAAAGAAAATATATTACATTGTACAATGAAAAGTGTGTAGTGGTAGGAACAAATACCGCTGTTTAGTACAGTTCAGACATAAAATATTCACGCAACTTTTTTTTACAAACATTGTTAAAATCAATACCCTGCTTCTAATATTTGTTTAAAAGATGCGGTACATTGAAAGCCAGTGACTGTTTGCCATAAGTTGTGCGCCATCGCGGTACTAACCATTTCTCGTGGCCTCTGGTTCTAGGATCACTTATCTGTTTTTTAACCTGCAGTTACTACTTAGGCAATTTGTAGCACATGACCTCTAAGATTGTAACATACCCTGCGGATGTTATTATTTTGTTCATCATAAGCTGGCAACAATATGGGCGGAACAAAAAACATATCAAAATAGGTGGAGCACTTTTCTGTCGTTGCACATGTTTGCTGAATTGGCTGTTTTGTGAGAAGTCATGGATTCTAATGACAGAACGGATGACGGCGCCCGACCATGAGATCCAAAATGGGCAAAACAAACGAGAAAAAATTCGTGAGCTTGTTTTGATTGCAGTGGCTCAGAGTGCCGGAATTAAAAGGATGGCTTGAAGAGCACGCGAATACAGAAGCGAAATGCGTATTCTGCGGCGTGATAAATAAATGCGCTAAGAGTAAACATTAGGAGACCGCGAAACGCTAGACGGCTATGATATCGATAAAAGACATGCTGTCGACAAGTACTGAAAGCCCACGCTGAAAATGACCCGGTAAAGACGGTGGAGATCAAACTGGCAGTGTTCTTCGCTACACAAAACGTCACATATTCGAAGTTGTTGATAGCCTTGTGCTGCTCTTGAAAGAAATTTCGCAATCCAAAATAGTAGGTCAAATGACATTGGCGGAAAAAACGAAAATAAATTGTGAAGAGTATTCGCGCAAACGTTGAGACGCAGGAATCAGTTCAAGTGCGGCGAGAAACAGAGCTTTCCATTTTGATCGATGAAATCACCGATATGCGCAGCCACAAACAAATGTGTGTCTTTGTACGGCCTGTAGATAAGCCTTCGGGAAGGGTGAAGAAAGATTTGTTGCAAGTTGTTCAAGTTAATGCCGCCTAACGGACAGGTGAAAGTGCGTTATCAGCCCTCGAATACTGCTTCCAAAAGAGAGGTATACGACGAAAAATACCATAGGGCTTCCATCTGATAACGCGAGCTTTATGGTTGGAAAGCATAACTCGGTATGTACCCTCTGATGGAAGTCCATAAGCATCTGGCCGTTATTGGATGTGTATGCCACTCAGGCATATTGCTGCAAATGTTCCTGCTGCATGCCTCGGTAGGCATGCAGCAGCAACAAACTACCTTCGGGACTAAACAAGTCCACATCACTCACAAAAAAATAACACTTTTCTTTTTATACAGCCGCCATGTCTACAGATATGCGTGCGCACAGCATTTGTTCCGCACCGCACAAGGAATTTTCATTTTTCTGATTGGGAATCCTTCGGCGCGTGAGTGGCTTGTCACGCCACACCATTTGTGTTATATTGTCAGGTGGTCGTGGCGTCGGCGAAGGCAGCAGTGAACACGTCCGAGATGAAACTCTTTATTTGGCCGAACTTGTGGTCGAGAAACTAAAAGTCAAACTGCAGCAATACACTGATAGCGGCGGACAGAACGTCGACCGTCGATCAACTGACAAGCGGTCGAGCGTCGGCTTTTATACAGGTGCTATCGAACTTTCCAGCAATATCACTGTCGGTGGCGTTATCTCTAGACAAAGCTGGAACATTCGCGTGCGGGGCGCAATCTTAACAAACCGATCTACTACAATCGCGACGCTTCTAGAACAACACTTCGCGGACAGCGTCGAGCGTTGATAACCGTCCCTGCCGGTCAAACCGGAATGCATCAAAACAAGACAAGAAGTGGGCGTGGTATTGCCCCCCTCTGAAAAACGTCGTCCCGATGCTAGTTTGACTTTTAGTTTCTCGGCCACAAGTTCGGCCAAATAAAGAGTTTCATCTCAGACGTGTTCACTGCTGCCTTCGTCGACATCACGACCACGTGACATCTGGTGGAGGTGCTGGGTAGTCGGTAGCCACGATGATCCATTTATTTCCGCAAGTCGACGTTGGGAACGGCCCCAGAAGGTCCATCCCGATCTGCTGGAATGGTCACCGAGGAGGCTCGATCGGCTGAAGGAAGCCTACTGGTCTTGTGGGCGGTGTCTTCCGTCGCTGACAGTCTCGGCACGTCCTTACATAGCGAGTGACGTCGGCGGCAAGGCGCGGCCAGTAGTACTTTTCTTGTACCCGTGCGAGCGTTCGGGAAAGTCCGAGGTGTCCAGCCGTTGGGTTGTCGTGCAGGGCATGCAAAATTTCTGGTCGCAGTCCCGAAGGTACAACGATAAGGTAGATGGCTCGGGCCGGAGTGAAGTTCTTTACGAGGGCGTTGTTTTTCAAGGAAAATGATGCCAATCCTCGCCTGAATACTTTTAGGACAACGATGGTCCTGCCCTCCAGGTATTCCACTAGACCATTCAGTTCCGGGTCGGCTCGCTGTTGTTCGGCGAAGTCTTCGGTACTTATGGCTCCCAAGAAGCTGTCATCATCCTGGTCGTCGGGCGTTGGTGGGTCGACGGGGGCACGAGACAAGCAGTCGGCCTCGGAGTGTTTCCTTCCGGACTTGTACACGACAGTAATGTCAAATTCTTGAAGTCTTGGGCTCCACCGTGCGAGGCGACCTGAAGGGTCCTTCAAGTTAGCTAGCCAAAACAAGGCGTGATGGTCGCTCACAACTTTGAAGGGCCTGCCGTAGAGGTAGGGGCGAAACTTTGACGTAGCCCAGATGATGGCGAGGCACTCCTTTTCTGTTGTGGAATAGTTGACCTCTGCTTTAGACAGCGACCGGCTAGCATAACTGATAACCCTTTCCAGTCCGCCCGTCCGCTGCACAAGGACGGCGCCGAGTCCTATGCTGCTTGCATCGGTGTGAATCTCCGTATCGACGTATTCGTCGAAATGCGCAAGTATCGGAGGTGTCTGCAGGCGTCGTTTCAGTTGATGAAATGCTTCGACTTGCGCTGTTTGCCACCTGAATTCTCCGTCGGTCTTCTTGAGATGCGTTAGTGGCTCGGCGATTCGTGAAAAGTCTTTGGCAAAGCGTCTGTAATGGGCCCACAAGCCGAGAAATCGGCGCACGGCCTTCTTGTAGGCGGGTGGCGGGAAAGCGGCGATGGCAGCTGTTTTCTGTGGGTCTGGGAGCACTCCAGTCTTGCTGATCACGTGACCCAAAAAACAAGAGCTCCTCGTACGCGAAGCGGCACTTTTGTGGCTTCAGAGTGAGCCCGGAGTTCTTGATTGCTTGAAGTACGGATTGAAGTCGCTTGAGGTGTTCGGCGAAGTTTGAGGAATACACAACGACGGTCGTCCAAGTAAACAAGGCAAGTCTGCCACTTCAAGCCAGCTAATACAGTATCCATGACTCGTTGGAAAGTCGCAGGTGCCGAGCAAAGACCGAAGGGCATGACCTTGAACTCGAACAGGCCGTCCGGTGTTATAAAGGCGGTCTTTTCTCGGTCTCTCTCGTCGACTTCAATTTGCCAGTAGCCGGTCTTGAGGTCCATCGACGAAAAGTAATTCGCGTTGTAGAGTCGATCCAGGGTGTCGTCTATCCGTGGGAGAGGGTACACATCCTTCTTTGTGATTTTGTTCAGGCGACGATAATCGACGCAGAAACGTAGGGTCCCATCCTTCTTCTTCACTAACACCACGGGAGACGCCCACGGGCTGTTGGACGGCTGGATGATTTCGTCGCGTAGCATTTCATCGACTTGTTTCTTAACGGCCTCCCGTTCCCGCGTCGAAACCCGGTAGGGACTCTGATGGAGCTCTCGAGCGTTTTCTTCTGTTATGATGCGGTGTTTAGCAAGGGGCGTTTGTCGGACCCGCGATGACGACGAGAAACAGTCCCTGTATTCCTGCAGCAGGCGTCGAAGCTGTTGCTGTTGGCAAGCGGGAAGACTTGGGTTTACGTCGAAGGGTGGCTCAGGGATCGTCGTCATAGCTTCGTCAGAATCTATGACGACGATATGTAAAACTAACGAAGCGAGAAAAAACGCGCAAGAGTACCACCACAGCGGCGCGTAAATCGTACGGCTCATAACTTGCATTTTATGGTTTTCCTGTGATGACCACTCATTTATATTTGTCATACATTCATGATATACCACATCAAATTTGGTATAGATCCCACTAACTAAACGGCCAGGAGACCGGAATGTCCTAAGCGGCTAGATAGATAGATGGATAGATAGATAGATAGATAGATAGATAGATAGATAGATAGATAGATAGATAGATAGATAGATAGATAGATAGATAGATAGATAGATAGATAGATTCGGCGTTTATTAAATGCTTCACATTTAATAAACGCCGAAAGCCGAGCGCGTAAATGCCGCGCAGTTCGCATTTCTTCATCGCGTTAGAGCGCGTGCGTGCGCGTACCGGCAAGTGAAAAGTGCCACTATGCGTTTCCTAATCACTTAGAGAACAACGGTATGCTTCATTCGGGCCTGATAATGCACCAGCAATCGGTAAAACAGGCATTTCACATGAAATCAACGCCGCGCCGCCGCAGCTTCAGAAATCTGGACCAAATATGGCGGCGGGCCGTACGGTCGCCGTACTTTACCCGTTCTAGTGATTTTATGCAGCGGCTGCCTACAGCGCCATTAACCAACAGCTAAAGAAAGCACGGCAGCTTTTGACGACATCGCCCGTTTCGAGACCGAAGCTGGAGAGTAATCTAGCAGAGCGTGTCCACCGGCCATGGCTGAGTATTTTGTTTGCCAATAGATGACGCAAAAAGCGGACGTGGTTTCTTTATCTGTTGGTTGATGGCGCTGTAGGCTGCCGCCGCAAAGCGCAGGCCACGAACTCGCATGATCCCGTACATATAAATGATGACAGTTTACAATTCGTGCGTTTGCGTAAGTGAGTTGATGCAATGAATAAAGGCTATTGTAAGCCTATTTGTAACTTTCGTCATAGCACGTCGAAGGGGCATCGCCTTGCTTTGGGGAAGTTGCCTCTCCGTCAGCTGGCGACCGACGGAAGGCCATTCTCCAATTGTTCATACGAGAGACTCGGTGACTGATGAAACGGGAAATTTGACCGTAGGTGTCTCCCGTCGGCGGTGTTAACAAGATTTATGCAACAAATGGTCATGTGATGGATGGATGAACAACTTTATTTTAGTCCTTCGGTACGCGCGATTAGCACGCAGCGGGCCGCTCTCACATCGGGACAGAGAGGCCTTGCCCCTTTCTCTCATGTGATGACGTGTGACGTCATCGTCATGTGATGATGTGACAAATTGCCAAACTTTGACTTCATTCTGACGTCAGTATGCCGTCGCATAACTTGTTCCTTTGTCACTTGTCACACATGACTTGTCTCGTCAGTATGCCGTCGTATAACTTGTGCCGTCACCACATAGCATATCGTTTCTTGTACAGTGGCTGGATTACTATTCTAGGCACTGTAGTTCTTTGGCCAATGGTGGGTCGATCACGGAGGCAGTGTCAAACAGGTTAGGTGCAGAAAGCTTGCTGGGAGGGGGGGGGAGGGGTGCGGGACGATCCATACATTGACTGAGAAGAAAAGGAAGCATATGGCTTTCACCTTCGAGTCGTCTCAGGCCAGTGGATAAAGGACCGTGTGAGTTTTCTCTTACTTCATATTCCCTGGTGTTTTTTAAGCAGTAAAACCCTGTCACCTCCAGGCCTTTTCAAGCGAAGCTTGTTATAACCCACCGGGCGTCTCTACGTGCCTGCATCACATGTACTTGTATACTCGACACATAGATAGATAGATAGATAGATAGATAGATAGATAGATAGATAGATAGATAGATAGATAGATAAGATAGATAGATAGATAGATAGATAGATAGATAGATAGATAGATAGATAGATAGATAGATAGATAGATAGATAGATAGATAGATAGATAGATAGATAGATAGATAGATAGATAGATAGATAGATAGATAGATAGATACGTTCAAGGTAGGAGACGTTGGTCAAGAAATGCTTCGCATATAATAAACGCCGACAGCGGAGCGCGTTAATGCCGCGCAGTTCGCATTTCTTAGTCACGTGTGGCACATACCCGTGTACTATAGTTCATGTTATGCCGGTAAGTGCCACAGGTAATTCACAGTCTCAACACGGTAACCGCGAACATAGACATTGAAACGCAAGGCAAGTGAGGGAGCTAGACAGAACACCCCTGGAAGATGATCAACTGCCATCCACTCGTCCACGTGGTTTGCTAGAATGCCGCAGAATTTTCTTCATTTCTTATGAGGCTGGGCCATGGCCTCATGATGACCGAGAATGACGTTAGATTGAATAAGAGCCGCTCGTGACACGCGAATAAGCCGCCGCGAAGTACCCTGAGAGCATTCGGCTCCACTACAGCAATGCGGACGTCGACCGCTATAATGCACATTGCCTCGACGCTATGTCATCAGACATGCGATAACGTAACTGGATATAAGAACGAGCAGGTACACAGGGATGTCCTGACCAAAGTGGCCAAGATAAACGCAAGCGACATGGGTGGCCAGCCGGCCTGATTTTGCCTGAGTATCGGCAAGCCGTAAATGGTCACGGCCAACATCGGCTTAAGTGAGGGACTCGTTAATGCTAACATGGTCACCTTGTGGTACATCAAGCCTGACGAACACGGCGACCTCGTGCAACTGTGGCTTGAATCTCCAACGTCCATGGCAGGCATTAGCATCCCAGCCAGGACAAGGCACATCACTATCGGACATCACTCAATAGAATTGAAATGAGTGCCCATGGGAATGCGAACCACAGCAATCACGATATACGCTAGATAAATATCTCGTGCAAGAGGACACAGTTCCCCCTTGCGCAAGCAAATGTCATAGCCATATACGCCATGATTGTCTAGGGATACAATAAGTGTCATCCACTTAAGTTGGTCTACGTAACGCTTTCTGGGGCTACCACCCTCGACGGTCTTTGCCTCACGAACGCAAATTGTGACTTAAGGTTGCGACATGTCGCCGGCTCTAACGACAGACAGCCTGTCGATGATGTCAGCTGACTAGCAAACAGGCCTCTACAGCTTGTCTTGGACCGGGCTACCACCTTCATCCGGTGCCACAGCCACAACAATCGCCTCAAGCTCACCGCTCTCAACGTAGTCTGTGCACGCGCAGGACTGCGAAAAAGACGCTCTGCTCACAGAAATGGGCGTGTTAGCACTTTCTGAAGCATGGTGTGTCGAGTCCACTGTAATCACGAGATTCTGGTGTTTCGCCCACAGCAAGCGGCTTCATTGCAGTTGCGGCGCCTTGGGCACATTACAATACGGTGATGCGGAACTTCAACGTATACGCCGCATCCCACTTCGCCGGCCGCCAGACACCGAACACACGCAGACGAGCAGCTGAATCGGCGAGGTCAGCGTTCCGCACATCAGTCACAATAGCAAATACGTTGCAATCACCGCCATCTACCTAAGAAGTGTTAAGAACCCGTTTCACACATGCACAAGGGTTCGTGAAATGTGCGTGCATTCTCCATTATAGCGGACGGGTACAAGCACTAGGTACCAGCTTACCGCGTGTGGTGTTTGTAGTACCCATATTGCTGTTGGCATCGTTGCGCAACTGTAAACTGGTATATAAACATCTCCGAATCCTGAAGATTTGTGTGTGGGTATGTGATCCGCACATATCTTTAGCGTGATTTCGTAACATTTCGCTCAATGTAAAAAGATTACGCCGCAGCCACCTTCCCGCAGCACGCTTCGTACAACATACATTCCAACGTTACGTGGGATCTGCCGAATTTTTACAGCGAAAGTTGCTATGAGATCATTTCAGCGGCCGATTTTGGCGCCGTAGTTGTCCGCCACCGCCGGTGTCCGTAACCACTATCGCTCGAAATAAAAAAAAACGAAATAAGAAAAAAAATCAAGGTTGGAACGAGGTTCGAACATGAGCTCCCTGCTTGGGAGCCCAGAAATGAACCTCTGAGCTGTGCCGCTGCTTGAAACTACTTTGCAAAAAGACCTTATACAGGATTCATATCGGGAAGGAACCACTTTAACATATGCATTATTGCGTGGTAGAATAGTAAAATAAGCACCAAGCGTCGCACAACGCGAATTCTGTAACCAGGCGTCACACAATGCGAATTGCTCAACGAGTACGTTGTTGAATGCTTCCAACCCATTACAAAGATCTCTGCCATAATTCTTCGTCGTCATCAGGCGCAGCATCAACAAAGTGCGCATAATGCCTTACATGCGTTAAGCAGGTACCATGGCTCTCCGTAGAATGACGAAAAATGGCATAGTGCCTGCTTCCCTACTTCTCAAAAATTACAATGATTTAGAGCGTAGTTGGTTCCTCGCAAGTGCACTTGTATTGATTGCCAAGGAATCCCATAAGCGCATGATTCATTTCCTCGGGGTCTCAATAAAGTTCTCCGCCCCCCCTCCCCGCTCTCCCTCCCACGTCAACGTATGTTATACAGCATGGCGGGAGAGGGAAATAGCGACCGGGCGTCACCCAACGCAAATTACATAACTGGTGGGCCATTTAAAGCTTCCAATCCATTAGAAAGGGCTGAGCCATAATTCTCCGTCGTTATCAGTCGTCGCTTCAACAAAGTGCACATAATGCCTTACAGACGTGTAGCTGGTGCCTCGCTTCTCCGCAGAATGACGAATATTGGCTTGGTAGGTGCTTCCCAACTTCACAAAAATTGTGATTTATGGCGTAGTGGGTACCATCCTAGAGTACTTTTATTAGTAGCCCCAAGAGAGCGTACAACGGGCTCTAGAAACGCTGCTCTTCCAGCTTTCGCTGTAACTGTGCTGGGGTTTCAGCGCAGGCCTGGCGTTTTTATTTTATTGCGTTAGCTGTTATATGAACGCCTTTGGCGGCTTTTTTACCGTTCTGTTTCTGCTCCGAGTAAAGCAAAATCGATAGCATCACCCCGCGCATCGTATGTTCCACACGCTAGCAAAAGCGCTCCAGCGCTGGGGACTAACGTGGCTGAAGGAGAGATGAAAACAGCTGGCCGTCTCCGTCGCACGAAGTGCGCATGCAATAACATCGCCTCTCGTGTGAGGCCTGGCATCGATGGCTTGTGAGGCAGGGAGTAAATGCCGCGAGCGTTGTATCGTACTTCGGTGTTTGGACAGGAAACGCGTAGACCGAATGCCGCGTTATACGTTCCCCTCAACGCGTGCACACGCGGCACGCTCTCGCCCGAAGCGAAATAAGAGAGTCAACTAAAGAGATGCGCGTCATTCACTACCCAACCACCGGACGTATCGTTTGATTCAGGCGCTCACGTAGAGGCTTATGTTACACGGTGTCAGAAGTGGTAGCGGCAGCCATACATGGACAGCTTAACGCTACCTTCCCCGCTACACTTGACTGGTATCGTCAAGAAGAACTCGCAGCTCTTCAAGCAACGACTGGACCTTTTCCTGCCGGCTACCTCGACAGACCATCCCAATACAGAAGCGGTAAAGGCGGCCATACTCCAGAGTGCTGCGGGTGACGAAGCACTTGAGGTCAACAACACGTTCATAATGAGCATGTGTTACGTATACGAGTCCAAGATGAAGGGGAACCGTTCGAGTGTTTTTCGCGTGATTTAAGGACGCAAGCCAAACTTTGATATTTCGGGACCCTTGAAGAGTCGCTGATCAGGGACGTGAACATTGTCTTTGAGACTAATAACAAATATGCCACAGAAAAGGTGCTGCAGGTCAAAGCATTGACCTTTCAAAAGGCTGAAAACATGTCTAGAGCAGAAGTACCGGTACAACAAAAAGCCGCGTGCGAGAACGAGCCCGTGCAGGTTGATATCTCGTACCGGAGTAAGCGCGATAAAGTCAAGAAAAGAAGATGCAAGTACAGTAGTCGCATGCCTGCACTGCGCCATGCCCAGCCTACGGAAAAACATACTATGCATGTAACAAGAAGGATCACTTTTTGCGATGCTGCAAGAGTCCGCAAGTCCATGACTTTCAAGAAAATTGTGAAGGAAGCTCCGATGTCATTCACGTCAGCATCCGTGTAGTTACCACAAATCGTGGGAAACACTGGAAACTGTGTGTGATCATCTCTCATCGTCACATGAATTTCCAAGCTATACAGGTTCTCAGGTCAGCTTGATCCCTCTCAGCATTTTTCGGGGCACCTCGAGCCTAACCACGTTACACAAGAGCGCGGCAGTACGGACTGACTACCACGGGTCGTAGATCAAGCACCTGGGTGTCGCCCCGAAAGCACTACAGATAAACGGCACCACGAGAGACACTTCTTTCTTTATCGTCAAGATGGGACGCCAAGCGCTCATTGGCTTGAATGCATGCATCGACTGCGCCATGGTCCCCGCGAACATTGACTCAGTCAGACGAAGTGAAAACACAGACTCCGAAGAGGAATTTGTACATATCTTTCATGAAACAGGCTGCGTACAAAAAAAGTAAGTGCGGGTGCTCCGTCCACATGGTATTCGAAATGTGCAACCTGCTCCTGGGGTGCCTGTACCACTGAAGAAACCACTGCGCGACGAACTGGCACGCATGGCCAAGCCGTCCATCATCACCAATGTAAAAGAACCTAACGAATCGGTTAGTCCCTTGGACCTGGTAAGAAAAAGTATGGCCCTCAATGGGTGTGTATAGAGCCCAAGGAAGTAAGCAAAAATAGATTGCATGAGCACTACTGGATGCCTAACCCCGAAGACATAGAAAGTGAGATGTCATGCACTCGATCCTTTTCCGAGTCTTGATACCAAATCTGGTTTTCATTCGATACCTCTTCAAGAAGCTACAACGAGGATCTGCCCGCTCGCCAATCCTTTTGAAGCCCATTGGTGTTTATGACTACCATTGTATACAGGGTGTCCCAGCTATCACGCAGCACGATTTAAAAAAAAGAGGAACGGCGTTACGCGAATCAAACCTACAGCATATTGTTCCTAGTACACTAGAGTAGCCACTGCTATTTTTTTCGTTAATGAGGTTTAATTAATTAGTCATAATTATATTTCTAACTCGACAAGTACTCGCCCAATTGTCAAAATGTCAATGAGGCGTATGTAGGCATGTTCAAATGGCATCTAACTGCGCTACTTTCAACAACGTGCTAATTGCGCGCTCATTTTTTCCGCTTGATCAAGAAAGCCCGCGTAATATGAAAAGTGACACGTGACTAGAGTGTTGCGCGCATCGGAAACCAGCGCCCTCAAACAGGCTCCCTATCAGGCAGACAGTATCAAGGAAAAATGCAGAAAGAAAAAAAAACGCATCGCCCTATCTGCCACTCCCCGGCCTAAGAAACGCACCGCTTGGTTTTACAGAGTCAGGCCGTAATAAGAACACCTGCCGCGTTATCAGTAAGAACAGTCGGCCGTGAGATATGGATGATTGCGGCGTACTATCGAACGGATTGAATCCCAGCGAAATTGCACGCATATCGCTGGCGCCCGACCTGTACCCTTGCCAAAATGCGGAACGCTGTCTTTCGCAACAGGTAACAGGCAAAACGGTTGTTTGCAGTAAGCTTATTTGAGGGCGCTGGTTTCCTTTGCGGGTGGGAGCGTAGTCACGTGTTATATTTCATATTTAGCGGGCTTTCTTTATCAGCCGGAAAGAATGAGCGCGCAATTAGCACGTTGTTGAAAGTAGCGCAGTTAGATGCCATATGAACATGCCTACATACGCCTCATTGACATTTTGACAATTAGGCGAGTGCTTGTCGAGTTAGAAATATAATTATGACTAATTAATTAAACCTCATTAACGAAAAAATAGGAGTGGCTACTCTGGTGTACTAGGAACAATATGCTGTAGGTTTGATTCGCGTAACGCCGTTCCTCTTTTCTTAAATCGTGCTGCGTGATAGCTGGGACACCCTGTATAATCTACCATTGAGGTCTTTCAAAAGGCACTGACGATGATATTTAAAGGCATCCCAGGGGTACGCGTTTACGTCGACGACGTATTGGTTGGAGCGCTGGCAAAGCACAGTATGACGAACGTGTGCGCACCGTGCTTAAAATGCCAAAAGATGCAGAACTCCCATTTAATTGTGACAAATCCATGTTTCGTAAAAACGATATACACTTTTTAGGTACACAATCAATGAAGGCGGCGTGAGCCCAAGCCCCGAATTTGTTGAAAGCGTCCGAGCTATGTCCACGCCTCAAAACAGAATTTCACTGAGAAGAATGCCGAATGTCGTTAACTATTTTCCAAAGTATGTACCTAGACTCAGCGATAAAACGGCGCTGCCGCGAAGCCTTGTTAAGGAGGAGAAGGAAGATATAACTTTATTGAAAGCAAAGTTCAGGAGTTTGGAGCTGGCCGCTTGCCTTCAACAACCTCTTCTGCCCGTGCAACGACGGCATTTTTCACATCGTCGTCGGGGACCGTATCGAGGTCTCCCATATCGCTTCTAAGGGAGATGGCCGAAGTTTTCTGAGTGGGGGAAGGCCCTCGCATTCCCAGAGGATGTGACATTGGTTTGCTATGTCATTTTTATGACAATTGTTTCATATTGCATCAAGCTCTCCGTCTGTCAAGAGCCCTAAGCGGTAACGAGTGGTGAGGGTGTTAGTTTCGATTTTGTGGAGGACAGTGGCCTCCGCTCTCGTAAGGTTGCAGTGCGGTATGGGTTACAATCACCTGTTATCTTTGTAGATATACGTAAGGACGTTGTAGGAAGTCATTGCATCTGCTGTTGGGGGTCCCGGTTCCAAGCAAAGCGCGACACGTTTTGCTAACCCTCAGGCTACATTATGTGCTTCCCCGTTACCGCAGTTTCCTGAGTTAGCAGGGACCAAACCAGATTGGTTTTGGTTCTGTCGTTCTGACGAAAATTGAATACACCAGGCCCGCACCCAGGAATGTTTCTCGGGGGGGGGGGGGAGGGGGAGGGGTATTTGCTGAAAGCCTCGACTATATGAGAAAAACGCGTATTTTCATAATTTACTTTCGATAAATCACCATTTGTCATCAAAATTTCGGGAGGGGGGGGGGCGGGCTCCCTGGGCTCCCTCTCTAGCTATGGGCGTGGAAAACACTGTTCTTGAGTGTACCGCAGCCCATGAGCGCGAATGGGGAGGTGTCCGCAAGGCTTTGTCATCTCCGCCGCTGCTGGCATTCTCTGACGAAGAGACAGAAGCTAAGATATCGGCAGACGCGTCGGCAATTGTCATAGGCGCATTGTTACTGCATGAACACCAGAATGAATGGCACCCGGTCATAAACGCATCGCGAACGCGGACAGCGAAACGCGATACTCACGAATCGAGAAGCAGACGTTTGTCATAGTGTTTGCGCGCGAACATTTCCACCACTTCTCTTATGGCCGCAAGATATCGATAGAGACGGACCACGAAACATTGGTTGCCATCGCAAAAAAAAGAAAAAAAAAACATTGTTGAAATGCCTCCCTGACATCAGCGTTTCTTTGTGCGTGTACTGTGGTACGATTGTGCTTTGCAGTTCCTTCCGGGCAAAGATCTGCTCCCGTCTGACATGATCTCCCGCGCGCCCACGCTATCCCCCAAGTCGGAAACTGCGCGGACATCGAGGTTAATGCAGCCTCTCTCGTTTCATGCATGATCACCCCATCGACGAAACATCACCTTCAGGACGAGATATTATCGTGTCCCTATCTGAGTAGGGTTATGCAGCATCTGTCGCGTGGAACAACTGTGGTAGAGGAATTACGTCCGTTTGAGTTTGAGCTATCACTCATTGACGGGATATTGCTCAAAAGATGTAAAACTGGCGTACCTAGGTCAATGCGGGCTGAAATGTTAACCAAAGTACACGACGGTCATCTGAAAATAAATTAGTGCAAAGCAAGGGCGCGTGCACTCATGTCTTGGCCGGGGCTGGACATTGGCATTCAATCGATGATTCGTTCTTGTCGCGCATGCGAAAAGTATTCGGACACAGAACACTCCGAGACCCTGAATAAACGCCCGATAGCCAATATGCCATGGTACTGCCACGCCCACTTCTTGTTTTGTTTTGATGTATTCGGGTTTGACCGGCAGGGACGGTTATCAACGCTCGACGCTGTCCGCGAAGTAGTGTTCTAGAAGCGTCGCGATTGTAGTAGATCGGTTTGTTAAGATTGCACCCCGCACGCGAATGTTCCTGTTTTGTCTAGAGATAACGCCGCCACCAGCGATATTGCTGGAAAGTTCGATAGCGCCTGTATAAAAGCCGACGCGCTTGATAGCTTGTCAGTTGATCGACGGACGACGCCCTGTTCGCCGTTATCATTGTACAGCGTGCATTGCTGTAGTTCTAGTTCTCATTTTCCGGCCACAAGTTCGGCCCAAATAAACAGTTTCATCCTACAAACGCCGACTGCTGTGTTCGTCGACGTCACGACCACGTGATATATGATGCCAGAGTCGACGTCACGACCACGTGACAATGATGCCAGAGTAGGCATCATTCCAGTTTGCTGATCAAGTGCGACTAGTTGTGTTTCACAAACGTTCCAATTTTTCTGGAGTCGGAAAATTAGCTACAACGACAGCCCACAACGTTGTACAAAAAACGTCCTCGTTATTCGCGCGCTACGGGATCCACATAGAAGTTGGGATACTGAAACGCAGCGGCCTCTACAAGAAGAAGACACTGTGCGTGTACTGAACGACAGCTGCTCACGCAAGGACAGAGTGCTTCAGGAAGTGGCTCCCAGGGCCCACATCGTGGGCCAGAGGATGGAAGGTTTCTAACGTGGAATACGGAACACGAGCTTCAAACTAAGGAAATATTTTAAAGAATAGAAGACGGTAATATCATAAATAGAAATAACCTACAAAACGAGAGGCAGGGGCATCAGCTTCTCCAATATGGCCCAAGTGCACCCGGCTTCAGTGGTCATGCGCAAGCCCACGCACATGACCTCTCCCAAGCTGTGACTGTGAAAGCAGTGCACCGCGGGTCGACCCCTCATCGCAAGGAGCTCCAACGGATGCAGTACGATGCAGTACAACGGATGCAGTCGTGAAGACTCTCAACTTCTCTTCCTGACTCTGTTTTGAAGTTCTGTGTTTCGTGTATCGAACTTGTATCGTTTCATGTATCAAAGAAGATGTATGGTACTCAGCTATTTTGACAGCAAACGCGCTGACTGCAAGCCGCCTTCTACCTTCCCTTTAACGCGCGTGTACGCAAGCGGTACCCTCTGACGCGAAGCTATATAAGAGATAGTCAAATAAAGAGATGAGCGTTGTTGGTTGCCCAACCACACGAAGTATCGTTTGATTCAGACGCTCTCATAGACCCTTATGTTGCACCAGCGTCCTAAAGGCATCAACACCACTAGCTTCTAGCATCTATGGAGGGAATTTTATTGGGTTCTGGTAACAACGGCCCATGCGACAGTAACTGTATCGGGCAACAAGCGTATCGTACAACAGTACTCACGCAAAAAGACGAAGTTATCATCTGTCTCATGGCAGTGCAGTCGAACCAAATTTAAATGCCAGTAGCATGGGGACCATCAATTAGTTTCGTTATATCCGATAATGGTTGTACCAGCAAAGACAGAATTAGCTTTAGCAAATGGGATATTTGTGTCGCGCGAAAATCCTACATACAACAACGCATTACAATCGGCTCCTAACCAAACGATGTTGTCCTTACGGGTCTTCTTGTGGGTTCTAAACTAATAGACCAGAATATGAGAAGCTCTATGATAATGTAGTGCATTAGCCAGCAAAATATTTGCAATCTCAACTATTTTATTGTCCCCCCCCCCCCCCGAAATATAATGTGGTGCGGAATTGTCTTTCAATATTTATTGTGCTCTTTTATGCTAGTATTTCGAGCCTCGCGTGATCCAAATGTTTGTTCGTTACAGCTGATATTGCTGCTGCTCTCGTGTTGTACGTTTCGTTTTACAAAAGGTTTAATGTGGCTTTATTTAGGCGCGACGAACCAAGTTCGTATACAGCTCGTTATTACCTATGATTACAAATGAGTGTTCGTTATAACGAGGTTGAACTTATTAGTCACTTGAAAGATCAGAAGTTTTATGCGCACTCTACGAAAGGGCAGTAGTGTGCCGTCCCTCAAACTGTCGCAGGGCTGGTGATCGCCGACGGGTCAACGGAGCCAAATCTTATGAAGCACACGTAGCCTAGTCAATCTTGAAAGCCTCCCTGCTGTATCAGGTTTTAGTTCGAAGGTTCGGCTACCTATACGAATAGATTTCCTTGTAGACTACACAACGGAAGCTACTACCAGAAGTAAAATCAAGGTTCCACTTCATCCTTTAGGCAACCGTTTACAAGTCAAAGCAACTGATTCGACTGTTGCCGCACAAATGTCTCCTACGAGTTCCTATGTCACCTATTGTTATGTCACCAATCAATGGGTAGGCGCAACAGCCACAGCAGTGAATGGATGGATGAACGAATGAGTGCAATAATTACGAAGTATGTCCTTTTGGAACTGTGTGAGGGACGCGTAAGCGTAAATTTCATTGTACGTTGCGGCCTGCAATAAAACTCTTTTTATGAGCGGTATCACCAATGCGTATGTCATGTTTCCCACAGTAGTGTCACGGCCCCACTGCAGCCGCAGACATGAAATCAAGTCCGAGGATGACGTCATGACGACAATGTGCAAGAACATGAAACAGGACGGAAGTTTGGCGGTCGGTGACCCTCGCACTTGCGGTGCACATTCCGAGCACAGCCGTAGTTCCTCCGCAAGCTACACGTACAAATGGGGACTGGGGCGCCGTAAGGACATTACTCAACCGTGCCCGAAGATGAGAGCTCAATATGGAGGTGTGTTGAAGCAATACTGCAAGTCGGCCTAGTTGAAACACATTCATCTTCACGAATTCGCGTGAGCACACGGAGAAAAAGAAGATATTAGCCTCGAGGCCCACCACTGGAAACGCCGGCGCCACCGTCGGCGTGGCATGCTTGGCAGGATCACGTGGCCTCAGCGGCCGTGTCGGCTGCTTGTGGAACACTTCCGCGTGCTTTGAAAACAAGTTTCAAGTCCTACATGCGCTGCGGTCTGTTCAAATTCGGAAGTTTTCTCTTATTTTCTACTCAAACCATTGTAATAGAGTGGCTGCCTCCGAACGCGACGAACATGGGGCTCTACTGCTCGGTGTCGCAGTGCCGCGTTTATGCAACGGAGTCCAGTGTCAGCCTGCACCGGTAACCGCGGGACAAGAAACTGCGTGAAGCATGGGTTGTAAAGCTAAGAACCGGCAAGTAGCCATCGGCTACGAGTCTTGTGTGCAACAAGCACTTCCGCGACGAAGACTGTCGTTACTGCGTCGGGCCTACAATGTTTGGTGACTAGCAGACAGCGCGCACTGAGACGATGACTCACGCGCCCTTCCCTCCGGCAAATGATGCTTATCTGCCACAGGATGGAAAAGGCGCTACCTTATACTACGTGCGATGCCATCTCAGAATCCTCCCATGCGGCCTCTTGATCATCGGCCCCGTGCTCAGCGTCCACAAAACCGGCTGCAGATGCGCAAGTCATTGTTTATATACGTTGAATTAAAAAAACGCACAGGGTAGAGCACTGCACGGGCTTAATTTTTCGGCCAGGGCCCTCTTTATGAATCCCAGCCCGGGCCCGTGGTTCCAAACACGGGCCCGGCTCGGGCTCGGGCGTACATGACCGAACCCAACCCGAGCCTGGGCCGGGCCCGCTAGAGGATATTACTTGTGGATGATGGTTAATTATGATGTCTTGCGCTTTGTAGCGAGCGATCGGACCGAAAAGCCGGAGTGTACATGCATCGAAATGTTGCTCGTCCGCCGCGATGGTATAGCGGTTACTGTGCTCGGCTACTGACCCGAAGGTTGCGGGTTCAATCCCGGCCGCGGCGGTCGCATTTTGATGAAGGCGAAATGGTAGAGGCCCGTGTACTTATATTTAGGTGCACGTTGAAGAATACGAGATGGTCGAAATTTCCGGAGCCCTCCACTACGGCGTCTCTCATAATCATATCGTGGTTTTGGGACATGAAACCCCAGATATTAATTATTAACTCTTGCTTTGCCCGCGGTTGTAGCTCAGCGGTTAGGCTGTTTCGCTGTGATGTCCTAGGACGCGGGTGCGATTCCCGCGGCCACGGCGGCCGCATTTTGATGGGGGCGAATTGCAAGCACACCAGTGTACTTATCTTTAGTTGCACGTTAGATAGCTCTAGGCGGTCGAAATTAATCCTGTTCCCACTAAGGCGTGCCTCGTAATCATATCGTGGTTTTGGGACGTAATACCAAGGAATATAAATGTATAGTACCGTATGTGTCAACCTCAATTATAAGACCGATATCTTTATTCCTCCAAGGCGAACAACCGTGATCTGGCCGATTGTTAGTGCTTTTATTTTCATGCTGGTGCACATGTATTTACTTTGATCGTACGATTTTGTCCTATCAGGTCATCTAGCATACGAAAAGATATTTATATACACACACGTGAATTCATGAGCATACAGCATAAAATAAACGCACCACTATAGATATATCTATACTGGTGAAAAAAATATAACTTCAACGGTTTTTTGTATTTCCTTTGCTCAGCTTTACTAAGAGCCAGCTCTTTGCACGTGTCACTTCAGCTTCGCACAGAATGCCTTAGACCTTGCAATGCATAACGTTGGCGTGTGCTCGACGGCCCGACTTAGGCATTTTAATGAGCGGGCCCGAGTCCGGCCGCCCCGCAGCCTTATGCCCGGGCCCGGCCCAGGCCCGCACGTTCAAGCCCAAGCCCAGACCGGGCCCGCCAGAAAACGCTTCGGACCGCCCGTGTCCGTGCAGTGCTCTAGCACAGGGTCCCTTATGCATTCGCCAAAGATGACTAGAAGGCGAAAGCCATCCTCTTCTTCTTGTCAGTAGTTGTACTGATTCTCCCGCGCCCCCTTCCAAAAGCGTTCTGCACCTAACGCGGTTTTGCACGGCCTCCGCGACCGATCACGGAGGCAATGCAAAACGACCATGACGTGTGAATACGTGATCATGTGACGTCACGTTAGGTGACGTCATGATGACGTGATATGGTGACACCATCACGTGACGATTATTTTTTGCATCACTCGTGTTGACGCCGCCGACGCGGGACGCCGAAGGGCAATCTTCCTATTTGCTGCGGCATCTAGGGTTTTCGCCTTCATAAGACGTATAAATTTTGCATTGCTTCATAAGCTACATAAGTTCTGCATTGCCTCTGTGATCGGCCCACCGATCACAGAGGCAATGCAAAGGGACCATGTCGTGTGAATACGTCATCATGTGACATCACCTTATGTCTCGTCATGGTGATGTTGTAATGAAGTTACAAATTTGAGATCTGTGACGTCATGTTGACGTCTTATGGTGACGTCATTGCGTGACGATTATTTTTTGCGTCACTCGTCTTGACGCTGCGACGGTCAATCCTCCCGTTTAGAGAGGCATCTAAGCCTTTCGCCTTCATAAGCTAGCGACGTTTGCTGGTGGACTAGCGTGAGTCAAATGCTGCGGCTGTGTGCTGCATTTATGTCGGAAATTACATTTTTTTCAGTCGAGCTTGCGTTCCCCTGACGCAAGCACAATGTGTTAAAAAGCCCAAATTTATTTGTACCACTCTCATACTCACGTTGGGCCTCTCCAACGTCATGTATTTTCTTGGAGCCTCATTTCATCAGATGCCACCCTGTTCGGGTTAGACACGACACTGCTGCCCAAATTGCTGGGGTACTCGCCAAATAATTACTATCCTGTTTTGCTGCTGCTGGTTGCTGCAATAACTTCTATTTTAATCTCCAATATTTCAAGTACATGTGGGTCCTAGTACAGAGCCGACGTTTGCAGAACAAGTCCGGTAAACGTTACAGTATTTACTTTATTTTCCTTGGCGTTGCATGCTACCAATGCTCGGTCTCGTAGAATGGTTCTCCTTCCACTAGCAATCTCGAAGCGGTGAAGCTTTGGTCTATGTATTTATTGATGACAGAGAGCGGCAAGTTTCCTGGAATGCAAAGGGATCGATAATTAGGCAGCATTAAAAAAGGCGTCCCATTTGCTCACCTCATGTGTGAGCACCAAACGAAACGAGTGCACTGAATAAAGAGACGGAAGCAGCGGCATTTGCCCGCTGAGAAGGCCGATCAATACGCAGTGTGAGACAACTTGTCAAATGACATTGAAACATACACGAATTTAGACCGAAAAAAAAAACACTGAATCGTCGGGACGGCACATCACAAAGTTGCCATGCGCACCGAAGCCGTAGTTGTAACGAAATTGTTTTTGAACTGCTCTGATAGCGTACGCGCAACAGTAGTTGTTTGTGTACTCACAAATGCTCATATATTGCGGCCTAAAGTTCACAGCGCGGTGCCAAAACGCGCTCGAAGCACAAGCGAAACCATCAGTACGAACATACATGCAGACGCTCATACATGCAAAGGCACCGTAAGTCGTCGCGAACCCGTGCGATCGCTGGCTCGGGGCTTCTTTCTCTTATGCTCCGCTTGGTTATACAGACAGTCTACTCTAACGAGATATTTCACATATTTTGCACTCAGCGAGTGACTACATTTCGCGCAAGAGGCCGGTTCAGGGGTCTCCAAAGCGGTGACCGCGTGAAGCAGGTGCTCGTTTTTCTGCAAACAAAGAGCGACGGTAGACATCTTGTGCTTTCAGTTCGTCGAAAATGATTTATTTGACAGTACAGAGCACAGTTCCTTTCGAAAGTACTTACATAAATATTCTGGAGGGCTTTCGCGAGGTGTTTTTGTAGAGTGCCGACAGCAAAACCTATAGGGAGCGTGCCGGCGGCATCCTACCTAGCACGCAATCGAGGCGCGTCCGATAGAGGGCGACTCCGTAACTCACCGCGGCCAATACACGAAGACGAGCCCAAGCTAACAACTTCAAGTTGTTAGTATTTGTGTATCTCTTTGTGTAACGTCTTTTTGTATCTTTTTTTTTGTCTCCGTGTGCTCGCGCAAATTCGTGAAGATGGAAATATGTGGACCGGTATCAATGAGAGCAGCAAGCAGCACCTGCTTGCTGCAGGTCCTATTGCATGTGCTACTACAGCAGGTGCTGCTGTATAAGGAGCACCTGCTTCTACAGCAAGCAGGTGCTTCTCCCTAGTCAGGGTGAGCAGATGGTTTTCTGGTCGGGGGTCCAACGCAGCGTCACCTCTGGGCACTGCCCAGTTTTCCGAGTATGGGCGTCCAGTAGGGTGGGGCTGAAATGATGGAGAGCGATCCTCGTGCAGGGACGGCGAACGACTGGAGCATCTGTCTTATGTTGCAGGAGCCTCCTTGTACGGTCCACTGTCACAAGCGGCAAACTGCAGGGGCTGCTTGTCGTCGCATCGACAGCCAGAAAACGAGCGAGATGGCGACGTTGGAGAACGACAATAGTGTTTCTTCGTTATCCTGACTGCCCAGTGGCGATGCCGGACGACAAGCCAATCTGTATTATTCGCTATGTCCCACCCCATAGCAATGAAAGATCGGATTGTCGTCCGGCGTTCGCCACTGTGCATTGTCACGATAGCGACGAAACGCTTCCGGAGCACGCGAAGGCGGCGTCATGGCACTTACACGAGGTTGCGCGAGCGAATATACGGGCTGCAGTCCGACATCAGAAAGGATAGTGGAGACGCCGCCTCGATTTCGCGAAACACGATGTGGACTACGGTCTCGGCGGTGGGCAGTTGACGGCATGGCGGTTGAAGGTCCTCACAGGATAACGTAGCGGCGGTATCAGGAAGCCGCATGAACGGCTCTGCGAGGCGGCGACTCTTCAGTTGTTCGAATCGCCGGCACTGTTTGTTGATGTCGTCCACGGTTGAGCAGTCCTAAGACACCAGCAGATTGAAAGCGTCGTGTGAAATACCTTTGAGCACATCGCTAACGTTGTCTTCCTTGGTCATGTTGTTATCTATACGACGGCAAAGAGTGAGAACGTGAAGTATTTACGACGCTTATTATTCGATCGAAGTTTGAACCCGGCAGCACAGATCTTTAGAAGCGGCCAGCTGGCACCCGGCTGCTCTACCAAAAACTAGCAGTTGTTCCGTGTAAGAATACAACCGATGAGCGAAGCTCCTTAGAAATGGGACGCAAACGACTACGCGCCGGATCCCGCTGATGGCTTTCAAGAACGCGGTAGGGTGGGGAGCGGGTGAGGAGAGCGTCTGCTGCGCTCGGTGGCGGAAACGACTGAGCGATAGGCAGACAGAAATTAGGTGCCTTTTTCCCTCCCTAATAACCACCGAAGAAGAAGTGTGCGGAGAGCGCAGCGCAGGGAGAGCGATACATGTGGGAGAGAAGTTTGAGTGGTGATGCGGCGGCGACGGAACGCCGCATGCTTTCGGCGCGCGCACCGTTTTATTGTCTTTTTGGGCCGGCGACGGGTGGGCAGACCGTCTACTACTACCTTCGACCATAAAAAAAAAAAAAAAAAAAAATAATAATAATAATAATAATAATAATAATAATGCCTTTTCTTTCTTCAAATAGAGCAGTGCATGTGGCAGGCCTGCCAAAGCCAATTGGGAAATTGAGTGGCAGAGCCTCGCAGACAGCAGTACAAACCTAATGCGTCAGAAGGGTGTATTTCATGGCATAAGAGGGATGATAGGACAAAAAAGCGCGTACATTGGATACAACGCAACATAGCATACAAGCGATAGTTATTAGCAATATACAATTGTTACAGAAATTAAAAGTGAACAAGAAAACAGAAATACAGCGAATGTTTCTTAAAGGGGCCCTGCTACAATTTTTGAGCAGGGTCAAAAAGCGCTGCCAATCGCTAGTTGAGGCTCCCGAGAACACGCGAGCGAAATAGTATAGCGAAGCGAGCGGCCTGGAATTTACAATAAATTCTCAAAGTCAGCTGAAAATCGCTGCCTCTTCTCTCGACAAATGATATATTAGTCTGCAATATATGACGCGATTGTCGGCAGTTCCATCATTGGCTGATGTTATAATCACGATAATACCCTCATTATTACCTTAGTTGTTAATTTTGAGTTCAATAAGTAGATAATATGTATGTTTATATTGTGTTATGCCGTTAAAACACCGAACAAACATTTATATTAGCACTTCCGGTCTCACCGACAGCTCGTCTGCTCGTAGTTGCGTGGTTGCGTTTTCTTCACCATGTGCAGTGCCGAAATCGTTAATATTTCTGTGCTTTTGACCATCGCCGGTTGCCGTTGAGAGTGGCAGCCGTTCGAGTGTTGCCTCGTCAGCTGGAAACTGCATCGTCGGCACGTTCTCACGACCGACCGAGGTAGCGGTGCAGCATTTCTCCGATAACAATGCTGGCGCCAGCTAGCTTAGGATACCTGTGTTCGCTGTGTGGCGAGAGTCCCGTTCGCTGTCTGTTCAGTATGTCATCGAGCCGTACCTCGGCGTATCCTCCCCGTAGTCTCAGGTTCCCGAGAAACCGCGACACAGCAACCAAGCAGACTCGCATTGTCACGGTAGCTGCAGACAGCCGGGGGATGGGTCCGCGCCGGCCGATGCCCCACGATCCTTTCTTCCAGGCTTTAGTTCTTTGTTGTCAGTCCGCACTCGCTATGCGCCCGCATTCGAAGAGCAAACAGCATCAAAGTACCGCCACTGGGAGAAGGGTGCACGCAGCTTTGCCGTGTTGAATACGATTCAAGCGCGAGCAGTGCGACGAGGCGGTGTATCGAGTGTGGGTCGAAACCCATCTCAGCTGCCATTCGTTCCAAACGCGCACGCAAGTTTGCGTCCAGGGTTGGCAGAGCGATGAAAACACTACGGCAGTTCGAGGTGCACACCCAACATTACCAAACCGACTCGCAGTTTTCAAGCACGCGCGATACACGGTGCCATGGTCTCCGCCGCTCGACGACGACCGCGCGAGCCGACCGGAAGTGGTGCCACAGACCACGTGGTTACGCCGAGATGCCAGAGAGAAAAAAATGAAGAAAAAGAATGCCGCCGGCGCTGACGTCGCCTCCTCGCACCTCCGCCCTCCCTCCCTTCACTCCCGCGCAGCTTTCCGCGCGCTCGCTGCGCTGAGTTGAGGGAGAAAGCTGCGGAACGTGATCTCTATAATTTGGTAACACCACTTAGACTTGACGGATTCGAAAAATTTTTGCGGCTATGACTCGTGAAGAGTCATACGTCAATAATGAGACTATTCCAATATAACAAATAAAGGTGCTGCAGGGCCCCTTTAAGCAAAGTACCACCCTAGATGACTGTTGAGCAGCTTGCTGAACATTCAGCATAACAAATCAGCATGACAAATCGCCCGTAGTGCGCTAGAATGATGGTTGTCCTTTCACAATCCACCATAAAAGTGGTGAAAGTGAAGACGACCATTATAACCAGTTGTGCACACTGCTTATTTATTTTAACCTCGCATTTCTGGTGCGCTAGAACCAAGCCGCTCAAGGCCTAAACATTTCCCGTGAAATCACCGGCCACTGCAAATTAAAGCGATGCTTAAGAGAAGGGAGCTTCAACGGTGACGGCGGGGAGCGCGCCTAAGGAGCTTCGCTCCCAAAAAGTTAACGGAGCTTCTGCTTACAGGCCTCCCAACTCGTTATATCTTCTTCATGGGCCTAGAACCACACGTCTGCTGCTCCGCAGAGATAGAAGGCAACGTTGGCGAGCGTCATTGTCGAGTACCACCGATAAACCGCAGCAAACGCAAATGCTATTAGCAGTAGCCCAGATGAATAATAGCCATGCTGCGGAAAAAAAGAAAATGCGGGGTAGTCTTCCGCAGCCTGAATAAATTCGGCAGATCCCACTCCTTGTGGGAATCGGTTTCATGCGAAGCAGTCAACGAGTACTTCTAGGCTGTATTTTTGGCTTTGAGCCAAGAGCTGTCGATCCACATGTCGATCCACGAGATGGATCCGCATGTTTCTGTTAAGGTAGTAGTCGTGTGCACATCGTGGGCTTACCAGACACGTCGACAACGCTGGCGTTTAAAGGGCAACTTATGGTCTGTTAACGCGAGTATTCACGGTAGAGCACATACGTCAGTATTATCGAAACGAAGTGCACATTACGGTGCGATGACGTGAAGATCATACGTAGCTTTCGTTAGCGTATTTCGCTAGGGTAGAGCAACGCTTGAATATACCGGGTGTTCAAAGTTAAGCTTTATGGTTTTTTTTTTTAAATTGGCACTGGGAAGAACGGGCAAGCGACCTTTGCAGTTAATTGTGTATCTAGGTTGACCCAAAGTGAGACAATAATTACCGCTGTGAGATGCGCAATTCACGAACATTTATTAATGCATTTTTTAATGAGTGCAGGAAGCGGGCATGTTTGTATCGAAAAGTTGGAGGCAGTCGCGTTTCTCAACAGCTCCACTTGGAAGAATTCTAGCATCTCTGTGCTCCAAGATATTCCTCTGCAAAGTTTATTTGCGATTTCAATGAACACGCATGCAAGACGGGAGGAGCGGCGCAGTGTTCCTCAGTGATGTGACGAGAAGTCATTTCGTGCTATTGCGGGCCCGTAGCAAAAAGAGTGGCCGTTTGTCTATGCGTTCGACCTGTTGTCAGATTAAAACGCCGCATGAAACTGCCGTGGCACATCTGGGAGGAGCTTTGCGCCAGTGCTAATTGTTTTTCCATGCGTAATCATGCAAACCGCAATTAAATTTTGCAGCGGTATATCATCTGTGCCTATGCGACTGCATCCAACTTTTCAATACATACATGCCCGCTTGCTGCACACAATAAAAAGTTGATTATTCAATGGTAGTTAATTTGGTGGCTGACAGTGATAATTATTGTGTCAGTTTGCGTCCTCCCGGATAGAAAACTTATCTGCAAAGTTGGTTTTTGCGTACCTCCCAGTGCTAAATTTTAAATAATAACAATGAAGGTACATTTTGAACACCTTGTGGCTTGCTTAACCCTTTCGGCCCTGGCGTCCTATAAAAAGGACACGAAGAAAAATTGCTATAAATTCGAACATAAATTACTAAAAAATTCTAAAATTTGTCTGTGGTATCCTCAATACACCTGTGCAAACATAGGTATTAGTTTTTCTATCATCATCTTCCTCGCAAGTCTGCAATGTCGAAAACAAGATGGCGGAAGGAGAAAAAGACGACAAACGCCGCAACCAAATATTTGATGACATTTTACTGAATAACTATTTTCTCTGTAGCTATCGTAATTTTCTATGTTGTTTCTAAAGCTCTTGACGGCATATTTACAAAAGGGGCCTTCTCTAACATTTCCGTTTAGGCCGCTGAAATGAATAATCTTCATGTCCTAAATATAGGACACCACGGCTTAGTGGTTGTGAGATCTTTGAATGCACTGCATGATGACCCGATCCGTAGCGCGTGTGTCTGCTTCCAATTTCTTGTTATTCTCCCCGAGAAATCAGCCTGTATTTCTTGCTAATTTGCAAGGGGGTCCCAACAGCGAGATTGTACATAATTGATCCGAATACGTTTGCTGCAGTGTAATAATAGTCTTTTAGCAAGTTACGGAAATACGGTACGCAAATACGGTAAGGCAGTACGGTACCGCTCCTCCTTTTCCGGTCGTTGAGCGGCCAAAGCCCAACCAGCGGGAAAGGAGGAACGCTACCGTACTGCCTTACCGTATTTGCGTACCGTATTTCCGTAACCTGCTAAAAGACTCTAATGGTGCATGAGAGGGCTTGAAGATAACGAGGATGAAGTGCAGTTCTATCAGCTTCCCCATGCAGGAACGGCCAGCAATAATTGCGGCGCACCAAAGGAGGATTCGGCAACTTATTATGATTTTAGATCTTACAAGGCGTCCAATAATTAGATATTGGCCATTCAAGTGCATTGAAGAGCACTGTGTCACGAGTGCAAAAACTTGCTTTTGGACCTTTGAGACGCAGTAGCTCATATATGGTTCCTGGCATGCTAGCTTCACAACAATTTGAGGTGTAAACACAGTAAAATAAATAGCAATATCGAAATTCACATATTTCCCTTCACAAGCACTAAGCCCTGGTGTCCTATATTTTGGACATAGCGCTATTTTTCTCATACACTGATGGGATGCTCAGAAAAGATTATTTTCGTGCTCTTGAGGTGATAAAAAAAGAAATATCCACAAGAAAAAATATATCTACCCAATAAAAAAAATTCAGGGCTGAAAGGGTTAATCATAAGAACACAAATTTAATGTATATTAGACTGCTATAAAAGTGGAGTCAACACTGGAGCCACATACGTTTACCTGACATGACGCCTCTATCGTAGGAGTACATACGATGTAGTGCTTGCTGCTTTGCTATAAAATTAGATAGCCTGCACCGCAACCACGACTGACGTTGCACCGACATTACGCCTGCACAGCGCATTTTTCCCAAGCAGTTCCCAGACCTGGCATAGCTCTGTGGTAGAATACCTGAATGCCACGCAGAATGCTTGTGTTCGATTCCTGCTGGGATTCTAATTTTTATTCCTTGCAGTCGTCTGATCAACGATGCCGATGTCGCTTTTACAGCGAAAGATGTTATGACATCATTTCAACGGCCGTTTTTGGCGCCGTAGTTTCTCCCGCCGCCGCCGCCGCCGGTTTCCGTAACCACTATCGCGCGAAATAAGAAAAAAAAACGAAATAAGAAAAAAACGCCAAGGCTGCGCGGAAAGCGCAGTACAGTCACAGCGAAAGCTGGAAGAGCGGCATTTCTAAATCTCGTTATAAACTCTCTTGTTGCTACTAACACAAGTACACTAGCAAGGTACTCACTACGCCATAAATCGCATTATTTGTGAAGTTGGGAATCACCTACAACGTCATTATTCGTCATTCTGCGCAGAAACGAGGTACCAGTTGCACTTCTGTAAGACATTATGTGCACTTTGTTTGACGTGACGGCTGACGAAGATGAAGAATTGTGGTTCAGCCCTTTGTAATGGGTTGGAAGCTTTAAGTGGCTCACCAGTTACGTAATTCGCATCGTGTGATGGCCGGTCGCTATTTCGCTCTTCCACCATGCAGTATAACATACGTTGACTTGAGCAAGAGAGAGAGGCGGAAGAACTTTATTGAGACCCTGAGAAAATAGATCATGAGCTTATGGGCTTCCTTGGCAACCAATGCAAGTGCGCTTGCGAGGAACCCCCTACGCTATAAGACATCATAATTTCTGTGAAGTAGGGAAGCAGCCACTATGCTATTTTTCGTCATTCAACGGAGAGCCGTGGTACCCGCTAAAAGCATGTAAGGCATTTGGGCACTTTGTTGATGTTGTGCCTGATGACGATGAAGAATTACGGCAGAGCCCTTCATAATGGGTTGGAAGCATTCAACAACCTACTCGTTACGCAGTTCGCATTGTGTGAGGCCTGGTTACAGAATTCACGCCGTGTTACGCCTGTTTGTTATTTCACTCTTCTATCACGCTATATTACATATAGTAGTATGGTTCCTTCTGGACATGAAGCCTTTATAGCGCCTTTTTGCAAGGCACTTTCAAGCCCCGGCATGGCGGTGAGGTAGAACAGTGGGCTCCCAGGCAGAGGGCCCAGGTTCGAACCCCGTTCCATACTGGAGATCTTACAGCGAAAGCTAATATGAGTTCATTTCAACGGCCGCTTTTGGCGCAGTAGTTGTCCGCCACCGCCGCCGGTGTCCGTAACCACTATCGTGCGAAATAAGAAAAAACCGAAATAAAGAAATTCAAGGTCGGAATGGGTTTCGAACCTGGGCCCTCTGCGTCGGCGCCCAGTGTTCTACCTCACAGCCATGCCGGCGCTTGAAATTACCTTGCAAAAAGGCGCTATAAAGGCTTCACGTCCGGAAGGAACCACATTATGTAATATAGCGTGATAGAAGAGTGAAATAACAAACAGGCTTCACACGGCGTGAATTCTGTAACCAGGCGTCATGCAGTGCGTATTGCGCACGAGTAGGTTGTTGAATGCTTCCAACCCATTACAAAGGGATCTGCCATAATTCTTCATCGTCATCAGGCACAACATCAACAAAGTGCGGAAATGCCTTACGTGTTTTTAGTGGGTACCACGGCTCTCCTTTGAATGACGAAAAATGGCATAGTGGCTGCTTCCCTACTTCACAGAAATTATGATAAGTTATAGCGTAGCGGGTTCCTCGCTAGTGCAATTGTATTGGTTGCCAAGGAAGCCCATAAGCCCATGATAGATATTCTCAGGGTGGACGAAGGAAACACAGCGCCGACCAAAAGTAAAAATATATTCTTAAAAAGACGTTTCGGCTCCCACACGGGAGCCTTGTTCACAATGAAGCATGTGCAGCAAGTTCGCTTACTTATAAGTTTGTCTAATCACATCATTGAGGCAACGCGTACACAGGCGGAAGATTACCACAGCTCTTGTTCATCGTGTGCGCGGAGGTGTGAATAAACAATGATTCGAGATGCATTGCATGATTCATTGCCGTGCTCGCGTAACCTTCACTTGAAATTGCCGGTCTCACCGATATAAACATGTGTACAATCTGTGCAAGAAATTTTGTATACGACACTGAACCGGTTTCGTCTACACCGGTCGCAGGTTCGCTAGCGACCGAACCTGCGACCTTCGAATAACGCGTCCGATGCTCTACCACTGAGCTACGGCTGCGGTCATCTTCCCGTCCACTTTCTGGGGTATACATGTGAATTTAAACCTAGGAGTGTTAGCGCCGATCGTAGCCGTGGCGGCGAGTGTGGAACGCTCTTTTTCTGCCTGTTAGCGTCACGTAGCACGCGATCTTCTTACGAGCTGGCAGCTGACCAATAATCCCTCGCATACAACCTAAAGGCTTCAAGTCTGCCAGAACGAGACCCTTGCAATGAATGAAGGAAAGAACGTGACTTTTTACGGCTCGTTTTTTATTTGTTACACACCATAATAATGAGATCTACCAGACAATAATGCCACGAAAGGTTAGGGGATACTATTTGTAGCAGTTAGGATATAAATGCGAAGAAAAGTGAACGAAAAGTTAACTTGCCACCGGCAGGGACCGAACCTGCGACCTTCGAATAACGCGTCCGATGCTCTACCACTGAGCTACGGCTGCGGTCATCTTGCAGTCTGCTTTGTGGGGTATATATGTGAATTTAAACCGAGGAGTGTTTGTCAGTGCCGATCGAAGCCATGGCGGCGAGTGTGGAACACTCTTTTTCCGCCTGTTAGCGTCACGTTGCACGTGTTCTTTTTACGAGCTGGCAGCTGACCAATAATCCCTCGGATACTACCTAAAGGCATCAAGTCTGCCAGTACGAGACCCTTGCAATGAATGAAGGAAAGAAGGTGAGTTTTTATGGCTCGTTTTTTATTTGTTAGACACAATATTAATGAGAACTAACATACAATAATGCCACGGAAGGTATAGCGGATGCTATCTGTAGTAATTAGGATATAAATGTGCAGATAGTTATGTGGACGGAATGATAACTTGCCGCCGGCAGGGACCGACCCTGCGACCTTCGAATAACGCGCCCGGTGCTGCGCACCTCCCGAGGTTTCTTGTTACTGGAGCTGTTTTTAGAAGTAAGAAAGCTTGTCTTAGGTGCTAAAAATAGGCAGGCAAAACAACGCTTCAGGCCTCCAACGTTGTAAATGGTGACAGTGATGACAATAAGTTTTTACAGGCCTAAGTGCAAATAATTTATAAAGGAAACACGCCCGCGACTGGTCTCTACGCCAGGAAACTAAAAATATTGTCACGTGGTCGTGATGTCGACGAACACCGCAAGCGACGTGTCCAAGAGAAAACTCTTTATTTAGCTGAACTTCTGGCCGAGAAACGGAAAGTTAATATACAGCAATACACATGGTATGCACTAATAGCGGCGAACAGAGCACTGGCCGTCTATCAACTCACAAGTGGTGAAGTGCGTCGGCAATAGTACATGTGACGTCAAATATTCCAGCCTTATCACTGGTGGTCACGCAAGCTCTGGAATAATCTAGGCTGTTCGCGGCCTGCGCGCAATCTTAGCATAACGATCTACAACAATCGCGAAGCTTCTCGAACAATGAGGCGCGGTTTGCGCTGAGCGTTCCTGACAGGTTTGTGGGTGAAACCCGAATACAGCAAAAGTGATAATAAAAACGCACGTGGCAATATCGCCAGGCCTGCGCAGAACTCGCAGCACAGTCATAGGGAAACATAGAAGAGCGGCCTGTCCAGAGCCTGTTGTAGACTCTCTTGGGGCAACTAATATAGACAGAAAAGGTTTATTATGACAGAAAAGCTGAGAGGTCGGCCTGAATCAATGTTCTGGCCTGCTACTCAGCAGTAGGAAAGGGGAGAGCGGTAGTATAGAGAGTGGAGAGAAGATGCGGATGATGATTATGATGGAAAAAAGTGGCGACGAAGTAAGTCCTTGAATGTCCAAAAACTATTTACAGTCTCTCGTCGAGCTCTGTATCGCGCAGAAACATGTTCAGCCCTTTCAGAATATCGAGCTGATGACATGGTGGTGGTCACAACAGAATTTTTTCTGAAACTTGTTGCTTCGATGACAACAAGACGGCCGCCATTGAATTTCTTTGCGTGAGGTATTGTGGGCAGACGCACAGGAGGTGTTCGATAGTCTCAGGAGTGCCACACATCTCGCAATTGGGACTGCCGGCACGGCTGATAAGGTGTAGGTAACGGCGAGTGAATGCCACACCTAGTCGTAGTCGGTGAAATAAGCTTGTAATACACCTTTTCATGGTTAGTGGGATTCTAACACTCATATTTGGGTCAAGTTCGTGAAGCCGGAGGTGACAATGGCTTGGTAAAGACCAATATGCTGCTGTCGTCTCACTCAGGAGTGTGTACACTACGGTGTTAGTATCCGGTCGGGAAAAAGGGATAGCTAGTACTCTGGCGTTATCATGGGCCATCTTTGCCTCCGCATCGGCTTCCTCATTGCCCTGCAGACCGCAATTGCCGCTGCAGACCGCCCTGGAACCCACTGACACATGATACGATGGCCAGTTTTGAGGGCGACATCGTGTAATTCGGCCACTTCGTGAGCAAGTATGGAATAAGGCCCTCGTTTAAGTGCTGAATCTATCACTTGGAGTGCTGGTTTACAGTCACAAAATATAGTCCATTGGTGAGGAGGTTGCGTCGATAATAACGAATTACCTCGCGGATGGCTACAATCTCTGCCGCCGTCGATTTTGTTCGAAGGTCCAGACGGAAGCGTTCACTGGCCTTCAAACTTGGTATAACGAATGCCGCTGTTGACGTAGTGGGTAACACAGACCCGTCAGTAAAAACATGCACAGAATTGGCATATTCTTTAGATATATGATAACGTTAATTGTTTGAGGCCACATAAAGGTATGCGCGATTGTTTACCAACTTCTGGAATGGATAGGCGCACTGTAGGTCTTGATAAAATCCATGCTGGTATCTCTGCAACTTTTGCGGGAGCGAAGACTGAGGGAATGATGTTCTCATGGCGTGAGATGATTTCTGCAAAAGTGCTGTCCGGTCGGTGGGTGTGGATCGTTGCCAGAGGATGGCGTTCATGCCGCGTCAATAGTCGGAGATAAAATCTTAACGGTTCGCATGAAAGATAACTATCCATGGGAGTTATGCGTGCTTCCGCAATAACTCCTAATGTTGACGTACATCGCGGTACGCCAAGACATGTCCTCAATGCCTGAGCATGCAAACTTTCTAATGTACGCAGGCAGGACGGGCGTAGGTTGGTCATAACAGGTAAGCTGTATCGTAGGTAGCTTACGAAAAGTGCCTCATACAGCTGAAGCAACGACCTTTCTGGTGGGCCCCATTTCGTGCTTGCTATATATCTAAGCATGTGTATGAAGCTGCTTAGCTTGGATCTAAGCATCGACACGTGCTTCGACCAGGACAAGTTTCGGTCAATCATCACTCCTAAGAATCGATGATGTTTTACATATGGTACGGAAGTGCTATCAATTATGATTTGGTAATGATGCATCGTCTTGCCTGTAAATGCTAGGGCCGCACACTTCGCTGTCGCCAATTGTAGACCTCGCAAACGCAAATATTTAGAGCTGACCGACACTGCACGTTGTAGTCTTGCCCGAAGTTGTGGTCGTGAAACACCGGAAGCCCATATACAGATGTCGTCAGCGTACAAGCTCATCCTGGCTGTGTCTGGCACTACGTCGGCGAGTCCTATGCGAGTGATGTTGAAGAGCGTCGGGCTGAGAATGCCGCCTTGAGGAACTCCACGGAGGACTTCATGACGCCTTGTCTCTCCATGCGTCGTCGTCAAAAAGATGGTCCGGCGTGTAAGGTAATTTCGTATCCACAGAAACACTCTGCCTCCAATCCCTAGCTCCTCAAGTGCGTCGAGGATAGCGTCATGTAACACATTATCATATGCACCTTTGACATCCAAAAATAGCGCTCTTGTCAAGCGTCGGCGCCTCTTGGCGTGTTCAGCAGTTGATACGAGATCGATCACGCTGTCAATAGAAGACCTTCCCTTGCGAAAACCTGTCATTATGTCTGGATAAAGGTTGTTCTCAAGAAAACATTCCAGCCTCGTCAACAGCATTTTCTCCATGACCTTCCCTACGCAACTTGCCAGGGCAAGCTACCCACTCCGCCATAAACCACCGTAACTTTCATGAAGCAGGGAAGCACCCACTACGCCATTATTCGTCATTCTGCCGATAAGCGAGGTACCCGCTGCACATCTTTAAGTCATTATGTGAACTTTGTGCTATGGCTGGTGACGATGAATAATTATGGCTGATCCTTAATTAATGGGTGGGAAGCATTCAACGACAAACTCGTTGCGCAATTCGCATTGTGATGGCTGGTTGGTGTTTTACTCTTCTACGACGTTATATTACATATGTTAACACGATTCCTTGAGCGACATGGCACCTGTAGAGAGTATTTTCGAGAAGTTTCAAGCACCAGCGTCGCTTTTTGGCACGCTACTCGACTGCCACGCAGAGGGCGCGGGTTCAAATCCCGTCCGTTCCCCGAAACGTTTTTCATTTCTTTTTTTTTTCTTCTCGCGATAGACGTTACGGAGACCAACGGAGACCAACTACAGCGCCAAAATCGGCTCTTGTTGTGATCTCATAACAGGTTTCGCTGTAATATATAAAGGCCTGAAACATCATCACTGTCACCAGAGCGAGAGCATAGAGTGGCTGATTATCAGTGGCTAGGCAGGTGGTGGTTGGAAGCATGGTCGTGCAAGTGTACTTTTTCCAGCACAGTTCGCAGAACGCAGTCTCTGCCTTTATTCTGCAGCATGGCGGGCCAAGTTACTGTCATATGAACACACCTCCCGGGTCTGTCTTTTCGTCTTGGCTGAGAAGGGCAGAGCAGAAACAGACAGCCAGATTCATTGTTACGTTATTGCGCACCGCTTAGAAGGCGAATAATGAAGCACACGAACACAAGGGCTTGACAGCGAGCACAAGGGTATCCGCGTTATATCACTATGTCATTGTATGACTCTCTATTGCAGGCACTCAAGAAGTCCCAGAAGGACCGAGTGCAGAAAAGGTCCCAGAGCGAGAACGGGAATTTTCGCAGGACCGCTGCGATACAGTACTTTCATGCGCCGTCATGCACTGTATATGTATAAGTATGTATATATATATATATATATATATATATATATATATATATATATATATATATATATATATATATATATATATATATATATATATATATAAGCCCCAAAGAAAAATAATTCAGAAAAATGCTACCGAAGCGCGGATTGGAACTAGATACATTTTGCTCCGCAGCGAGTGGCGCTAACCACTACGCCATGAAACGCAGATCCTCCACGTAGCTAACGGCGAGCGTTATATACACACCCTTTACCGCTGGACGGACTCAATGACGCTGGGCGCTTATAAGCGTTTCTTCATTACTAGCGAGATGGCACTAGAAGCGCGACGGGCGGATTTAAAAGTCGTCGGCGAGCTCGCTCGCTTTTTCTTATATGTGCGCAGGAAGAACCTTGCCCTTCCGCTGTCAGCTCGCGCGGTTTTCTCGTGCTGATGGGAAGAGGGATGTTTCACGCTTTCACCGTGATGTCCGCGCTCATGTTACGGAGCGTACGAAAGTCCCTCGAGCTCAAGGGACGCCGCTAAACGAACAAACAGAAGATGAGCGCGAACTATCAAGTGTCACAGCTCGACACTTCAAGCACTCTAGTTTCCTTCGCTGCTTTGGCCGCATTTTTGTTTGGTTTGCGGCACACCGCTCATGTATATGTCCATGCCTTGTTTTTTCTTTTTTTTGGAGAAAGGCTACGACACACGCTATTGCGAATAGTGCAGAAATAACCGTGGTTATAGAAATGCGCCGAGGAAAGCAGCACAGCGTTGCACAGGTCACGCAGCAACAACGTGAAGTGTCGATATCTGGCGTTTATGACGTGTGTATAAATCACACTGGGAAATACAATGAAGATGTACTCAAGTCCAAGAATATCTTAGAAGTTTGACAGTCACACCTTCTCTGCAAGGAACACTTTTCTTGAACGCCTATCTCAGATCGAAAAGCACGCCACTAGAGAACAGCCGTTCGGCCGGCTCGGATTTGCGAAGAAGTGCGCCTCTTGCAGCTGCTGTCCGGATGAGTTTTTAAGCGCGCAAAACTCCGATAATATATTCTCGACGATTTGTGGCATCACACAGTGAGATTCGCTGACCATTCGGCACTGGGTGTCGAAAGCTCCGCCAGAAAGCTTCGCCAACGACTGGTGCTCAACCTCTCCGTCGTCTTGCCTTGTGGAGCTGTTAGCAGACGCTTCCGCGACGGCGCCGAACAAAAAATGGCGCAAGCGGCCAGTTATGTCTGAACACCAAGCATTATGAATATCCCCTGTTACATCGGCCTAATTGGCAAAATCTATTCCTGTAGGAAGCGGAAAAATAAACACCGAACCGACATCGACAAGAAAAATGAGACATAAGCGCTTAAAAGACTTAAACGTGAAAGACTGAAGCTCTTATGTCTCGTCCTTCTTGTGTATGTCAGTCTTTAGTTTTGCTCTTCCTACAAAGATGCCTCGTATCGGCCGGGTTGAAACGCGTAGGGCTAATTTCTCCCCTGGCAGTAAACACCTTAAGAAGTAAATTACAAACTAAACAAAAGCCGTGTGCGCATCACAATTTTCTCTCTTTTGTTCTTGACGGTCCTTTCCTCTGACGGCCCTGGGCGGTTCCGAGTTCGCCGAATGGCAGCGCCCTGTCAGCGTGGCGGCCTATGCTGACGGCGCGTTCCACTTCACGGGTGCTAGCGGTTGCGTTCTGAAACTTGGCTCAACTAGAGGACTAGGTTGAACCCCAGAGAGTTGTGAACATTCAGTGTTGCTCTAAGATGGATAACAATCTCCAACTGCACTAAAAACAAAATTTGAGACTAAATAGTGTCCATATAGGCGCCGATTTTGAAAATGCGCATTTATAGGCACTTATAAGCATTTAGGCGCAAACGCCGAAAAAGGCAAATATAAGCACTGTAAAAACGCTATCAAAACGCTTCTTGACCTCTAATTAATGCTCCTATATCAAAGTGGGGTGATGTGAACGCAAGGAACAAAGCAGGCGTTTGCCTAAAATCTGGTCTATAGTCAATACACCCGCATTTGAAGCGAGGGGACCAGGGCCCAATGGTGTCCCGGCAAAAAAAATTTACTTAAATATGACGAAAGCCTAAGATGCCTCATCAAACGCGAACACTGACCGTTGGAGGCGTTGGCGGCGTCGAGAGTAGCGGTGTGCGATTAGTGAAAGTGAGAACCTAATCGAATACGAATCGAAAATGAATATGATTCAAATACTGATCGAATAGTTGTCGAATAGTAAGACAACCATTTTCAAGCGCAGGTCTAGAATTCTGCAAGTTTTTATTACAAGAATGATTCACAAAGGCTAGCACGGTAACATTACCCTTACATTTACCGAGAAAAATATACCAGAATTATGTGAGGTAAGCTCGTTTACAGTATCGACACAGTATCGACAAGAACCTAGGAGGTACTTCGTCACCAGGTTTTAAATAACACTAGGACCTAATACTTAAATAATGTTTCGTGAATGAATATAATGAATCTTACAATATTATGGTGGACAGAGAACACATTCACTTCAGAGACACAGGCTTTTAAAGCAAAAGTTTCTTCTTCCCGTGATGTGTGAAGCTTCGACAGTCCCGTAAAAGCTTGAAGAATACAATGTTGGGCAAGACTGTGAACTGCATGCATCTTGGTATCTCACAAATTAAAACAAAAAAAAAGATCTTTCGCTCTTCCAACGTCTTGTTCCTTTGAGGTTTTCCCGTTGATGCTGATTAGTCGAAACGTATTCGAAAAATAATCGATATATGGGATATGCACTATTGGACTCGAGTACCGAATCGAATAGAACGCTATTCAATTTTTTATTCGAATATTTTAAATATTTGTACACCCCCAGTCAAGGCGAGCGATGCAGAATCATCACGTGATGACGTTACCATATGACGTTGTCTTGACGTCACATTTCGACTAAATTTCGAACGTTATTATAACGTGACATGACGTGATGTTACCTGCTAACGTCATCACATGACATCGTCGCTTTGTCATATGTGGTCCTCTCGTGGAGGCAATACAAAACCAGGTAAGGTGCAGAAACCATGCAAGGCCACCGATCCTGGAGGCAGTGCAAACCGACGTTAGGTGCAGAAAGCTTTCGAAGGGTGGCGGGGCAGGATCTGTATATCGACTGAGAAAAATTACACCATCTCCCGCTAAAGGGGACCATGAGGCGATGCGAAGCCGGAGCACTTGCACGATTCCCTTCTGTTGGCGTTCGCTGGGCATGCTACCGACCTCGCGTCGTGGAACGCGAAGAGGAACGCTACGCGCGTCGTGTGTTCCCTCTAACCTGGCCGTTCATTCTCACAGGGCGAGCGGGGAACGTGGTTGACAGGCGTGCGATAGGGGGGCAGCGTAGCAGAGGAGAGAGAGGGGGAGGGGACGCGCATGCGCTGGCGCTCATCGTGGCGTTGCGCAGGAGAGAATTTCGACATGTCAAGCCCGCGTCTCAGAGGAGGAGTGGAAAGGGGGAAAGTGGAGAGGAGAAGTGTTGGGAGGAGGGGAGAGGAGGTGTGTGGAGAGGGTTTGCGCATGCGCAGTGCACACCACCACCACCACCACCACAGGTTTTAACTCCGCTATAGGATGCTTCGCTTCTAAAAAAACGAGTATGGCTTTCGGCTTCCTGTCGTCTTAGGGAAATGCAAAAGGGACCCTGTGAGTTTAACATTTATTAATTTTGTGGCGATGACCATCTAACGTGAGAGAGGCGCAGGCGGACGGATAGACAGTTTTCTCGTTGATTAGACATATGAAAACTTACGCGTGTAAAGCCATTTCGCCAATGGAGCGTTTTCAAAACATTCAGCGTCTCACTTTGTTCTGGTGGCGAAATTTAGCGACAAGGCACACCAGCCAGTAAACGTCCATAGGAATGTGAAAGCGCAGTGCGAAATTTCACTTTATGCGACCTGTTATTTTATCTTTAGTGGGGATTGGTTAGGAACGATAGTGCGCATACTGTTAAACCTTTTCCAAACATTTTATCAGAATTTCGCAGTTCAAAGCCTCGGCAAGGAGCACAAAAAACGTGGCCAACGAGTCCACAATCCCGATGGTTATGCATTGTCGCCATGCAAACGCAGAATTTGTCAATTAGCGCTCAAACTGAGCTCACCGATCGCACACAAGCGTATTTGAGCTGCCTTTTTCTTTTGAAGTACAAGAATTGCCTATATTAAGTACAATGTTGAAGGAGTGGAAGCACACTATGCCGATCTTATGCGAATTCTATCATTTTTTTTCTAATGTTTGTGTATTTCCATGGAGGTAAAGCATGGCCTCCAAGATTCGAGTACGGCAACTGGTTGGGGTGTGTTTAGGAAGCACCACGCAGACCAATTTGCAGCTGTTTCTTGAGAAACAAGCGAGTAACGACAGGTCGGGATGCTAATTCGGCAGATCCCGCGCCTTGTGGGAATCGGTTTTATACGAGCACCCAGCGAGTAGTTCTATACTGCATTTTTTTTATCTGAGGCAAGCGTTACGAAGTGGATCGACGTGTTTATTAGGTCTAGTACTTGTGTGACATCGTGGGTTTACGACGCACGTCGACGACGCTGGTTTTTAAACAGGAACTTATGGTGTGGCGTAACGTCAGTACTCACGTTAGAGCACATACGCCAGTATTATCGAAACCAAGTGCATGTTACAGTGCGATGATGTGAATATCATACGTACATTTCGTTAGCCTCTTCCGCCTGCGTGGAGCAACGCTTGAATATCGCTTGCTGAATCATGGGAATACAAGTGTAATGTTTCTTAGACCGCTATAAAAGCGGAGCCAGCACTGGGACCACGTACGTTAACCTAACATGACGCGTACTGTTGATTGTTTTGTTATAAATTTACATACCAAGCACTACAACCACAATTTACGTTGCACCGATGTTAAGCCTGCATACGGTGTTTTAAATGCGAAGCATTTCTTAGCGAACCTTAGTCACTTTGAGCGTTTGTATGTATGTATGTATGTATGTATGTATGTATGTATGTATGTATGTATGTATGTATTTTCGCATGTATGTATGTATGTATGTATGTATGTATGTATGTATGTATGTATGCATGTATCCATCTAGCAGCCCACGTCTAGGTGCTTTCGTAAACATTTCCCTAACTTCGTGTCAGTGTTTTAGGCGTTACCAAAAATAAGTAACTAAATACGTTACTCGTTACCTTAACAAAAAAGGAACCCGTTACCGCCCTCCGTTACCTCTTTAAAAAAGGTAACGCGTTACCGTTACAGTTACCCTAAAAAAGTAACGGACGTTACTTGTGCCGTTACTCTATGGTCAGAAATTTTATTCACCGCATTTCCACTGTAGGAACATCAAATAACAGTTTTACAAAGCTGATATTAATTATTCACACAAAGCTTCTATCACAAACGACAGTTTTTGCGCGAAGTACCGATTTAAAGAGAATAGGTTGCACAAATGTGTCGTACCATCGCAACAGTGGCGTAGCCAGACATTTTTTTCGGGAGTGGGGCGGGGGCCGTTAAGCCATACTTTATATATGATTGTGCGTGCGTTTGTATGTGTGCCTGCACATATACACATGGAGCATTGAAAGATTTCCTGGGGGAAGGGGCAGGTGGGTCCAGGGCTGGGCAAAGATACTTTGAATTTGTATCGCGATACGATACAAGATACTGCAGCAAAAAGAAATTGGCAGATCCCACGTACCGTGGGAATCGATGTTATGCGAAGCATGCGCGGGATGGTGACACATTGAACGAAACGTTACGGAATGACGCTAGAGAAATATGTAAGTGGTATACGCGCACTCATATGTTGAAGAGTTGCATATCTAGTATATAGACAGTTGTTTACAGTTGCGTAGCGATGGCAACAGACACATGGGTGTTACCAACGCCAGACGCAGTAAACTGATATGTAGTGCTTATATTCATCAATACTGGATAGCGCGAATCCGAACAGGACAAAGAAGGAACACAGACGCACAGGACAGGCGTAAGTCGCAACTAAGCTTCATTCAGGAAAGTTTGCCTAGATATATACACAGAATGACACGCGCAGGCGCACTGCACGTACGTTACAGTCACAGTTACAGTTGTAATGCTTATACTTGTCCGTTATGACGGAGAACGCACGCACGCTTCGCAAACCCGTGCGTATGTGTAGAAGGGGTTCTTGACAGTACTCGAACAACGTAATCATCACGGTGATCAGTGAACACCAGCAGCTGGACCGGACTTGCTAATCGGATCCGTTCGTGACCGCGGTAACGAGGGGTCTAAGTGTAGTTAAAGGCGAGGTATAGTACAGCTGGGGGAAATTCTGGATGCCTCTAACGATGAAATTATCTTTGATGCCTCCTGTCGTGGAAGCAGCTGCGAGGTCTTTTGAGGCCCGCTCCACATCCGTTCAGTCTTTCACGCAATATAAGGGCCAAGCATTTTTGGGTCTTGATAAGTCAATGTTCAAGACACCGGTAATGCTGAGAGGCCTGGTTCTCTCGGCAGATTTATTGTAGGAAGCAGTGACGCCGGTTTATGCGTAATCCCCGTGGTCCACGTTGCGGACGATGAGGACGAGTGGATGGTACTTGAGCGTCTTCCAGCGGTGTTCTGTCTTCAGTTTCCTCACTTTCCTTGCGTTCGCCGCCGTGGTGTAGCGGTTAAGGTGCCCGGCTGTTGACCCGAAGGTCGCAGGTTCGATCCCGGCCGCGGCGGTCGCATTTGGATAGATTCAAAATGCTAGATGCCCGTGTTCTGTGCGATCTCGGTACACGTTAAAGAATACCCAATGGTCGCAATTTCCGGAGCCATTCGCTACGGCGTCTCTCATATCATATCGTGGTTTTCGGACATAAAACCCCAACAATTAGTATTATTATTATCACTTTCCTTGCGTGTCAATGTGTGTGTTCGCGGTTACTGTGATGGTTGAGACTCTGTATCAGCTGTGGCACATACCCGCATAACATTAACTCTGGCTTACGGGTATGTGCCACACGTGATTGAGAGAAAGGGTTTCATGACGTACGCGACAGGTATTTTGCGTTATTCATGTAATGACCAGTGAATCGTGTTCGTCATACACTGATCCCCTGCTAGGCCAATTTTGGTATATTACAAGTTATGGAAACGACCAGGAGAGCGTCCAGACGTAGGCGGCTAGATAGATAGATAGATAGATACGTAGATAGAAACGGCCAAAAAGCCTGAGGTTCGCTAATAAATGCTTCGCATTTAAAATTGTATCCGATACGATACTTGGCAGTTGTATCTTAAGATAGTTCGATGCATTCTCAAATTTATTATTATAGATCCATACAACGTAGCAGCAAACGCCTATACACGAAAATGTCTGCTTCAAAATTTCTTAACTGTGGCCTATTTTGTTTCACTTGAATGAAATGTCTGTTAGTATCTCAAAAGTTTTGCCCTTCTTTCTCAAAGGACATTAGTTTCCTTCCGAAACAACCTATTGGGGTTTGTTTTAGCTTCTTCACAGGACAACTCTTTGCACACTTCGCTGACAGCGGTACTTGCTTTGCACAGCTTGCAGACCATCTAGCAGGTTGCCATATAATCACAATAACTTAAATAAGAAGCCTTCGCACGACGGCGCAGATACCGGTGTGGACTTTTAACTTGTCCGCAAAAGACAACTTGCAAAATACCGTATATCCGGACAAGTGTACAGCAGCAACAACGCTGGTAGCGATATCTTTGTTTTTCTTTTATTGGGGGTGAGGAGGCGCATGCTGTATACTAGGGGTTTGAGACCTTTCGCTAGCGGCCAGGCCCGCACACAAGACCGTCTTCGTCTCATTTGTTTTTATTTTCTAAATAAGTACGTTCGTGAGCTGCACATACATGACTGCTGTCAAGCAATCCTTTCGTGAGGAACGTCTGGTCACTATGTGCTGAAACATAACCGTGGAACAAAAACTCTGGATTTCAGAATCCGCGTCCAGATATCAGTCATTCTGTACATCGGTATCGATGTTTCTGGAATCCTGACTCCAAATCTTCCTCAGAAATGACCTATATATGAGATGTGGGGAAGGCTTCCTTTCAAAAGTCATTTTGTTCAAACTCTCTCCCACCATCTTCACTGTCCCGGCCCTTGCAACTAAATTTGCGGCCCGCTGGCTAGTAGCTCAGTTTAAGACCCCTGGTGTACACCTGGATGACGTAAAACTGCAATGAATTTTCATATTCTACTTATCGGCTGGCGTAAAGGATTCTTTGTTGATATAGGCTACTCACTAACGTGCAATCATTTTAGCATTTTTTTTTGAACGAGATAAGAATACAACGAGATAAGAATAAAGCAGATATCCTATTTTGGGAGCGCGTTACAAAAGACATACTGCAGTGACCAGACCGGAAAAACAGTGCAGAGACTTAGATAACCTAAGCGGTGCAAAATGACAGCTTAGAGAGCACTTGTGCTAATAATCAAATTATGGTTTCATAAATTCTTTGAAGAAATGTAGCAAGAAGTGAAAAATACGGTACGCCAAGATATTTCCTGTTAGGTAAGCGCTTGCTCTTTTAGATCTAGCATCAGTACCAGTGGTGCTAACGTTGTTAGATTCTCATTTCCATATAAGTTAATTCATTGAATGCAAGTGTAACTCACATCCACGAGATACTTCAAACCGCTGATATGTAAAATCCACGCGACGCAAAGGAATCCCATTCTTGCACGCATCACAATTCGTTACGGAGCAAGACGCAAGAGAATCTTCAATAACTACACTGTAGCAACATCAGAATTTACGCGATAGACGCGGCGCAGGACAGTGGCTAAGAGCAAGTGTCGCGGCATTGGCGCAACTAAAAAGAAAAGAAATCGAGCAAACAAAAGGTACGTGGTCTCGGCGTATACACGTCCGCGCGCTTGTCTTCCTCATCTTCTGCCCTCAGTGGGGTACTCTAGCGGAAAAATAAGATTCCGTCACTGCCCTAAGACTTATTCAGATGGCTTAGTGGCACCAGTGCCAGCTTGAAGCGGAGCTTGGCCAGCGATTATTGTTTCGCACGGTTGTGTTGCGATATAAATATCTTGTATCTTAAAATACACGATACATTTTTGAATGTATCGGAAATACAGATACAGATACTCGTCTTTCGAGAAGTATCGCGATAAAGATACAAGATACCCATAGAGTATCTAACATGGTATCTAAGATACATGTATCTTCGATTCTGCCGAGCACTGGGTCGGTCGAACCGTTCGTCCGAACTGGTCGTCCGTTAGTCAAGTCAAACTGAGGAATACAGACAGAAAGAAAAGACAAATAAAATAGAAAAATCACAGCATATCCACGTGGTGAATGATGATGAGTGGGGCAGAGCGAACTCCCGCTGCAGCACGGCGATGGCATTGGCGCGAGCGTGGTCCTTCTTGATGGAAGATATTGTGACTAGATTGTTTGAGAACCACAATCTGTTGCACACAGCGCAACTATGGCCGAAACTGTTATCAAGGAAGTCCCGCTGGAAGCGCGCGTCGGCGTTTCGGGCAGAGCCCGCCCGATGCGTTTTGCAGCCACTTCACGTGCTCGCACAGCCTCGGGCTCTGCCTGCCGGTACGCGCGCTTTCTCGCCGCTGCACGGTCCTTCACATTTTGAAGATACGATTCGCGCCGCAGCCGTGCAGCTTCGGCCTCGCGGGCTCGAACGGCGGGGTCTTCGCGCCGCAGCCCTGCAGATTGTCGAGCAGCTTCGGCTTTGCCGGCTCCAACGGCTGAATCTGCTTCGCAGCGTCGACGTGCAGCTTCGGCCTCGCGGGCTCTCACCTCAGGATTCTGTCTGCCAGCGTGCGCTGCTGCCGCCTTCCGTGCCCTCCGTTCCGCAGCCTTGTCTTCCATCTGGCGACTCCGAGATAAATAGAAAGCGTGCCAAGACAGAGCCTCATAGCGTGTTACTTCTGAAATGTTGTCTTCGGGTGTCGTTGAAAACACGACACGCAGTAAAGAAGAAAGAACGCCACACAGGCAAACACGCACGATAGTTTCACTCGTCAACGTCGTCGTATTCTTCTACTGCATACCAGAACGCGCGCAGTAAAGAAGAAAGAATGCCACACAGTTTATTCCTCCTCCTCCAGGCGAACACGCAGGAGAGTCTCACTCGTCAACATCGTCTTCTTTTACTGCATACCAGAACGCGCGCTTCTCACGAGCCAGAGGTGGCTACTACAACGCTACAAAAAACGGAGGATGGACAGACCAACGGCATAAGGAGCTTCGCCCCTAAAAGTGGACACTTCGTAGATATTGCATTACTTCCTCGCCAACTTGAGACACTGTACCATCGTCTTCGACTGAACGTGGCATACACGAACAGTTATTTGTACCGCATAGGGCGTACCACTAGTCCCTGCTATGATAACTGTGGCAGCATAGAGACAGTAGAGCACATATTACTGGACTGCTCCGCGTACCGCGACGACAGAGCATTGTTTGAGAGACAAATAGACATGATTTGTCACGATCAATTAACGTTGCCCAACATATTAGGCCCACTGCCCGGCCCTTCTAAACAGCGACGGGTTTTACAGTCCCTTTTTAATTACTTCTCGAACATTGGCCTAGTAGGAAAGCGTTAATGATTGCATTATTATTTCATACAGCAAAGGCTTCACTTGCCTGACACACTCGTTGTAAATATTTCTATCAGGTTAACTTGCGCATTTCATTTTTTTAATATTATTTCTTTTTATTATTATTTCCTTCCCTCTCTTTAGTCTGTCAATCCCCTTCCCCATTCCTACACAGAGTAGCATGCCAGCGGTTATATACTGACGCCGGCAAAAATCTCTGTTTTTCCAATAAAGAGTCTCTATCTCTCTCCTCATTGATTGATTGATTGATTCATTCATTCATCATTCATTCATTCATTCATTCATTATTCCTTGCTATGTACAGTGCTTCTTTTGATTGAGCCTGCCTATTAATCGGTGACAGCAATTGGTGAGATAGAAATTCGTAGGAGACATTTAAGCGGCGACATTCGAATCAGTTGCTTTGTCTTGTATACGGTTGCTTAAAGAATGGAATGAAAACTAGATTTTCTTTCTTGCAGTTACTTCCGTTGTGTAGGCTACAAGTAAAGCTATTCCTATAGGTAGCCAAAGCTTGGAAATAAAACCGGATCCAACAGGGAGGCTTTCAAGATTGACGGGTTTGGTGCGCCTCGTGATACCTGGCTCCAGTGACAGTGGGCGTCCGCCACGCTCTCTCTCCTTTACGGGACGGCGTGCTACCCTCCATTAGTGCAGTACATGTCACTCCTAATCTTCAGCCATTCTTTGATACATATACATGCTCCCTTATTAAAGCCACCATACGCTGCAGCAACCGTCCTTAATTCGAAGCCGTGTATGAGCAAACGTTCGGCGGCACGTAAGTGCGCCGCATGCTCGCGGACGCATTAAAGTAGCTATTGCCGAACGAACTTTCGTTCATTTGTTTTTCTTACAAGTAATCAATCAAGTTACTTATAAGATGAACCTCGTTTTAACGAACCCTGATACAGAATAATCAGTAATAGCAAAGTGTATACGAACTTTGGTTGGTCGCACCTCGTTTAGGTCACGTTTATTCTTTTTTTAACGAAATCGACAACACAAGAACCGCAGCAATATCGGCTTCAACGAAGAAATATTTTGATCGCATTAGGCTCGAAATACTGGCATGAAAGAGCAGAATTAGTATTAAGACAGTTCTCCAGCTCATTTTACTTGGGGGGGGGTTGTAAAAATAAAAAGTAATTGTTAGAAATGAGGCCATAAAATTTCCAGATAATCTCAAATCTTATAGACCTCATTCTTATAGACCTCCTTATTTTCTGGTCTACTAATTTGAAAACACACTTGCAGAACGGAAGGACAACATTGTTTGTGTAGGAAGCCGGGAATATACGTTTTTGTATGTAGCGTCATCGCGCGAAACAGATTGCCCATTTTCTGAAGCTAATCTCTGTCTCAGCTGTTGCAACCATTATCGGATATAACGAAACCACTTTATGGTCCCGATGCTACTTGCTTATGAGTATGTTGCACAGCGTTGCAATGGAACAGAAGATAAGTACGTCTTTTTGCGTGAGTACTTGTTGTTTCTATGATACTCCTGTTGGCCTGATACGGTTACGCTCGCATGGACCGTTGTTGCCAGAGTTCCATAAAATTCCCTCTGTCGATGCTCAAAGCACATGGTATTGATGCCTTTCTAAGCTGCTGCTGCTGTAACATAAGCGTCTAAGCGAGCATCTCCGTGAGCTTCTGAATCAAACGACACGTCGGGTGGTTGGGCAACGAATAACGCTGATTTCTTTCATATTTGGTTGAAACGGCACACACACGACGAGGACGAAGAAAAAGAAGAACAGGACAGACGCTGTTTCTATCAAAGACGAACGCCTACCAATTCGCTAAATTTTTTATTGTTATGCTGATCTATTTTTTTTGGCTCCCTTAAATAGCTTCAAACGAGAGGGTACCGCGTCCCTAGACACGTCAAGGGAACGTAGAACGCAGCCTGCGGACGGCACGTTCGCTGTCCAAACACCTAAGCGCAATACATCTTCTTTCCCGCAAAGGAACAAGAAAAGCAGTACTTTACATCAGAGAGTCAAAAAGAGAAGTTAGGAGACTTGACGACGGCTCGCATCGTATTGCAGCCGTTGGGGCTCCTTCCGCTGAGGGGTCGGCCTGCGGTGCTCTGCTTGCGAAGCCCCATCTTGGGAGAGTCATGTGCCTGGGCTTACGGCTGACCATTCAAGCTTGGTGCACTTGGAGCATGTTGCGGAAGTTGATGTTCCTGCCTATTGTTTTGTAGGCTTTTAGCAGTGGCGCTGTTGACATCTTCCTCCATCCAGTAATATCTTTCCTGAGTTTCAAGCAGGTGCCGCCTATTCCGCCTAAGAAACCTTCCATCCTGTCTCCACGATTAGGCACCGTGGAGCCACTTTCCGAAGCACTCTGTCTTTGCGTGACCAGTTGTCGTCCAGTACACGGGCAGTGTCTCCTTGATGTGTGTGCAGCGTCTTGCCCGTGGCCTGCTGTTGACGCTCGGTTATGAGCATCCCAGCTCTGTGCTGTATACTGAAACTTTTGCGCGCAAGCGGCGTCCATGTAACAATTGTGCAGGTGGATGGCCATCCCCCAGCGCAGACACACGATACGACAAGATTCCTAGCCAAAAACGTCCTGACTTTTCGTTGTCTCTTTCATGACGCCCCTCACTATTTTCACTCTCTTTTCGGGCAGGCCATTAGATATCGGAAACCGTGGGCTTGATGTATTGTGCTCAAAGCCGCATCGGTTAAGGAATCGGCTGCCTGGCCACCCTGGGAATCGGTGCCTGGGAATCGGCTTCCTGGGCTGGCGTTGTGACAGAGTTTTTCACTTCAGGAAAATTGGAGCGTGCATCGACTCCGAGCCTGCTGTATACAACTGCGTAGTTGGACGGGTGGCACTCCGGCCGCCACTCTATGGTGTTCTGGCACCACGCCCTGTCGCCCTATTTATATAATCTGGGTACCCGCTCGCGTGGGTCATCCTGGCAACGGGGCGGTCAATTCTATCGCTAGTGATTCGAGTGACCAAGCAAGCCCGACCCCGCCGGGAATGGATACACGCGACGCACTCCTCACGTACCACGACATCGCATTGCACTAGCGCCTCTCTCGCCTCACTTTCACCTATCCGCACAAATTTCTTTCCCAGCATCACCAACACTTTTGGCGTCAACTTCAGGCCCACACCTTCTTTATTTCCGCAGGTATTGCCCTCTTCCATCCCGGAACTTACTCGCCTCCATTGCCAATCATGACCACACCTTCTTCTCATGCCCGGTACATTTGCCCCCTGCCTCTTGCAACTAAGAAGTCCGCAGCAGTGGCAGGGTGCTATGCCCAACACGAGGCCGGATCTCCAACTTCCGCTCGTGACTTGGGTGAAGGACGTCGGGGCTAGACACGGCCTGGGCGCCACAACAGGCAGCGTGAAGGCCACCCAGAATGCTGCTTTTTAATTTGAAATGCGAAGCACTTCTTAGGAAACCCAAGGCACTTTCAGCGTTTCCATTCACGTATCATTCTATCTATCTATCTAGCCACCTACGACTGGGTGTTCTCGTGATCGCCTCCTTAGCTAAGTGTACACGAAAACTGCCTTGGCAGAGTAAGAGGACTTGACGAGTATGAATGTCATGTGAGGGCATGAATAACGTGAAAATCCTGTCACGCACATCGTCAAACCATTTCTTCCAGACACGTGTGGCACATAAACATTTACCACATGACACGGTGTACGGTTATGTGTCAGAGGTGACTGACAGTTAATAATTGTATGACAGTTTACACTTATTTTCGCCCAGGAACGGCGAGAACAGATATTGCTAATTTAAAGGCGAGAGCGTTAAGCAAAACACACGTCGGCAGCGTTACCCGACTAATGCAAAGAATAAAAGAAATTGGCAGATCCCACGTACCGTGGGAATTGATGTTATGCGAAGCATGCGCGGGATGGTGACACATTGAACGAAACGTTACGGAATGACGCTAGAGAAATATGTAAGTGGTATACGCGCACTCATATGTTGAAGAGTTGCATATCTAGTATATAGACAGTCCTTTACAGTTGCGTAGCGATGGCAACAGACACATGGGTGTTACCAACACCAGACGCAGTAAACTGATATGTAGTGCTTATATTCATCAATACTGGATAGCGCGAATCCGAACAGGACAAAGAAGGAACACAGACGCACAGGACAGGCGTAAGTCGCAACTAAGCTTCATTCAGGAAAGTTTGCCTAGACATATACACAGAATGACACGCGCAGGCGCACTGCACGTACGTTACAGTCACAGTTACAGTTGTAATGCTTATACTTGTCCTTTATGACGGAGAACGCACACACGCTTCGCGAACCCGTGTGTATGTGTAGAAGGGGTTCTTGACAGTACTCGAACAACGTAATCATCACGGTGATCAGTGAGCATCAGCAGCTGGACCGGACTTGCTAATCGGATCCGTTCGTGACCGCGGTAACGAGGGGTCTAAGTGTAGTTAAAGGCGAGGTATAGTACAGCTGGGGGAAATTCTGGATACCTCTAACGATGAAATTATCTTTGTTGCCTCCTGTCGTGGAAGCAGCGGCGAGGTCTTTTGAGGCCCGCTCCACATCCAATCCGTCTTTCACGCAATATAAGGACCAAGCATTTTTGGGTCTTGATAAGTCAATGTTCAAGACACCGGTAATGATGAGAGGCCTGGTTCTCTCAGCAGATTTATTGTAGGAAGCAGTGACGCCGGTTTATGCGTAATCCCCGTGGTCCACGTTGCGGATGATGAGGACGAATGGATGGTACTTGAGCGTCTTCCAGCGGTGTTCTGTATTCAGTTTCCTCACTTTCCTTGCGTTCGCCGCGGTGGTGTAGCGGTTAAGGTGCTTGGCTGTTGACCCGAAGGCCGCGGGTTCGATCCCGGCGGCGGCGGTCGCATTTGGATAGAGGCAAAATGCTAGATGCCCGTGTTCTGTGCGATCTCGGTACACGTTAAAGAATACCCAATGGTCGAAATTTCCGGAGCCATTCGCTACGGCGTGTCTCATATCATATCGTGGTTTTCGGACATAAAACCCCAACAATTAGTACTATTATTATCACTTTCCTTGCGTGTCAATGTGTGTGTTCGCGGTTACTGTGATGGTTGAGACTCTGTATCAGCTGTGGCACATACCCGCATAACATTAACTCTGGCTTACGGGTATGTGCCACACGTGATTGAGAGAAAGGGTTTCATGACGTACGCGACAGGTATTTTGCGTTATTCATGTAATGACCAGTGAATCGTGTTCGTCATACACTGATCCCCTGCTAGGCCAATTTTGGTATATTACAAGTTATGGAAACGACCAGGAGAGCGTCCAGACGTAGGCGGCAAGATAGATAGATAGATAGATAGATAGATACCTAGATAGAAACGGCCAAAGTGCCTGAGGTTCGCTAAGAAATGCTTCGCATTTAAAATTGTATCCGATACGATACTTGGCAGTTGTATCTTAAGATAGTTCGATGCATTCTCAAATTTATTATTATAGATCCATACAACGTAGCAGCAAACGCCTATACACGAAAATGTCTGCTTCAAAATTTCTTAACTGTGGCCTATATTGTTTCACTTGAATGAAATGTCTGCTAGTATCTCAAAAGTTTTGCCCTTCTTTCTCAAAGGACATTAGTTTCCTTCCGAAACAACCTATTGGGGTTTGTTTTAGTTTCTTCACAGGACAACTCTTTGCACACTTCGCTGACAGCGGTACTTGCTTTGCACAGCTTGCAGACCATCTAGCAGGTTGCCATATAATCACAATAACTTAAATAAGAAGCCTTCGCACGACGGCGCAGATACCGGTGTGGACTTTTAACTTGTCCGCAAAAGACAACTTGCAAAATACCGTATATCCGGACAAGTGTACAGCAGCAACAACGCTGGTAGCAATATCTTTGTTTTTCTTTTATTGGGGGTGAGGGGGCGCATGCTGTATACTAGGGGTTTGAGACCTTTCGCTAGCGGCCAGGCCCGCACACAAGACCGTCTTCGTCTCATTTGTTTTTATTTTCTAAATAAGTACGTTCGTGAGCTGCACATACATGACTGCTGTCAAGCAATCCTTTCGTGAGGAACGTCTGGTCACTATGTGCTGAAACATAACCGTGGAACAAAAACTCTGGATTTCAGAATCCGCGTCCAGATATCAGTCATTCTGTACATCGGTATCGATGTTTCTGGAATCCTGACTCCAAATCTTCCTCAGAAATTACCTATATATGAGATGTGGGGAAGGCTTCCTTTCAAAAGTCATTTTGTTCAAACTCTCTCCCACCATCTTCACTGTCCCGGCCCTTGCAACTAAATTTGCGGCCCGCTGGCTAGTAGCTCAGTTTAAGACCCCTGGTGTACACGTAGATGACGTAAAACTGCAATGAATTTTCATATTCTACTTATCGGCTGGCGTAAAGGATTCTTTGTTTATATAGGCTACTCACTAACGTGCAATCATTTTAGCATTTTTTTTTCAACGAGATAACATGTGCAACACAAATGTCTTACACGTATTGTATAGTTCCACTGAGCGTTGCAGGACACCAAGGCTATTCGCGGCTATTGCTACTTGTATATCCCACTGCGTGGCGATTAGTAATGCGAAAAATATTTAGGAAAGCCTAAAACACGAAAACAAATATAAGTAAAATAGAAAGATAGTTGTGTATCAAACATTCACATTGAATGAGTACAGAAACACAATACAGACGGCGCCCTTAATAGCTATGAGCATGAAGTATTGTCAACTTACCTGTTGAGACAATAGAAATTCAGTGCCTATGGAAAATTGCCTAAAAACGGCTCCTTGGGACGCTCATGAGCAAAACAGAGCATTCAGTAAAACAAAGTTTCTCGAATCCCCTTCCTAGCATCTTTAAGATGGCTCCTATTGATTTCCATTATTACAATGCAAACTCAATTTCGCTATTTTCCTAAGCGGTAAGCAGAATGATTTGCACTGTTTACTCAAGGTACGCCCACATAATTATATATTTCTTTTCAAAATCGCCTTGGCAATGTGTAAATGTGTAACAGTAGTTGAATTAAAGTAGACTGTTAGAAGAATAAAGCAGATATCTTATTTTGGGAGCGCGTTACAAAAGACATACTGCAGTGACCAGAACGGAAAAACAGTGCAGAGACTTATATAGCGTAAGCGGTGCAAAATGACAGCTAAGAGAGCACTTGTGCTAATAATCAAATTATGGTTCATAAATTCTTGAAGAAATGTAGCAAGAAGTGAAAAATACGGTACGCCAAGATATTTCCTGTTAGGTAAGCGCTTGCTCTTTTAGATCTAGCATCAGTACCAGTGGTGCTAACGTTGTTAGATTCTCATTTCCATATAAGTTAATTCATTGAATGCAAGTGTAACTCACATCGACGAGATACTTCAAACCGCTGATATGTAAAATCCACGCGACGCAAAGGAATCCCATTCTTGCACGCATCACAATTCGTTACGGAGCAAGACGCAAGAGAATCTTCAATAACTACACTGTGGCAACATCAGAATTACGCGATAGACGCGGCGCAGGACAGTGGCTAAGAGCAAGTGTCGCGGCATTGGCGCAACTAAAAAGAAAAGAAATCGAGCAAACAAAGGTACGTGGTCTCGGCGTATACACGTCCGCGCGCTTGTCTTCCTCATCTTCTGCCCTCAGTGGGGTACTCTAGCGGAAAAATAAGATTCCGTCACTGCCCTAAGACTTATTCAGATGGCTTAGTGGCACCAGTGCCAGCTTGAAGCGGAGCTTGGCCAGCGATTATTGTTTCGCACGGTTGTGTTGCGATAGAAATATCTTGTACCTTAAAATACACGATACATTTTTGAATGTATCGGAAATACAGATACAGATACTCGTCTTTCAAGAAGTATCGCGATAAAGATACAAGATACCCATAGAGTATCTAACATGGTATCTAAGATACATGTATCTTCGATTCTGCCGAGCACTGGGTCGGTCGAACCGTTCGTCCGAACTGGTCGTCCGTTAGTCAAGTCAAACTGAGGAATACAGACAGAAAGAAAAGAAAAATAAAATAGAAAAATCACAGCATATCCACGTGGTGAATGATGATGAGTGGGGCAGAGCGAACTCGCGCTGCAGCATGGCGATGGCATTGGCGCGAGCGTGGTCCTTCTTGATGGAAGATATTGTGACTAGATTGTTTGAGAACCACAATCTGTTGCACACACCGCAACTATGACCGAAACTGTTATCAAGGAAGTCCCGCTAGAAGCGCGCGTCGGCGTTTCGGGCAGAGCCCGCCTGATGCGTTTTGCAGCCACTTCACGTGCTCGCACAGCCTCGGGCTCTGCCTGCCGGTACGCGCGCTTTCTCGCCGCTGCACGGTCCTTCACATTTTGAAGATCCGATTCGCGCCGCAGCCGTGCAGCTTCGGCCTCGCGGGCTCGAACGGCGGGGTCTTCGCGCCGCAGCCCTGCAGATTGTCGAGCAGCTTCGGCCTCGCGAGCTCGAACGGCGGGTCTTCTCGCCGCAGCCGTGCAGATTGTCGAGCAGCTTCGGCTTTGCCGGCTCGAACGGCTGAATCTGCTTCGCGGCGTCGACGTGCAGCTTCGGCCTCGCGGGCTCTCACCTCAGGATTCTGTCTGCGAGCGTGCGCTGCTGCCGCGTTCCGTGCCCTCCGTTCCGCAGCCCTGTCTTCCATCTGGCGACTCCGAGCTAAAGAGAAAGCGTCCCAAGAGGAAGCCTCATGGCGCGTTACTTCTGAAATGTTGTCTTCGGCTGTCGTTGAAAACACGAGACGTAGTAAAGAAGAAAGAACGCCACACAGGCAAGCACGCACGAGAGTTTCACTCGTCAACGTCGTCGTATTCTTCTACTGCATACCAGAACGCGCGCAATAAAGAAGAAAGAATGCCACAAAGTTTATTCCTCCTCCTCCAGGCGAACACGCAGGAGAGCCTCACTCGTCAACGTCGTCTTCTTCTACTGCATACCAGAACGCGCGCTTCTCACGAGCCAGAGGTGGCTACTACAACGCTACAAAAAACGGAGGATGGACAGACCAACGGCATATAGAGCTTCGCCCCTAAAAGTGGACACTTCTTAGATATTGCATTACTTCCTCGCCAACTTGAGACACTGTACCATCGTCTTCGACTGAACGTGGCATACACGAACAGTTATTTGTACCGCATAGGGCGTACCACTAGTCCCTGCTATGATAACTGTGGCAGCATAGAGACAGTAGAGCACATATCACTGGACTGCTCCGCGTACCGCGACGACAGAGCATTGTTTTAGAGACAAATAGACATGATTTGTCACGATCAATTAACGTTGCCCAACATATTAGGCCCACTGCCCGGCCCTTCTAAACAGCGACGGGTTTTACAGTCCCTGTTTAATTACTTCTCGAACATTGGTCTAGTAGGAAAGCTTTAATGATAGCATTATTATTTCATAAAGCAAAGGCTTCACTTGCCTGACACACTCGTTGTAAATATTTCTATCAGGTTCACTTGCGCATTTCATTTTTTTAATATTCTTTCGTTTTATTATTATTTCCTTCCCTCTCTTCTTTAGTCTGTCAATCTCCTTCCCCATTCCTACACAGAGTAGCATGCCAGCGGTTATATACTGTCACGTGGTCGTGACGTCGACGAACACAGCAGTCGGCGTTTGTAGGATGAAACTGTTTATTTGGCCGAACTTGTGGCAGGAAAATGAGAACTAGAACTACAGCAATGCACGCTGTACAATGATAGCGGCGAACAGGGCGTCGTCCGTCGATCAACTGACAAGCGGTCAAGCGCGTCGGCTTTTATACAGGCGCTATCGAACTTTCCAGCGATATCGCTGGTGGTTGCGCAATCTCTAGAATGAGCTCGAGCGTTCGCGTCTTGCGCGCAATCTTAACAAAATCATCTACAACAATCGTGAAGCTTCTCGAAGAATGAGGCGCGGTTTGCGCTGAGCGTTGCCGACAGCCTTTGTGGGCGCATGCAGCAAAAGTGATAAGAAACGTACGTGGCAATGCCCCCCTCTCAAAAAGCATCGTCCCGATGCTTAAAAACAGAACATGAATACATGCAATACTAAAGAAAACTAAGCACACAAACATTAGAGTCGTCAGGTGCGTTAACGAGCATAGTACGGTTTAAGGCGCACCACATGCACGACCTCGGGTCGAGCTCGGCGCCTCTGAGAGTTCGTGATGCCGTCGGGGACAACCTCGTAGTCGAGTGTGCCGAGACGTCGAAGTACCATGTATGGTCCGAAGTATCGTCGAAGAAGCTTCTCGCTCAGTCCGCGTCGTCGTATTGGCGTCCAGACCCAGACACGGTCGCCGGGCTGGTACTCCACGAAGCGTCGTCGAAGATTGTAGCGACGGCTGTCGGTGTGCTGCTGGGTCTTTATGCGCAGGCGGGCGAGCTGTCGAGCTTCTTCGGCACGTTGTAAGTAAGCGGCGGCGTCGAGGTTTTCTTCGTCGGTGACGTTCGGTAGCATGGCGTCGAGTGTCGTCGCCGGGCTTCTTCCGTAGACCAACTTGTACGGCGTCATCTGCGTCGTTTCTTGGACGGCCGTGTTGTAAGCGAAGGTCACGCACGGAAGGATGGCATCCCACGTCTTGTGCTCAACGTCGACGTACATGGCCAGCATGTCGGCGATTGTCTTATTTAGACGCTCGGTGAGGCCATTGGTCTGCGGGTGGTAGGCGGTGGTGCGGCGGTGGCTCGTCTCGCTGTATTTGAAAATCGCCTGAGATAGGTCCGCAGTAAAGGCGGTACCTCTGTCTGTGATGAGGACCTCTGGGGCGCCATGTCGCAAGACGATGTTCTCCACGAAGAATTTGGCTACCTCGGCGGCGCTGCCTTTGGGCAAGGCCTTTGTCTCGGCGTAGCGGGTGAGGTAGTCAGTTGCTACGACGATCCGCTTATTGCCGAAATTCGACGTCGGGAACGGCCCCAGTAGGTCCATCCCGATTTGCTGGAACGGCCGGTGAGGTGGTTCGATTGGCTGCAGAAGTCGGCGGTGTCTTCCGTCGCTGGCAGTCTGGGCAAGTCTTAACGTAGTGGGCGACGTCGGCAGCAAGGCGTGGCCAGTAGTATTTTTCCTGTATTCTGGCGAGCGTGCGGGAAACACCAAGGTGTCCAGCCGTCGGGTCGTCGTGTAGGGCCTGGAGGACTTCTGGTCGCAATGATGAGGGCACGACAAGAAGGTAGTCGGTTCGAAGTGGCGAGAAGTTCTTCTTCAGGAGAACGCCGTTCCGTAAGAAAAACGACGGCAGTCCTCGCTTGAATACCTTCGGAACAACGGCGGTCTTGGTCTCGAGGTACTCCATAAGGCCTCCCAGTTCCGCGTCGGCTCGTTGCCTTTCGGCGAAGTCATCGGTACTTATAGTTCCGAGGAAGCAGTCATCGTCGTCGTCTTGCGGCGGCGCGTCGACGGGGGCACGAGACAGGCAGTCGGCGTCGGAGTGTTTTCGTCCGGACTTGTACATGACGGTAATGTCGAATTCTTGAACCCTCAAGCTCCATCGTGCGAGACGACCTGAAGGGTCCTTCAAGTTAGCTAGCCAACATAAGGCGTGATGGTCACTGACAACTTTGAAGGGCCTGCCACAGAGGTAGGGGCGAAACTTTGACGTAGCCCAGATGATGGCAAGGCATTCCTTTTCTGTAGTGGAATAGTTGGCTTCTGCCTTGGATAGTGACCGGCTAGCATAACTGATGACCCTTTCCTGCCCGTCAGTCTTCTGCACAAGGACGGCGCCGAGTCCTACGCTGCTTGCGTCGGTGTGGATTTCCGTATCGGCGCAATCGTCGAAATGCGCAAGTATGGGTGGCGTCTGCAGGCGTCGTTTAAGTTCTTGAAAGGCTTGCACTTGCGCCGTTTCCCACCTGAATCCCACGTTAGTCTTCGTGAGAAGCGTCAGTGGTTCGGCGATTCGTGAAAAGTTTTTGACGAAGCGTCTGTAATAGGCGCATAAGCCGAGAAATCGGCGCACGGCCTTCTTGTCGGTGGGTGGCGCGAAGTCGGCGATGGCAGCTGTTTTCCGCGGGTCTGGACGCACTCCAGACTTGCCGATCACATGACCCAGAAACAAGAGCTCGTCATACGCGAATCGGCACTTTTCTGGCTTCAAGGTCAGTCCCGAGGTCTTGATTGCTTGAAGTACTGCCTCAAGCCGCCGGAGATGCTCGTCGAAGGTCGAGGAAAACACGACGACGTCGTCCAAATATACAAGGCACGACTGCCACTTCAATCCGGCCAGTACGGTGTCCATGACGCGCAGGAACGTCGCAGGTGCCGAGCAAAGACCGAAAGGCATGACCTTGAACTCAAAGAGGCCGTCGGGTGTTATAAAAGCGGTCTTTTCTCGGTCTCTTTCGTCTACTTCGATCTGCCAATAGCCGGTCTTGAGGTCCATCGACGAAAAGTACGTCGCGTTGTGAAGTCGATCCAGGATGTCGTCTATCCGTGGGAGGGGGTACACGTCCTTCTTCGTGATCTTGTTCAGGCGCCGGTAATCAACGCAGAAGCGCAGTGTCCCGTCCTTCTTCTTCACTAACACCACGGGTGACGCCCATTGGCTCTTGGACGGCTGGATGATGTTGTCGCGTAACATCTCGTCGACTTGTCTCTTTATCGCGTCGCGCTCTCGAGTCGAAACTCTGTAGGGGCTCTGACGGAGTGGTCGAGAATTTTCTTCTGTTATAATGAGATGCTTAGCAAGGGGCGTTTGTCGGACCCGCGATGACGACGAGAAACAGTCCTTGTATTGCAGGAGCAGCGTTTTGAGCTGGTCTTGCTTGACCTTCGGAAGGCTCGGGTTAACGTCGAAATCTGGTTCGGGACCTCGATTCGTCGAAGCAGGTTCGGCAGCATCGAAGAGGGCGAAAGCATTGCTGGCGGCCACACATTCGTCGATGTAGGCAACCGTCGTACCAATGTTGAAGTGCCTATATTCGTGGCTGAAGTTTGTCAGCACTACCTTTGCTTTGCCATCACGCAGCTCGGCTATGCCTCTTGCGACGCAAACCTGACGGTTCAGGAGTAGGTGCTGATCGCCCTCGATGACACCTTCAAGGTCTGCGGGTTCTTCGGTGCCGACGGAAATAATGACGCTGGAGCGCGGCGGAACGGTCACCTGCTCTTCTATCACATTCAGTGCATGGTTCCGTGGCGTCGCGTGGGGTGGTAGCGCTTTGTCTGAGGTTAGTGTTATCGACTCAGACCTCAGGTCGATGACGGCGCCGTGGTCACTTAGGAAGTCTATTCCAAGTATCACATCTCTGGAGCAGTTTTTTAGGATTACAAAGCTCGCAGGATAAGTCTGGTTATTGATGGTGACTCTCGCCGTGCAGACACCAATCGGCGTTATCAGATGACCTCCAGCGGTCCGGATCTCGGGGCCTTCCCAAGCAGTCTTAACTTTCTTCAACTTTGCTGCGAACGGCCCACTGATGACGGAATAGTCGGCTCCAGTATCGACGAGAGCGGTGACGTTGTGGCCGTCGATCAGAATGTCGAGGTCGCTAGTCCGCCGTCTTGCGTTGCGGTTATGTCGCGGCGTCGGGTCACGGCTACGTCGGTTTGCACCGCTGCTTCCGCGTTGCGTCGTCAGGTCTGCTTCCGGTCGCAAAGTTTCGTCTTCAGGACGTGGTTCGGCGTGCGGCGGGGGCTCAGAACATCGTCGTGGCGTCGTCGTCGACGGCGGAGGATCTTCAGCATTTCGTCGTTCAGCAACCGCACCTCCATCGGTTGCTGCCCTTAGTTTCCCGGATACGGGCTAGGCGACCGGCTCCGGTTTGGGCCAGTGTACTGCCGGCGGTGCGGTGAGATGTAACGGCCGGGCGACGGGAGCGGGAAGGTCGTCGTTCTTGCCACTGTGCTCCGTTGAGGTAGTCGTCGATGTCGCGAGGCCGTTCGCCTGGCTGCGGGCGCAGCGCGTTGACGGCGAAACCGCGTAGCCCCATCTGTCGGTACTGGCAGCGGCGGTACGTGTGGCCGGCCTCCGCGCAGTGGTAGCAGAGCGGTCGGTTGTCAGGGGCACGCCAAAGGTCGGTCTTTCGGGGTGTGTAGCGTTGGCCTGTAGGCGGGCGGGATGGCATCGGAGGTGGCGGCGGTGTCTGGCGGCGGAACTGCGGCGGCACGGGGCGTTGGTGATTGCGCGGATTGGCGATAGCATGGCGTGCAACGGCAGCATAGCTCATCGCTTCCGGCTCAGGTGGCGATGGTGCAGCAACTCCTAGCGAATGCTGAAGTTCCTCGCGAACGACGTCGGCTATGGAATGGACCTGGGGTTGCGATGCAGGAAACATCCTTCGCAGCTCTTCGCGTACGACCGCCCTGATCGTCTCACGTAGGTCGTCGGAGCCCAGCGCATGTGCCTCCCTGTAGTTCGTCGTCGGCATGCGGCGGTTGTACTGCCTAGTGCGGATTGCTAGTGCCGTTTCGATGGTGGTGGCCTCCGAAACGAATTCCGAGACCGTCTTCGGTGGGTTGCGCACAAGTCCGGCGAAAAGTTCTTCCTTCACTCCCCGCATCAGGAATCGGACTTTCTTTTCTTCGGACATGGCGGGGTCGGCATGGCGAAAGAGGCGAGTCATTTCTTCGGTGTACAGTCCGATGTTCTCATTGGGGAGCTGTACACGGGTCTCGAGAAGGGTTTCAGCCCTTTCTTTCCGGATGACGCTCGTGAAGGTGTCGAGAAATCCGGTGCGAAAGAGGTCCCAAGATGTTAGCGTGGACTCTCGATTCTCGAACCAGGTCCTTGCGCCCTCTTCGAGGGCGAAGTAGACATGGCGTAGCTTCTCGTTGCAGTCCCAGTTGTTGAAGGTGGAAACCCGGTAGTATGCCTCCAGCCAGCTTTCTGGATCCTCGCATGGTGATCCGCGGAATGTCGGCGGCTCCCTCGGTTGGTGCATGACGACCGTTGTAGGTGCCCCAGCGGTTGTCATTGTGGCTGTTGTCTTCTTCGCTGTGATCCTGGTCTTGTCCGGTAGGGGTTCGTATTCGGGGCGTAGTCCTTTCTGCCGGCGGCTGGTTCGAGGATCCGGGTTGTCCTTAGAGTCGTCTTCTTCGCGGCTTGGGCTTGGGTCAGCGCTCCGCGGTGGCGTCCGGATCATGAAGCAGCACCTCCACCAGATGTCACGTGGTCGTGACGTCGACGAACACAGCAGTCGGCGTTTGTAGGATGAAACTCTTTATTTGGCCGAACTTGTGGCCGGAAAATGAGAACTAGAACTACAGCAATGCACGCTGTACAATGATAGCGGCCAACAGGGCGTCGTCCGTCGATCAACTGACAAGCGGTCAAGCGCGTCGGCTTTTATACAGGTGCTATCGAACTTTCCAGCGATATCGCTGGTGGTTGCGCAATCTCTAGAATGAGCTCGAGCGTTCGCGTCTTGCGCGCAATCTTAACAAAATCATCTACAACAATCGTGAAGCTTCTCGAAGAATGAGGCGCGGTTTGCGCTGAGCGTTGCCGACAGCCTTTGTGGGCGCATGCTGCAAAAGTGATAAGAAACGTACGTGGCAATACTGACGCCGGCAAAAATCTCCGTTTTTCCAATAAAGAGTCTCTCTCTCTCTCTCTTCATTGATTGATTGATTGATTGATTCATTCATTCTGTCATTCATTCATTCATTATTCCTTGCTATGTACAGTGCTTCTTTTGATTGAGCCTGCCTATTAATCGGTGACAGCAATTGGTGAGATAGAAATTCGTAGGAGACATTTAAGCGGCGACATTCGTATCAGTTGCTTTGTCTTGTATACGGTTGCTTAAAGAATAGAATGGAAACTACATTTTCTTTCTTGCAGTTACTTCCGTTGTGTTGGCTACAAGTAAAGCTATTCCTATAGGTGCCAAAGCTTGGAAATAAAACCAGATCCAACAGGGAGGCTTTCAAGATTGACGGGTTTGGTGCGCCTCGTGATACCTGGCTCCAGTGACAGTGGGCGTCCGCAACGCGCTCTCTCATTTGCGGGACGGCGTGCTACCCTCCATTAGTGCAGTACATGTCACTCCTAATCTTCAGCCATTCTTTGATACATATACATGCTCCTTTACTAAAGCCACGATACGCTGCAGCAACCGTCCTTAATTCGAAGCCGTGTATGAGCAAACGTTCGGCGGCACGTAAGTGCGCCGCATGCTCGCGTACGCGTTAAAGTAGCTATTGCCGAACGAACTTTCGTTCATTTGTTTTTCTTACAAGTAATCAATGAAGTTACTTATAAGATGAACCTCGTTTTAACGAACCCTGATACAGAATAATCAGTAATAGCAAAGTGTATACGAACTTTGGTTGGTCGCACCTCGTTTAGGTCACGTTTATTCTTTCTTTAACGAAATCGACAACACAAGAACCGCAGCGATATCGGCTTCAACGAAGAAATATTTTGATCGCATTAGGCTCGAAATACTGGCATGAAAGAGCAGAATTAGTATTAAGACAGTTCTCCAGCTCATTTTACTTGGGGGGGGGTTGTAAAAATAAAAAGTAATTTTTAGAAATGAGGCCATAAAAGTTCCAGATAATCTCAAATCTTATAGACCTCATTCTTATAGACCTCCTTATTTTCTGGTCTACTAATTTGAAAACACACTTGCAGAACGGAAGGACAACATTGTTTGTGTAGGAAGCCGAGAATATACGTTTTTGTGTGTAGCGTCATCGCGCGAAACAGATTGCCCATTTTCTGAAGCTAATCTCTGTCTCAGCTGTTGCAACCATTATCGGATATAACGAAACCACTTTATGGTCCCGATGCTACTTGCTTATGAGTATGTTGCACAGCGTTGCAATGGAACAGAAGATAAGTACGTCTTTTTGCGTGAGTACTTGTTGTTTCTATGATACTCCTGTTGGCCTGATACGGTTACGCTCGCATGGACCGTTGTTGCCAGAGTTCCATAAAATTCCCTCTGTCGATGCTCAAAGCACATGGTATTGATGCCTTTCTAAGCTGCTGCTGCTGTAACATAAGCGTCTAAGCGAGCATCTCCGTGAACTTCTGAATCAAACGACACGTCGGGTGGTTGGGCAACAAATAACGCTGATCTCTTTCATATTTGGTTGAAACGGCACACACACGACGAGGACGAAGAAAAAGAAGAACAGGACAGACGCTGTTTCTATCAAAGACGAACGCCTACCAACTCGCTAAATTTTTTATTGGTATGCTGATCTATTTTTTTGGCTCGCTTAAATAGCTTCAGACGAGAGGGTACCGCTTCCCTAGACACGTCAGGGGAACGTAGAACGCAGCCTACGGACCGCGCGTTCGCTGTCCAAACACCTAAGCGCTATACATCTTCTTTCCCGCAAAGGAACAAGAAAAGCAGTACTTTACATCAGAGAGTCAGAAAGAGAAGTTAGGAGACTTGACGACGGCTCGCATCGTATTGCAGCCGTTGGGGCTCCTTCCGCTGAGGGGTCGGCCTGCGGTGCTCTGCTTGCGAAGCCCCGTCTTGGGAGAGTCATGTTCCTGGGTATACGGCTGACCATTCAAGCTTGGTGCACTTGGAGCATGTTGCGGAAGTTGATATTCCTGCCTATTGTTTTGTAGGCTTTTTGCAGTGGCGCTGTTGACATCTTCCTCCATCCAGTGGTATCTTTCCTGAGTTTCAAGCAGGTGCCGCCTATTCCGCCTAAGAAACCTTCCATCCTGTCTCCACGATTAGGCACCGTGGAGCCACTTTCCGAAGCACTCTGGCTTTGCGTGACCAGTTGTCGTCCAGTACACGGGCAGTGTCTCCTTAATGTGTGTGCAGCGTCTTGCCCGTGGCCTGCTGTTGACGCTCGGTTATGAGCATCCCAGCTCTGTGCTGTATACTGAAACTTTTGCGCGCAAGCGGCGTCCATGTAACAATTGTGCAGGTGGATGGCCATCCCCCAGCGCAGACACACGATACGACAAGATTCCTAACCAAAAATGTCCTGACTTTTCGTTGTCTCTTTCATGACGCTCCTCACTATTTTCACTCTCTTTTCGGGCAGGCCATTAGATATCGGAAACCGTGGGCTTGATGTATTGTGCTCAAAGCCGTATCGGTTAAGGAATCGGCTGCCTGGGCACCCTGGGAATCGGTGCCTGGGAATCGGTTTCCTGGGCTGGCGTTGTGACAGAGTTTTCCACTTCAGGAAAATTGGAGCGTGCATCGACTCCAAGCCTGCTGTATACAACTGCGTAGTTGGACGGGTGGCACTCCGGCCGCCGCTCTATGGTGTTCTGGCACCACGCCCTGTCGCCCTATTTATATAATCTGGGTACCCGCTCGAGTGGGTCATCCTGGCAACGGGGCGGTCAATTCTATCGCTAGCGATTCGAGTGACCAAGCAAGCCCGACCCCGCCGGAAATGGATACACGCGACGCACTCCTCACGTACCACGACATCGCATTGCACTAGCGCCTCTCTCGCCTCACTTTCACCCATCCGCACAAATTTCTTTCCCAGCATCACCAACACTTGTGGCATCAACTTCAGGCCCACACCTTCTTTATTTCCGCAGGTATTGCCCTCTTCCATCCCGGAACATACTCGCCTCCATTGCCAATCATGACCACACCTTCTTCTCATGCCCGGTACATTTGCCCCCTGCCTCTTGCAACTAAGAAGTCCGCAGCAGTGGCAGGGTGTTATGCCCAACACGAGGCCGGATCTCCAACTTCCGCTCGTGACTTGGGTGAAGGACGTGGGGGCTAGAAACGGCCTGGGCGCCACAACAGGCAGCGTGAAGGCCACCCACAATGCTGCTTTTTAATTTGAAATGCGAATCACTTCTTAGGAAACCCAAGGCACTTTCAGTGTAGACGAAAACTGCCTTGGCAGAGTAAGAGGACTTGACGAGTATGAATGTCATGGGAGGGCATGAATAACGTGAAAATCCTGTCACGCACATCGTCAAACCATTTCTTCCAGACACGTGTGGCACATAAACATTTACCACATGACACGGTGTACGGTTATGTGTCACAGGTGACTGACAGTTAATAATTGTATGACAGTTTACAGTTATTTTCGCCCAGGAACGGCGAGAACAGACATTGCTAATTTAAAGGCGAGAGCGTTAAGCAAAACAGATGTCGGCAGCGTTACCCGACGAATGCAAAGAATAAAAGAAATTGCCAGATTCCACGTACCGTGAGAATCGATGTTATGCGAAGCATGCGCGGGATGGTGACACATTGAACGAAACGTTACGGAATGACGCTAGAGAAATATGTAAGTGGTATACGCGCACTCATATGTTGAAGAGTTACATATCTAGTATATAGACAGTTGTTTACAGTTGCGTAGCGATGGCAACAGACACATGGGTGTTACCAACACCAGACGCAGTAAACTGATATGTAGTGCTTATATTCATCAATACTGGATAGCGCGAATCCGAACAGGACAAAGAAGGAACACAGACGCACAGGACAGGCGTAAGTCGTAACTAAGCTTCATTCAGGAAAGTTTGCCTAGATATATACACAGAATGACATGCGCAGGCGCACTGCACGTACGTTACAGTCACAGTTACAGTTGTAATGCTTATACTTGTCCGTTATGACGGAGAACGCACGCACGCTTCGCGAACCCGTGTGTATGTGTAGAAGGGGTTCTTGACAGTACTCGAACAACGTAATCATCACGGTGATCAGTGAGCACCAGCAGCTGGACCGGACTTGCTAATCGGATCCGTTCGTGACCGCGGTAACGAGGGGTCTAAGTGTAGTTAAAGGCGAGGTATAGTACAGCTGGGGGAAATTCTGGATGCCTCTAACGATGAAATTATCTTTGATGCCTCCTGTCGTGGAAGCAGCGGCGAGGTCTTTTGAGGCCCGCTCCACATCCAATCCGTCTTTTACGCAATATAAGGACCAAGCATTTTTGGGTCTTGATAAGTCAATGTTCAAGACACCGGTAATGATGAGAGGCCTGGTTCTCTCAGCAGATTTATTGTAGGAAGCAGTGACGCCGGTTTATGCGTAATCCCTGTGGTCCACGTTGCGGATGATGAGGACGAGTGGATGGTACTTGAGCGTCTTCCAGCGGTGTTCTGTCTTCATTTTCCTCACTTTCCTTGCGTTCGCCGCGGTGGTGTAGCGGTTAAGGTGCTCGGCTGTTGACCCGAATGTCGCGGGTTCGATCCCGGCCGCGGCGGTCGCATTTGGATAGAGGCAAAATGCTAGATGCCCGTGTTCTGTGCGATCTCGGTACACGTTAAAGAATACCCAATGGTCGAAATTTCCGGAGCCATTCGCTACGGCGTCTCTCATATCACATCGTGGTTTTCGGACATAAAACCCCAACAATTAGTATTATTATTATCACTTTCCTTGCGTGTCAATGTGTGTGTTCGCGGTTACTGTGATGGTTGAGACTCTGTATCAGCTGTGGCACATACCCGCATAACATTAACTCTGGCTTACGGGTATGTCCCACACGTGATTGAGAGAAAGGGTTTCATGACGTACGCGACAGGTATTTTGCGTTATTCATGTAATGACCAGTGAATCGTGTTCGTCATACACTGATCCCCTGCTAGGCCAATTTTGGTATATTACAAGTTATGGAAACGACCAGGAGAGCGTCCAGACGTAGGCGGCAAGATAGATAGATAGATAGATAGATAGATAGATAGATACCTAGATAGAAACGGCCAAAGTGCCTGAGGTTCGCTAAGAAATGCTTCGCATTTAAAATTGTATCCGATACGATACTTGGCAGTTGTATCTTAAGATAGTTCGATGCATTCTCATATTTATTATTATAGATCCATATAACGTAGCAGCAAACGGCTATACACGAAAATGTCTGCTTCAAAATTTCTTAACTGTGGCCTATTTTGTTTCACTTGAAAGAAATGTCTGCTAGTATCTCTAGCAGTATCTCTAGCAGCTAGTATCTAAGTTATGGAAACGACCAGGAGAGCGTCCAGACGTAGGCGGCTAGATAGATAGATAGATAGATAGATAGATAGATAGATAGATAGATAGATAGATAGATAGATAGATAGATAGATACGTAGATAGAAACGGCCAAACTGCCTGAGGTTCGCTAATAAATGCTTCGCATTTAAAAATTACGATCCCAGCAGGAATAGAACCCAAGCGTTTTGGGTGGCAATCAGGTATTCTATCACAGAGCCCACCAGGACTAGCAACTGCTCTGGAAAAATTCGGCAGATCCCACGCCTTGTTGGAATCGGTTTAATGCGACACATTCAGCAAGTACTTCTATGCTGTATTTAAAGGCTTTGAGCCAAGGTTTACGAGGCGGATCGACATGTTTTTTTAAAGTGTAGTAGCTCTGTGCAGATCTTGGGCTTACCAGGCGCGTCGACAACACTTGCGTTTAAAGGGTAACTTGTGGTGTGACGTAACGACAGCACTCACGTTAGAGCACATACGTCTGTATTATTGAAAGGAAGTGCACTTTACGGTGCAATGATGTGAATATCATACGTAACTTTCGTTAGCGTATTCCTGCGGGACCTAGCAACGCTGCAATATAGCTTGTTGAATAATAGTAATAAATATCTAGTGTTCAATAGACTGCTATAAAAGCGGAGCCAACACTGGAACAACGACTGACGTTAACACGTCATCATGCCTGTATCGTAGGGGTACTTAAGTAGTGTTTATTGTTTTCATATAAGAGTAGATAGCCAGCACCACAACCTCAATTGATGTTGCACCGACATTGCGGCTGCATAGGCTGTTGTTAGAAAGCAGCTTCTAGATCTGGCGTGGCTCTTTGGTAGTATAGCTTACTGACGCGCAGAATGCTTGGGTTCGATTCCAGCTGGGATCCTAATTTTTATTATTTAAAAACCGACAGCGCTGCCGTAGTCTGTTTTTCTTAACGCTCTCACATCTAAATTACCAATCATCGTGCTCGCCGTTGCTGTGTACTTATAGGTTTTCAATTACCTGTGGCGCATGCACGTACACCGTGGCCCGTGGTAAACGCGTATGTGCCAAACGTGTCTGGAGGAAAGGTTTTGACGACGTACGCGACAGGATTTTGACGTTATTCATGTCATAGACCGACATTCATATTCCTCAAATTCTCCCATATCAATTTTGGTGTACACGAAGCAGTGTTGTCGGTAACGCGTTACAAGTAACAGCGTTACTGGTAACGCGTTACTTTTTTCGGTAACTTAGTAACGTACTCGTTACTATTTATGAACTGTAACGGGTAACGTACTTACGTTAACATTTTTAGGTAACGTGAGGTTTTACATTACTCGTTACATTTTTTTTTCAATTATCCCGGAAGTTTTACACTAAATTCCCTCGTCTCATAGGAGACACTATTGCAGAGCTCGCCTGGACGTTCTATTGTCGCAGCGGCGTATTCATGCCGGCCCGCCAGGCATTAGGTATAGACTGTTGTGCGAGTTGGTAATTCATGATGAATGAAAATAGCGCGGAAAAACGTAGGACGAGATGAAAAAAGCTACAGCACATGCGCTTGTGCTGTAGCCTTCTTCGTCTCGTCCTACGTTTTTTCGCGCTATGTTCATTCATCAGGATTAACAGTACAATTCAATGCGTTTTTCCAGTGCATATTTAGTGTAGGTGCGGACGTATTCATTATGAAGAGAGGCCGATGACAGCTTTGAAATGCAGCTGTTGCTTTACTTTTACAAGTTTTAGTTATTAGAAAATTCTCCTTGCAATAATCTAGCGATGGTTATCAATTTTGTTTTCAAAATGAAATTTGCTTCTTTCTATCGGAACCTGCGGGAACACGTTTCTATAGTTACCCAATTTTTCAGCGAACGAGGCTGACCATGAACACCTTCATATCAACGCTCGCAATTTTTGAGGCAGGTATACAGATTATTAAAGGGGAAAATGCATGAGTGCAAAACTTTTTTTCCCCAAAACTAAGCCGTTTAAGCATTTCTTTATGACTATTTGATCATATGTCTTGTCAGTAGAAGCACACTGTCAAAATTACTGTAAATTTGTTGCGAGTTGTGGTGTTTTCTTTAAGGAGAGCGTTGATGAAAAAATCTAATTTTATGTTTGACGTCACACTGAGAAAATGGATTTAGGGTACTATGTGCCACAGAGTTAGCAGCCATCACATGTAACTCTACAGGCGACTTTAGGTCACTCCACGATTGCCAAGCACTGGCGTTGCCGGGGGGGGGGGGGAGATGGTTCGACCCACCCAGTGCTCGGCAGAATCGAAGATACATGTATCTTAGATACCATGTTAGATACTCTATGGGTATCTTGTATCTTTATCGCGATACTTCTTGAAAGACGAGTATCTGTATCTGTATTTCCGATACATTCAAAAAATGTATCGTGTATTTTAAGATACAAGATATTTCTATCGCAACACAACCGTGCGAAACAATAATCGCTGGCCAAGCTCCGCTTCAAGACACTGAGATCGGGCTAGTTGGTACTGATCCATATTTTCAAGCGCGAAGGACACGTTACACAAACGAAGCACACGGGACAAGCGCTAAAGCCGCCCATTAAAACCTTAGTTGAAAGCTCCGCTTCAAGCTGGCACTGGTGCCACTAAGCCATCTGAATAAGTCTTAGGGCAGTGACGGAATCTTATTTTTCCGCTAGAGTACCCCACTGAGGGCAGAAGATGAGGAAGACAAGCGCGCGGACGTGTATACGCCGAGACCACGTACCTTTTGTTTGCTCGATTTCTTTTCTTTTTAGTTGCGCCAATGCCGCGACACTTGCTCTTAGCCACTGTCCTGCGCCGCGTCTATCGCGTAAAATTCTGATGTTGCCACAGTGTAGTTATTGAAGATTCTCTTGCGTCTTGCTCCGTAACGAATTGTGATGCGTGCAAGAATGGGATTCCTTTGCGTCGCGTGGATTTTACATATCAGCGGTTTGAAGTATCTCGTCGATGTGAGTTACACTTGCATTCAATGAATTAACTTATATGGAAATGAGAATCTAACAACGTTAGCACCACTGGTACTGATGCTAGATCTAAAAGAGCAAGCGCTTACCTAACAGGAAATATCTTGGCGTACCGTATTTTTCACTTCTTGCTACATTTCTTCAAAGAATTTATGAAACCATAATTTGATTATTAGCACAAGTGCTCTCTTAGCTGTCATTTTGCACCGCTTACGCTATATAAGTCTCTGCACTGTTTTTCCGTTCTGGACACTGCAGTATGTCTTTTGTAACGCGCTCCCAAAATAAGATATCTGCTTTATTCTTCTAACAGTCTACTTTAATTCAACTACTGTTTACACATTTACACATTGCCAAGGCGATTTTGAAAAGAAATAAATAATTATGTGGGCGTACCTTGAGTAAACAGTGCAAATCATTCTGCTTACCGCTTAGGAAAATAGCGAAATTGAGTTTGCATTGTAATAATGGAAATCAATAGGAGCCATCTTAAAGATGCTAGGAAGGGGATTCGAGAAACTTTGTTTTACTGAATGCTCTGTTTTGCTCATGAGCGTCCCAAGGAGCCGTTTTTAGGCAATTTTCCATAGGCACTGAATTTTCTATTGTCTCAACAGGTAAGTTGACAATACTTCATGCTCATAGCTATTAAGGGCGCCGTCTGTATTGTGTTTCTGTACTCATTCAATGTGAATGTTTGATACACAACTATCTTTCTATTTTACTTATATTTGTTTTCGTGTTTTAGGCTTTCCTAAACATTTTTCGCATTACTAATCGCCACGCAGTGGGATATACAAGTAGCAATAGCCGCGAATAGCCTTGGTGTCCTGCAACGCTCAGTGGAACTATACAATACGTGTAAGACATTTGTGTTGCACATGTTATCTCGTTGAAAAAAAAAATGCTAAAATGATTGCACGTTAGTGAGTAGCCTATATAAACAAAGAATCCTTTACGCCAGCCGATAAGTAGAATATGAAAATTCATTGCAGTTTTACGTCATCCAGGTGTACACCAGGGGTCTTAAACTGAGCTACTAGCCAGCGGGCCGCAAATTTAGTTGCAAGGGCCGGGACAGTGAAGATGGTGGGAGAGAGTTTGAACAAAATGACTTTTGAAAGGAAGCCTTCCCTACATCTCATATATAGGTAATTTCTGAGGAAGATTTGGAGTCAGGATTCCAGAAACATCGATACCGATGTACAGAATGACTGATATCTGGACGCGGATTCTGAAATCCAGAGTTTTTGTTCCACGGTTATGTTTCAGCACATAGTGACCAGACGTTCCTCACGAAAGGATTGCTTGACAGCAGTGATGTATGTGCAGCTCACGAACGTACTTATTTAGAAAATAAAAACAAATGAGACGAAGACGGTCTTGTGTGCGGGCCTGGCCGCTAGCGAAAGGTCTCAAACCCCTAGTATACAGCATGCGCCCCCTCACCCCCAATAAAAGAAAAACAAAGATATCGCTACCAGCGTTGTTGCTGCTGTACACTTGTCCGGATATACGGTATTTTGCAAGTTGTCTTTTGCGGACAAGTTAAAAGTCCACACCGGTATCTGCGCCGTCGTGCGAAGGCTTCTTATTTAAGTTATTGTGATTATATGGCAACCTGCTAGATGGTCGGCAAGCTGTGCAAAGCAAGTACCGCTGTCAGCGAAGTGTACAAAGAGTTGTCCTGTGAAGAAGCTAAAACAAACCCCAATAGGTTGTTTCGGAAGGAAACTAATGTCCTTTGAGAAAGAAGGGCAAAACTTTTGAGATACTAGCAGACATTTCTTTCAAGTGAAACAAAATAGGCCACAGTTAAGAAATTTTGAAGCAGACATTTTCGTGTATAGGCGTTTGCTGCTACGTTATATGGATCTATAATAATAAATTTGAGAATGCATCGAACTATCTTAAGATACAACTGCCAAGTATCGTATCGGATACAATTTTAAATGCGAAGCATATATTAGCGAACCTCAGGCACTTTGGCCGTTTCTATCTAGGTATCTATCTATCTATCTATCTATCTATCTATCTTGCCGCCTACGTCTGGACGCTCTCCTGGTCGTTTCCATAACTTGTAATATACCAAAATTGGCCTAGCAGGGGATCAGTGTATGACGAACACGATTCACTGGTCATTACATGAATAACGCAAAATACCTGTCGCGTACGTCATGAAACCCTTTCTCTCAATCACGTGTGGCACATACCCGTAAGCCAGAGTTAATGTTATGCGGGTATGTGCCACAGCTGATACAGTCTCAACCATCACAGTAACCGCGAACACACACATTGACACGCAAGGAAAGTGACAATAATGATACTAATTGTTGGGGTTTTATGTCCGAAAACCACGATATGATATGAGAGGCGCCGTAGCGAATGGCTCCGGAAATTTCGACCACTGGGTATTCTTTAACGTGTACCGAGATCGCACAGAACACGGGCATCTAGCATTTTGCCTCTATCCAAATGCGACCGCCGCGGCCGGGATCGAACCCGAGACCTTCGGTTCAACAGCCGAGCACCTTAACCGCTACACCACTGCGGCGAACGCAAGGGAAGTGAGGAAACTGAATACAGAACACCGCTGGAAGACGCTCAAGTACCATCCACTCGTCCTCATCATCCGCAACGTGGACCACGGGGATTACGCATAAACCGGCGTCACTGCTTCCTACAATAAATCTGCTGAGAGAACCAGGCCTCTCATCATTACCGGTGTCTTGAACATTGACTTATCAAGACCCAAAAATGCTTGGTCCTTATATTGCGTGAAAGATGGATTGGATGCGGAGCGGGCCTCAAAAGACCTCGCCGCTGCTTCCACGACAGGAGGCATCAAAGATAATTTCATCGTTAGAGGCATCCAGAATTTCCCCCAGCTGTACTATACCTCGCCTTTAACTACACTTAGACCCCTCGTTACCGCGGTCACGAACGGATCCGATTAGCAAGTCCGGTCCAGCTGCTGGTGCTCACTGATCACCGTGATCATTACGTTGTTCGAGTACTGTCAAGAACCCCTTCTACACATACGCACGGGTTCGCGAAGCGTGCGTGCGTTCTCTGTCATAACGGACAAGTATAAGCATTACAACTGTAACTGTGACTGTAACGTACGTGCAGTGTGCCTGCGCGTGTCATTCTGTGTATATATCTAGGCAAACTTTCCTGAATGAAGCTTAGTTGCGACTTACGCCTGTCCTGTGCGTCTGTGTTCCTTCTTTGTCCTGTTCGGATTCGCGCTATCCAGTATTGATGAATATAAGCACTACATATCAGTTTACTGCGTCTTGTGTTGGTAACACCCATGTGTCTGTTGCCATCGCTACGCAACTGTAAATAACTGTCTATATACTAGATATGCAACTCTTCAACATATGAGCTCGCGTATACCACTTACATATTTCTCTAGCGTCATTCCGTAACGTTTCGTTCAATGTGTCACCATCCCGCGCATGCTTCGCATAACATCGATTCCCATGGTACGTGGGATCTGCCAATTTCTTTTATTCTTTGCATTCGTCGGGTAACGCTGCCGACGTCTGTTTTGCTTAACGCTCTCGCCTTTAAATTAGCAATGTCTGTTCTCGCCGTTCCTGGGCGAAAATATGTGTAAACTGTCATACAATTATTAACTGTCAGTCACCTGTGACACATAACCGTACACCGTGTCATGTGGTAAATGTTTATGTGCCACACGTGTCTGGAAGAAATGGTTTGACGATGTGCGTAACGGGATTTTCACGTTATTTATGCCCTCACATGACATTCATACTCGTCAAGTCCTCTTACTCTGCCAAGGCAGTTTTCGTGTACACTTAGCTAAGGAGGCGATCACGAGAACACCCAGTCGTAGGTGGCTAGATAGATAGATAGAATGATACGTGAATGGAAACGCTGAAAGTGCCTTGGGTTTCCTAAGAAGTGCTTCGCATTTCAAATTAAAAATAAGCATTGTGGGTGGCCTTCACGCTGCCTGTTGTGGCGCCCAGGCCGTGTCTAGCCGCGACGTCCTTCACCCAAGTCACGAGCGGAAGTTGGAGATCCGGCCTCGTGTTGGGCATAGCACCCTGCCACTGCTGCGGACTTCTTAGTTGCAAGAGGCAGGGGGCAAATGTACCGGGCATGAGAAGAAGGTGTGGTCATGATTGGCAATGGAGGCGAGTAAGTTCCGGGATGGAAGAGGGCAATACCTGCGGAAATAAAGAAGGTGTGGGCCTGAAGTTGACGCCACAAGTGTTGGTGATGCTGGGAAAGAAATTTTTGCGGATAGGTGAAAGTGAGGCGAGAGAGGCGCTAGTGCAATGCGATATCGTGGTACGTGAGGAGTGCGTCGCGTGTATCCATTCCCGGCGGGGTCGGGCTTGCTTGGTCACTCGAATCGCTAGCGATAGAATTGACCGCCCCGTTGCCAGGATGACCCACGCGAGCGGGTACCCAGATTATATAAATAGGGCGACAGGGCGTGGTGCCAGAACACCATAGAGCGGCGGCCGGAGTGTCACCCGTCCAACTACGCAGTTGTATACAGCAGGCTTGGAGTCGATGCACGCTCCAATTTTCCTGAAGTTGAAAACTGTCACAACGCCAGCCCAGGAAACCGATTCCCAGGGTGGCCAGGCAGCCGATTCCTTAACCGATGCGGCTTTGAGCACAATACATCAAGCCCACGGTTTCCGATATCTAATGGCCTGCCCGAAAAGAGAGTGAAAATAGTGAGGAGCGTCATGAAAGAGACAACGAAAAGTCAGGACGTTTTTGGCTAGGAATCTTGTCGTATCGTGTGTCTGCGCTGGGGGATGGCCATCCACCTTAGAGCACTGCACGGGACCGGGCCGGCCCGAAAGCCCGGGCCGGGCCGGGTAAGGGGTTCTTGGATCGGGCCCGGGCCGGGCTCGGGCCCTTGGTCTTCGGGCTCGGGTCGGGCTCGGGCCTGAGCCAGGCCCGTATTAGGCCCGGGTCTCATACGTATATGTATAATTGCGTGTGTACGTTGTGTAGCTTTGTTTTTGTTGTTTTGTGGGGTTTAACTTCCCGAAGCGACCCAGGCTATATGAGACGCCGTCGTTCAGGGCTCCGGGTAATTTAAACCACCTCGAGTGCATTGGCGTGCATAGAAATTGCACAGTACAAGACGTCTACAATTTTGCTCCATCGGTATGCTACATCGGATTTCAAGAAACGTCTTACAAGTTTCCGCCATTATAGTGAGTGAAAGACGTTCTTGGGTACCGTGTAAGGAAAACAACGGTAAACTGCCTAGATTAGTGTGTATAATATGTGCGCGTTTGTATCTAGGGAAATATTTCGAGTATGCAGCTACGCTCGCATGCCCGTATACTGGCCAACGCGACTTGTGAGTCATTAATATCTCAGGAGCTGTTTTTCGTGCATTTTAAGTGCAAGATGCGGAGCGACTCTTATCCCAGGGCAAATGGCGTTGTTGATTTTCCCATTACTATAGTGGCGATGCGCCAGACCATAGAGACACTCGTTTTCCCGAGTGGCGGTGACGGTGGCGGTGACTCGGGGAAGAAGGGTGGGACAAAGAACCTTGTTGTTTTGAACACGAAAACGCAGTGTAGGTTGGGTGCAGTTGCCTGCCGAGGAGTCAACACGGCAGCTTTAATTTATGCAACGCTGCCCAGCCTGGTGTATTTCTCCCAGAAGCTGCTAGAGCACGTTTTTTTTTTCATTGCATTGTGCAATAGGTGAAGTTTTCAGAAGACTTGTTACTTTTACTCAACAGCCCTAGCTCGTATGCAGTTGATGTAGACTCAAACTAAAAATGTCTGCCATGCTTTTTTTCTCCACTTTATGCAGGTATTATATTTTGTAGTTGTTCTTTGAAATGCAAAAATGAGATTGCGTGGCACTGCGTGCGTACATGAAAGAGCCAGCCAATTATATTTTATATTGCCCTGCAATCATTTCGCAAGAGTGTTACGCGCGTAATTCACCGAAAGTATACACAGTACCAGTGAAAGTCATGACACTGAAAGAAGTTCCTAAAACAATCTCTAGAAAATATCTTGTGCGCGGCAGGTATCTTCACAATAACCGAAGGTTGGACAGTGCCACCTTTATGCTCAAGGCACAACTAGCTGAAACAGGCCGGGCCGGGCCGGGCCGGGCCCAAACCTTTCGGGCCCGGGCCGGGTACGGGCCACATTTAGGAACACCGGGCCGGGCTCGGGCGGGCAGGAGCATGGCGTTTTCGGGCCGGGCCGGGCCCGGGCCGGAAAAATCGGCCCGTGCAGTGCTCTAATCCACCTGCACAATTGTTACATGGACGCCGCTTGCGCGCAAAAGTTTCAGTATACAGCACAGAGCTAGGATGCTCATAACCGAGCGTCAACAGCAGGCCACGGGCAAGACGCTGCACACACATCAAGGACACACTGCCCGTGTACTGGACGACAACTGGTCACGTAAAGCCAGAGTGCTTCGGAAAGTGGCTCCACGGTGCCTAATCGTGGAGACAGGATGGAAGGTTTCTTAGGCGGAATAGGCGGCACCTGCTTGAAACTCAGGAAAGATACCACTGGATGGAGGAAGATGTCAACAGCGCCACTGCAAAAAGCCTACAAAACAATAGGCAGGAACATCAACTTCCGCAACATGCTCCAAGTGCACCAAGCTTGAATGGTCAGCCGTAAGCCCAGGCACATGACTCTCCCAAGATGGGGCTTCGCAAGCAGAGCACCGCAGGCCGACCCCTCAGCGGAAGGAGCCCCAACGGCTGCAATACGATGCGAGCCGTCGTCAAGTCTCCTAACTTCTCTTTTTGACTCTCTGATGTAAAGTACTGCTTTTCTTGTTCCTTTGCGGGAAAGAAGATGTATAGCGCTTAGGTGTTTGGACAGCGAACGCGCGGTCCGTAGGCTGCGTTCTACGTTCCCCTGACGTGTCTAGGGAAGCGGTACCCTCTCGTCTGAAGCTATTTAAGCGAGCCAAAAAAAAAATAGATCAGCATACCAATAAAAAATTTAGCGAGTTGGTAGTCGTTCGTCTTTGATAGAAACAGCGTCTGTCCTGTTCTTCTTTTTCTTCGTCTTCGTCGTGTGTGTGCCGTTTCAACCAAATATGAAAGAGATCAGCGTTATTCGTTGCCCAACCACCCGACGTGTCGTTTGATTCAGAAGCTCACGGAGATGCTCGCTTAGACGCTTATGTTACAGCAGCAGCTTAGAAAGGCATCAATACCATGTGCTTTGAGCATCGACAGAGGGAATTTTATGGAACTCTGGCAACAACGGCCCATGCGAGCGTAACCGTATCAGGCCAACAGGAGTATCATAGAAACAACAAGTACTCACGCAAAAAGACGTACTTATCATCTGTTCCATTGCAACGCTGTGCAACATACTCATAAGCAAGTAGCATCGGGACCATAAAGTGGTTTCGTTATATCCGATAATGGTTGCAACAGCTCAGACAGAGATTAGCTTCAGAAAATGGGCAATCTGTTTCGCGCGATGATGCTACATATAAAAACGTATATTATCGGCTTCCTACACAAACAATGTTGTCCTTCCGTTCTGCAAGTGTGTTTTCAAATTAGTAGACAAGAAAATAAGGAGGTCTATAAGAATGAGGTCTATAAGATTTGAGATTATCTGGAACTTTTATGGCCTCATTTCTAACAATTACTTCTTATTTTTACAACCCCCCCCCCCCAAGTAAGATGAGCTGGAGAACTGTCTTAATACTAATTCTGCTCTTTCATGCCAGTATTTCGAGCCTAATGTGATCAAAATATTTCTTCGTTGAAGCCGATATCGCTGCGGTTCTTGTGTTGTCGATTTCGTTAAAAAAAGAATAAACGTGACCTAAACGAGGTGCGACCAACCAAAGTTCGTATACACTTTGCTATTACTGATTATTCTGTATCAGGGTTCGTTAAAACGAGGTTCATCTTATAAGTAACTTCATTGATTACTTGTAAGAAAAACAAATGAACGAAACGTTCGGCAATAGCTACTTTAATGCGTACGCGAGCATGCGGCGCACTTACGTGCCGCCGAACGTTTGCTCATACACGGCTTCGAATTAAGGACGGTTGCTGCAGAGTATGGTGGCTTTAATAAAGGAGCATGTATATGTATCAAAGAATGGCTGAAGATAAGGAGTGACATGTACTGCACTAATGGAGGGTAGCACGCCGTCCCGCAAAGGAGAGAGAGCGTGGCGGACGCCCACTGTCACTGGAGCCAGGTATCACGAGGCGCACCAAACCCGTCAATCTTGAAAGCCTCCCTGTTGGATCCGGTTTTATTTCCAAGCTTTGGCTACCTATAGGAATAGCTTTACTTGTAGCCTACACAACGGAAGTAACTGCAAGAAAGAAAATCTAGTTTTCATTCCATTCTTTAAGCAACCGTATACAAGACAAAGCAACTGATTCGAATGTCGCCGCTTAAATGTCTCCTACGAATTTCTATCTCACCAATTGCTGTCACCGATATATAGGCAGGCTCAATCACAAGAAGCACTGTACATAGCAAGCAAGGATGATAGCAAGGAATAATGAATGAATGAATGAATGAATCAATCAATCAATCAATCAATCAATCAATCAATCAATGAAGAGAGAGAGACTCTTTATTGGAAAAACAGAGATTTTTGCCGGCGTCAGTATATAACCGCTGGCATGCTACTCTGTGTAGGAATGGGGAAGGGGATTGACAGACTAAAGAAGAGAGGGAAGGAAATATTAATAAAAAGAAAGAATATTAAAAAAATGAAATGCGCAAGTGAACCTGATAGAAATATTTACAACGAGTGTGTCAGGCAAGTGAAGCTTTTGCTGTATGAAATAATAATGCAATCATTAAAGCTTTCCTACTAGGCCAATGTTCGAGAAGTAATTAAACAGGGACTGTAAAACCCGTCGCTGTTTAGAAGGGCCGGGCAGTGGGCCTAATATGTTGGGCAACGTTAATTGATCGTGACAAATCATGTCTATTTGTCTCTCAAACAATGCTCTGTCGTCGCGGTACGCGGGCAGTCCAGTTATATGTGCTCTACTGTCTCTATGCTGCCACAGTTATCATAGCAGGGACTAGTGGTACGCCCTATGCGGTACAAATAACTGTTCGTGTATGCCATGTTCAGTCGAAGAAGATGGTACAGTGTCTCAAGTTGGCGAGGAAGTAATGCAATATCTACGAAGTGTCCACTTTTAGGGGCGAAGCTCCTTATGACGTTGGTCTGTCCATCCTCCGTTTTTTGTAGCGTTGTAGTAGCCACCTCTGGCTCGTGAAAAGCGCGCGTTCTGGTATGCAGTAGAAGAAGACGACGTTGACGAGTGAGACTCTCCTGCGTGTTCGCCTGGAGGAGGAGGAATAAACTGTGTGGCATTCTTTCTTCTTTACTGCGCGCGTTCTGGTATGCAGTAGAAGAATACGACGACGTTGACGAGTGAAACTCTCGTGCGTGTTTGCCTGTGTGGCGTTCTTTCTTCTTTACTACGTCTCGTGTTTTCAACGGCAGCCGAAGACAACATTTCAGAAGTAACGCGCCATGAGGCTTCCTCTTGGGACGCTTTCTCTTTAGCTCGGAGTCGCCAGATGGAAGACAGGGCTGCGGAACGGAGGGCACGGAAGGCGGCAGCAGCGCACGCTCGCAGACAGAATCTGAGGTGAGAGCCGCGAGGCCGAAGCTGCACGTCGACGCCGTGAAGCAGATTCAGCCGTTCGAGCCGGCAAAGCGAAGCTGCTCGACAATCTGCGCGGCTGCGGCGAGAGACCCGCCGTTCGAGCCCGCGAGGCCGAAGCTGCTCGACAATCTGCAGGACTGCGGCGCGAAGACCCCGCCGTTCGAGCCCGCGAGGCCGAAGCTGCACGGCTGCGGCGCGAATCGGATCTTCAAAATGTGAAGGACCGTGCAGCGGCGAGAAAGCGCGCGTACCGGCAGCAGAGCCCGGGCTGTGCGAGCACGTGAAGTGGCTGCAAAACGCATCAAGGCGAGCTCTGCCCGAAACGCCGAACGCGCGCTTCCAGCGGGAATTCCTTGATAACAGTTTCGGCCATAGTTGCGGTGTGTGCAACAGATTGTGGTTCTCCAAACAATCTAGTCCACATATCTTCCATCAAGAAGGACCACGCTCGCGCCAATGCCATCGCCGTGCTGCAGCGCGAGTTCGCTCTGCCCCACTCATCATCATTCACCACGTGGATATGCTGCGATTTTTCTATTTTATTTTTCTTTTCTTTCTGTCTGTATTCCTCAGTTTGACTTGACTAACGGACACTGACACAAAGACGGAAGTGTGTGAGATCGGCATAGGAATGCTTACGCATTTAACGACAATTTACGAATTCACGGCAACGCAGTGAACGGACGTAGTTTCACATCACCCTTCGAATTATTGGCACATGCAAATGTCGTCATCAAGCAATTCGTAATTTTATCTTTTGACTCATTCAGTTAAAACACTTGCGCCAATTGCGAATTGCAACTGATCTCTGCCTGAAAATGTTAGGGTTTTTGTGATGTTAACGAACGTCTATCATGTAACCGACGTGTGAAATTTGTGACTGATTAGAGGATGCTTGTAGAGGCGTAGGTGATCAAACCACTTGTGTGTTGGCTCCATGCGGATGTGATGGATGGTATGCCATTTGAATTTATGCTCGATCTGGGACGGCTCACTGCTCTCCCGTGGTAGAACACTCATAAAGTGCCTTACGGATAGAGAAAGAATAAGCAGTAGTGAGTGGGCACTCCCACAGACCCCAGCGGCCCAATCGACCCTAGCGCACCTGGCGGTTAGTGAGAGCAAGTAGCCTGCGCTTCCTGTTTGTATCTTTCACAGGCGCGAATTTCGGAGGACTTTCCAAAGTTCGCGTAACCGACGTTTGACTACGGTGAAAAGTAATGATTTCAGACCCCTTTTCTTCACCCAAATGGCAAAGCTATTGTTTGTCGTTTTGATTCAGCCATTGCCTATTTTGTCTAGTGCAATGGTCTGTGCGAATGGAGGTCGTGGCGTAATCTTTATTTCGATTAGGTTATAATGTGAAGAGATACAGCTAATCATAATTCACTACGGCTTTATTCGTCGCGCTTGCGTTTTTGTTCTGGAACAAAACGGCCACTCTATATATCAATCAAAGTATCTGCAATGCGTTTATTCCAAGGCAAGACGTGGTATGCGGAAGAACTCGTTCATGGCTTCTTGTGGGTTCTGCCATTCTTCAAGCACCACGACACGCAGCAGGAGCTGCTGCAGTTTGGACCACCGTGTGGCATGGCATCAGCGCGGTCTGAAAATGTCAGCGAGTGCATGCTTCAATATGAAATTACAAAAAAGATATGTGCACGGCATGAATTTACCAGGAAACCCCTTTGAATTATTAGGGAATCGATGCGCAACAGAAGACTGCTGACACATTCTGATCTCTGACCCATAAAACTGAGACTTACAAAGGTAGATATTAAGACCACGCACAAAGGTGTTCGAACGTTTCCAGGCCGCTATCCCATGTAATGCAATGGCCTGGGAACATTAGGACACCTTTGTACCTACGCACTATAAGCAGTAAAAATAGGAGTTCGAATTAGCGCGGTAAAAATGTATTTGAAGCGTCAAAAAACATTGTGGGCGGCTTGCACTAGTGGCGCAAGGCTAGCGAAGAAGCGAAGACGATGTCCACTTGGCTGGTCCAGACTTGTCTCCGGCAAACCAGGATTCATTCGCGGTCCGAGGCTTCGGGAAACGCGTCGTGAAGCATGCGAGGCTCAGCGCTCCTGAATGCTTCGCATCGAGCACAGCGCACAGGCGCTCGCGTCGGTGGCAGAAGCAGCGCGCGTCGTCCTGGCTTGACGCCGTGCCCCCCTTTGCTATACTGCATACGTTGCGCAATGTTTACGTCTAGCCGCTGCGTAGAGCCGCAAACTGCTTTTTAGCGAACCTCGCCGTCCTTACAAGCTTCAGAAAAAGGTTACATCTTCGTTAGTGCTTATCGGTGGGCTAGTTGGTTTGGAAGCATGGTGATGAAACAGCGCTAAGAGAAGAGGACGGAAGGGCACACACACGAGCGCTTACTCACAACTGGCTTTTTTTGATTAGCATCAGTGCGTCATATATACAGGATGTGAGTAAGTAAAAACCAGTGTGAGTAAGGCTCATGTGTGTGCCCTTCCGTCCTCGTCTCTTAGCGCTGTTTTCATCACCAAAGGTTACAACTGCGCGAATAAGAGACCACGTAAGAAACATAGAAACACGCACGACGCGCAACGTCTGTGTGCGTGTTTCTATGTTTCTTGCGTGGTGTCTTATTCGCGCAGTTGTAACCTTTTTCTGAATAATTGACCCAACTGGCCCAACAACATGTCATTGTACAAGCTTCGCTTGAAAACATCCGCGAATTTTGTCTCACACACGAAAACACCAACGCAGCAGACGTTGACGAAACCTTCCTGCTGTCATGCATGCGCTTGTCGCTGGTGTGGCGGTATGTGGCTGGTACGCGAATCGTAAATGGTGTTTATGACAGTACAGCTGAAGAAAAAAAACACGTATGGTGTGTTGAATAAATTGTTTTTATGTATAAATAACATGCCAAATTTGGGCGTATAATTTTATTTTGTAACAACAAGTCTGTTGGATTCATGATAACTGTTTCTTGGTGCTTGCGTCCTCTGGTGTTTCGTGAGAGCACTAGTTCGTTATATAGACGTGACGTACTTCCTGAGCCAAATTTCGCGAAGTGTCCTCTCTTAACTTTTTTTATTTGTTTATGATGACGCTATGGGAGAACAGCTTGTCATCCCGAAAGCAAGGACGAGTGTACATATACTCGGGGACAACTTTCTGTGGCAATGAAGGGAAAGCTACGGGAGCGCAGCGTCTGCACATGTACTGCTACGCGAGGTAGTCCGGTTTGGCGCGCGTCTCGTAACGCCGTGGAAAGTGATGGCTAGCGTTGCTTTTAGACGCAAACGCTGCTTAGCGTCTAAGGTACGGGTAAAAGGCGCGGCTTTTTCACGCAGGCAAGAACGCAAAGTGACAACGTATAAAGTAAAAGAAATACAAATATCTCGCCTGTGGGCGCTGCGTTCCGTCTCAAAAAGCTAGATGTAGAAAATAAAGGAGTATTTTATATATCTCACGCAGAAAATACGCACGCAATTGTGGGACTACATTCATTAGCGGTAGTATACGTGCATTGTGGCTCTGTTGGCTCTGTAGCTTTCCCTTCATTGGCACGGAAAGTTGTCCCCGAGTACAGTGAATTACCATTGGGAACCACATGGAGCGTTAATAAAGGATACGGCTAGCTTAGGTCAACGTTGAAAACCTCTATGCTAAACCTGGTTTCAATTCAGAGCTTTTGTTACCTATACGAATGGTCTTGCTTGTACCCTACACAACATAAATTACTGCAAGAAAATAAATGAAGTTTTCGTTTCCTCCTTTAATAAACCGCTTACAAGACAATGCAACTGCTTCAAAATATTGCCGAATAAATGTCTTCGAGTTCCTATGACACTAATTGTTATGACACTAATCAAGGATAAGGTTCAATCAAAAGAAGCACTGGTAGTCATAGCAATGAATGAAGTAAAAAATCACAGCATATCCACGGAGTGAATGATGATGAGTGGGCGAAGCTGCGGAGGTTCATCGGTAAACCGTGAATCTCCCGTGAATTCTGCCCAGTACATCATCACCGACGTGAGATCGGGCGCGTTTATACTAAAGGTTCGATGAGTTATGACGACTTGCAGCTCACTTTAATTTTACATGTACGCTGTGAATTTTCATTGTTTAGAAACCATTGCTTTAGAAAACATCTGGCGTCTTTCGTTAAGCAGCTGGCGTCTTTCAGTTGTGCTTTTGAAACATCTGGCGTTCTTTCGTTTTGCTTTTAGAAAACATCTGGCGTCTTTCTTTGGTTTATTTCATCAATCAACGGCGTTTTGAACAAAATGTTTATTGTTTAATCACGCACAGGAGAAATCTCACCAGGCACTACCTTGGAGGTAAACAATGGCTGCTAATGGGAATGAGAGACAGAAGAAGCCGGCTTTTAGCTAACACTTACACTTCTACTTCTACTAACGTTTCCTACTGGAACATGCCAATGGCTGCTAATGGGGAATGAGAGACAGAAGAATTCGGCTTTTAGTTAACGCGCACGCTGCGAATTTTTTATTGTTCAACAACGCACAGGAAAAATCTCCCACCGGCACCACCTTGGAGGTCAAGATCTGGTACTAGCGTTACGACTGGTTACGCACTACCACTACGACAACTACGAGGGACGAACGGGTGCCGCTTTAAGGAGCTTCGCCCCTAAAATCACAGCATATCCACGGAGTGAATGATGATGAGTGGACGAAGATGCGGAGGTTCATCGGTAAACCGTGAATCTTCCGTGAATTCTGCCCAGTACATCATCACCGACGTGCGATCGGGCGCGTTTATACTAAAGGTTCGATGAGAGTTATGACGACTAGCAGCTCACTTTAATTTTACATGTACGCTGTTAATTTTTATTCTTTAATCACGCACAGGAGAAATCGCACACACGCACCACCTTGGAGGTCAAACTCCAGTGCCTATATATACGGGGTGGTCAGTGAACGGTTGTGCAGCGCGAGCGGTCGGTTTTTTCAATCAAGACGCTGCCGCGACGCTGCGCGCCGCTGCGCCGCCGCAGGCACCGTCGTAGGAGACTAGAAACATCTGGCGTCTATCGTTAAGCAGCTGGCGTCTTTTCGTAGGAGAGGAGAAACATCTGGCGTCTTTCGTTAAACAGATGGCGTCTTTTCGTTTTGCTTTAGAAACATCTGGCGTCTTTTCGTTTTGCTTTTAGAAAACACCTGGCGTCTTTTGTTGGTTTATTTCATCAATCAACGGCGTTTTGAACAAAATTTTTATTGTTTAATCACGCACAGGAGAAATCTCACCAGGCACTACCTTGGAGGTACACAATGGCTGCTAATGGGAACGAGAGACAGAAGAAGTCGGCTTTTAGCTAACACTTACACTTGTACTTCTACTAAGGTTTCCTACAGGAACATGCCAATTGCTGCAAATGGGGAGTGAGAGACAGAAGAATTCGGCTTTTAGTTAACGCGCACGCTGCGAATTTTTTCTTGTTCAACAACGCACAGGAGAAATCTCCCACCCGGCACCACCTTGGAGGTCAAGATCTGGTACTAGCGTTAAGACTGGTTACGCACTACGACGGGGGACCAACGGGTGCCGCTTTAAGGAGCTTCGCCCCTAATAAATGAATTAATCTAGGCGAAATATTTTTTGGGGGTTGTCTAAGTGATGCGTGAAGGAAGATTTTATTGAAGGTGGCGGCCTTCTTTAGAACGCTGTTTTCGTGTGACATCATCATGATGTGACATCACCACCATCTCTCATGTTTCCAGTGTTCGTCGGCGTCTGGAACGGCCCCACAACAGCCGCATCCCGCCACCACAGAAACGCGTGTTTAGCATTAAACTGGGGGAAATTATGAATTTATCTGCTGCGTAACAACTGGATGTCAGCTTTACATCTGGACCTACAGAGGAATTTTAAATGCGCCAGCTTTTTTATGTCACTCAACTAGAAAACTCTATATCCACGCCTGCGTCACGTTAGTCGATATACGCCATAAGGAAATAGATGTATAAAAGAACATACATATTCTTGGTGCTGTTAGTTTTGAACCCTGTCTGGAAACCTTTTTATATGCAATCAATAGGTGCCGTTTCGTAGCGGCATTCGTCGTTTTACTACATTCCAGTAGCAGTCCTTGTTCGAGGATTCTTTTTTCTTGAAGTTTTTATTGTCTTCTGAAGATCTGTCTTGCTGGGTTTCACATCATATGTTCTTTATCGTTTGACTGTTCACCAGCACCAATGACATTTAGTAGTTGATAAAGTAAATTTCATATATCATAAATCATAGCTGGCAAGCCAGGAACCAAAGGGAGGCCATTGTGAAACGGGCGTCATCACGTCATTTTCAGTTTTTTTTTACATTTCGTCGTTCATTATGGAGCACGTCGGCTTTTGGATTCCACCAAAGCGTGGAGGTGGGGGTTTCGCATCAGCGATAGGAGGAGGTATTCCCCCCCCCCCCCCCGCTTATGGGTAAACCTGCACACGCCTATGCCTGTTGCACTCCATCTTTGAAACGTGCTACGTAACGCACACGCACTGCCTTACCGTAGAAGATAGAGGAGAGCGGCGAGGACACCCTTCGAGATGAATAATCGAAACCGCAGCGGTGGTCACGCGGTAGAGCTTGTACGTTCACTGTGTGATTTAGATTTGAATACACATTGCGAGTGTGCGTCCTATCTGACGTACGGCGCAATGATGCGGCAGCGGGTTCGCAGGCGCTTAGACGTATCGAACTCTAAGAAAAAAAACGCAGGCCGCTGGGAGGTGGCGCTCATCATCGGAGAACTAGCCAACCAGCTCTGGGCCATCCGGCAAGCGGAAGGTGCCGTTCAGGTCGAAGGACTTCCAGCCATCACCCGAGGCACAGGCATCATCATCGACAGAGGGTGCGACGGGAGCGGGGTTAATCGCTCTTCTCACCTCCTCGCCCGGAGGAAACTGCCACACCATACTTAAAGAAACTTTATTCATGCGACGTATGTGATTCTTTTTAAAGAGACACGTGGACTTTTTGGAGATGATTATACCTTCTTAGGAGAGTCGTGGGAACCGAAAGAGACTTAAACTGTCTCTTTAACTCTTTGATGCACAGAAGTGAATTTTTGGCAGAAAACATAGTTTCGTGCAAAAAAACTGAATTCGTTTTGAGAAAATGATTTTCTCACAAGCAAAAAAAAATAGCACCTTTAGTTTAAAAGATATGTGGTGGTCACCTCAGGTCACCACCATGCACTCACGGTCTACCAGTCAGTGTCGGTGGAAGGCTGCAAAACAATGCTTTTTCCCGGCATGAGCAGAAGATAGTGTATATGCCACACATCCTTCTCAATCTTGTAGGCTCATTAAAGTATTTCGCAAAGCTACTCCTCCAAGCCCCAAATAAAAAAATATATTACCAGCCTTCTAAGAGCCTTCATGCACCGTTGTCATTCTAGGTTATCACCAACCTGAGCGACACAGGGCTCTGTGCTGACTGAGTACAGCTCTAAATTTCTGGATTTTTTCGTATTAGCTACTTATATAATGCGTTGTCCTAAGCTCTCAACTTAATATGAACTGAACATACTTTCATTTCTGTAAAAATATATCGGGTCTACCGTGTAGCGCGCCTTGAAGACGACGGCGGCCGGACGCAAACAGACGTAACACGTAACACTGCACCCCAAACAAAGTGGCATCATCTCTGTCACTACGTTGAAAGCTTCAGAAACGTGCCGTATAAAATCTGACGCGAGGAGCTCGTGTGCTTGAAGAGAAGAAAATGAAGAAAAACTGGTTACCGGGGGTGACCACAGTGCCGGAAAGAGTTACAGACATTGATATTCGTGGCAAGTCAGGACTTACCGAAAAGAGTAACACATTCAGTTTAGTTTTTTCTTCGACTATACCGGGGTGACATAGGGCGTCAGGCTTGCGTCAAAATAGCCAGATTTGAAGTCCGCAAGCAGTTCAGTGCAGAATCAACGAGAACGCTGTCCGTCTGTCACGTAAGACGAATCGCTGTAATGAAATAAAAGCACGAAACAAAGTAAATTTTCGTTGCCGCGTTGGGTTTTGAACCTAGGAACGAACCTTCCGAACGCAAATGTATTACTCACGGGGCTAATACTATTTTCCCTTAGCGCTACTCATTCGAAGCAGAAATTGAGCTTATATTATAGCTGAATTTACACCGACACGTAATTTCTCTTCTACTCATATAGCGAAAGAATGACAAACACAAAGCACTAAAGAACTCAGATCTCTGAAGCGTATGTCTTACATCAGCTATCTGTATTTTCTCAATACACAGGAGGACAGCGATGAGGATAACCTATTGAACAATAAAACATACCAGCCTGGCTGAATCTACATTCTGCAAGCGTGGGTGTTGAGTAGATATATAAAATATGTGTGGGCTAAACACTTAGGCTTGCAGAATGTGAATATTATATCAGGGGTCTCAAACACTCGGCCCGCTGTCCTATCGTTAGCGGCCCGCGGCGTCACACGGAATAAAACGTTGTGTCTTTGCTAAGTACCGTGCTCGTATTACTCGCATTGTTTTCTTGCCTATTGCAATTTATGGCACTTTGTTGTGGAAGCTACAAAGGCCGGACTGGCCTCAATCATTTCATTTTGTGAGGCACCCCATGAGGCCACAATAGGTTGAAACATCACCGTGCAACAAAAACTATATGCAAGAACTGTATTCAGATATTAATCATGCTGGAAATCAGTATCCATATGTTTTTACGAACCCTGACGCCAAAACACCTTCAGAAACCCTTTCAGAAACGACCCATGTATGATAAAGGCGTTCTTTAAAGGGGAAACGTTAGGTGCTGACATCTTGTTGAAAATCTCTCTACCCTCCCCCCTCCTCTCTCTCAGCTCCCACCACCTTCACCCAGCCCGCTAGCTGAGGTGAGCTTGAGACCTTGCGGTATATGAAGAGCATGTATGCTGTATACCGGCGCTGAAAAAGAAATCTCAAAGGAGAACACCTTCTATGAAGGCTTTCTTGAAATATTTCGTCGAGCTGGAAAAAAAAAATATTGCGGGCAGCTTGCACTGAGTCCCGGAAAGCTTGGAGTGAAGCACGGCCCCGTAGCCGCACGCACTCCCGCAGGCCACAGAGAAGTTTCTGTATGACACTATGCTCGCGAACAACATTTCTTGGCAATGAAGAATATGGGCGCAGCTTCTGCACTTGTACTCCTACGAGAAGTAATCCGGCGTGGGCCGCGTTTCGCACCTGTTTGGTAAGTGATGGCTGCGCGCAATCAGCGTTTCATATCGGCGCAGACGCCACTCAGCGTTCGAGGTACACGAAAAAAAAGATGGCTGCTCCCTCCATCATAGGAATCGGTTAGATTGTACCCTCTAGAATCGGCATACCACTAAAGTGGAACGTGTCCGCTCGTCACCGAAGTAGTTGACTGTTTATAGTGCATTGGTATATGAAAGGTGGTACAATGTCTGTTGCTGGTTGGTAGATATAGCACCGCTCGATGTGGATGCACCTACGTTAATGCCTAGTGACACATTTCCGTACTGAGGACTGACGCCCACGATCATGAGATAAACCTTGCGGTTGCTGAATTTGTCAAGATATACCTGAACACCGCATATGATGAATCCTGCGAAAATATGGCATCAACAAACACGTTGTAAAGACTGATAGTCGATATGCATTTCTTCAAAGCGTCGTGAAACGCGAAGAGAAACGCGACAAGTGTCGTGTCTTCCCTCTAGCGAGGCCGTTAATTCTCACTGGGTGAGCGGGGAACGCGGTGCGACAGCCAGGTGGGAGTTGGAGACTATATTGCGATATGGGTGGATGCTATGAGCAAGGCTTGGGCTAAAGCCGCCACCTGGCGCTGTGTTGAAGCGTTGACGACATTACACTTCTATTGGAAACACGCCCAACGGAACGGTCGTAACAACGGCGAGTTTTCGGAGCAAATTGCGGAGGCAACGAAGCTTTTCTTTTTTTTGAGCCTGGCGGCACATATGTGACCACCTCGTTTTAAAGGGGACGCTCATAGTATCCATCCATCCATCCATCAAATAAATAGCACTGCGAGAGGAAATTGTGAAAGATTAAAGGCGCGTTCATGTAGACGCCGGAATGTGGTTGGCGATAGCTCAGTGGGCTAACCGCCCGTCAGCCTTCGTCGCGGGCCTAGAGGTCCTGGGTTCGACTCCTGTCAATGAAACATTTTCTTATAGCTTTTTTTTTTCTTCGCAATCTGATGGCGTTCATTTTGTTCACGTATTTCCGTGAGAGAATTGTGTCATCAATGTCTTCTGGTCTCCGGCATAGCACACTTTCGTGTTAAAAGGCAGGGATTTTTCACGCCTGCAAAAACTCAAACTGACAACGTGTCAAAAACAAACACAAATATCTAACTGATGTGTGCTGTACGCTATCCCAAAGAGGTACACGTAGAAAATGAAGAAAAGAAAGATGCACACGTAGAAATGAGCGGTAGCATTCGCTTCGTTGACAAGAAAAGTTGTCCGCGAGTATACTTTAATGGGAGAGCAGCTTGCCATTCCGTAAGTAAATACGAGTGTACATGATCAATTCGCTTCGACGTAGCATGCATGCGTCAATGGAGCCAAATAGAAAACGACACACCTAGCTTAGGTCAATCTTGAAAGCCTACATGCTCGATCTGGTTGCAATTCGGAGTTTTGTTGAACTATACGAATAGTTTTACATGTAACGTGCACAATAGTAAGCTCTGCAAGAAAATATATCTAGTTTCCATTGCACTCTTTAGGAAACCGTCTTCGAAACGGATCAATCGCTCAAACGTTGCAGCATAAATGCATTCAACGAGTTCCTATGTCACCAATCAAGGGGGAGGTTCAACAACAATAAGCACTGGTAGCCACAACAATGAATGAACGAATGAGCAAATGAATGAAATGAAAATGTGCGCGGAATCTCCTTTTGAAGGTCTCTAAGTGACGCGTGAGGACAGAGTTTTATTGTAGGTTGCGTCCATCATTAGAACGCCGTGACGTCAGCATGCTAACGCAATAGCGTTTAAAAGCTCCTTTCGCATGAATTCCTGTGCCTGTGTCGGCGGCGTTGGCGGCAGCGTCTTTGGTTGTGAGCGGAAAGCAGCGTTGTCCGTGACCGAAAATTCGAGGTAGATGCAAAAAAAGATATGAGCCGGAGGGCGTGCGCACCTTGGCTTTTCTTGCGGCAATGTGTAGGTCTCGACCGAGAAGCGAAGGTAGGCTAGCGATTGGGAAGGCGATACTAGAGTTTACTAGAAGAGGGGAGTGCTCGGAACGGCCGCAGCACCAATGTATAGAAAGTGAAGCCCAAACACGGTCAATCCGCTTGTAGCGCTGCGATCGGTAGTCTGCAATGTGTCGTTGTTTAAAGAGTTGCGCGCGGCTCCGCGAAATTGGTGCAGTGGTACAATCGCCGCTTCCCACTCAAAAGGCCCGGGTTCGAATCGCAGCTGTACAGGGTGGGTTTTTATTCGTAGTGTCTACCTTCATAGCTGTATTCGTTTCCCTTACTTTCTTAAAACTAGCTTCAATTGCTATGTATTGCTAGAAAAAGTAACGCAATATGAGAAGCAAAATAGAAAAAAAATTCACAGTGAGCGTAGTTATTTGAAGCGCCATCCCGCGGAATTCAACAAAAACATAAGGTATGGCCCCCGAGATTGAATCCCAAGAGATCGCGCTGCAAATAACTATGTTAACTGTGAATTTCTTTTATTTTACTTCTCATTTTGCGTTACTTTTTGCCGTAATACGTAGCAACTGAAGCTAATTTTAAGAAAGTGAGGGAAACCAATACAGCTATGAAGGTAGACACTACGAATAAAAACTCACCCTGTACAGCTGCGATTCGAACCCGGGCATTTTGAGTGGGAAGCGGGGATCGTACCACTGCACCACTTTCGCGGAGCCGCGCGCAACTCTTTAAACAACGACACATTGCAGACTACCGATCGCAGCGCTACAAGCGGATTGACCCTCTTTGGGCTTCACTTTTTGAAGCTCGTTCCGGGCACTCCCCTGTTCTAGTACACTCTAGCGATACGAACTCGGCCCGATTACACCAGCTTCTTGCCGCCGCCTCCGAGACAGACAGGCGTCCGGTACGGTCGCACCATCTGTTGAAGGCGTTGCGACGCTTCTCCGCAGTTTTCCCACCGTTTCTGAGCGACGGCGTGACCTCGCCGCGCTAATGTTCTCTTACAAACACGTAGTGGTTGCATCGCTGCTTACCCACGACAAAGGACACACACATTTGTGCGCGCATTCTATTACACTCACGTAGAGGGTTCATGAATATTTCGAAAAAAGTGTCACATCACCGGGCTGTTGACACGCATGTGACGGATTCTGTGCATTCGCACTTACTTTGACTGGAGTGGCTGAAAGTGTGAGTGCAGTGCGTGTGCGTGTGTGTAGTGAGTCAACTCAGGCACACGGACGCAGAGAGAAGCGAGGCGCAGGGCACTGTCGATATATATCCTCAACAGTGCACCATCGCACAAAAGTCGCGCGTACTTTGGACACAGAAAGCAAACTTGTCAAAAGAAGATTTGTGGAAGAGGGCGCAAACATTTACCTTTACTATAGGTACGGTGGTGTGTGTGTGTGTGTGTGTGTGTGTGTGTGTGTGTGTGTGTGTGTGTGTGTGTGTGTGTGTGTGTGTGTGTGTGTGTGTGTGCGTGTGTGCGCGCTGTCCTATTGAGGGTGTTTAAATGCGCCAGATTTTCTATGCCGACTCAAACAGAAAACTATCTATCCGTGCCTGTGTCACGTAAGACGATACTCGCCATAAGAAGAAAATGCATAAAAAATACATTTCCTTGGCGTTGCTAGTTTTGAACGCCGGCTTGGAATCTTATGTGCAATCGATAGCTGCCGTTTCATAGCGACATTCGTAGTTCTACTATGCTGCATAAACACTCCTTTTTTGCGGATTTTTCATCTCTCCAAGTCTCCATCATACCCTGAAGGTTTGCCTTGTTTGATTTCACAATATATGATGTTTAGCGCTTGACTATCCACTAGCACCAATTATATTTTCTGCTCAACATAGTAAATATAATTTATTACAGCTTTACGAACTCGTTTAGTTCATCTTTGTTACAGCTTCTATACAAATCAATAGAGTCCTATTTCTTTTTATTTCGTTTTCTAGGAGGAACAATACAGACTGCATTTGAGTATAGACTGCCTCACTTCTCTTGAAAGTGCCTTGCGAAAACGTCCAATGATCTACAAAAATACTGTCATCAAACAAAACTCGAGACGTAATGGCTAAGGTAGTGAATAATTAATCGTAAATTCTTTAAAACTGAAAAAATACAGTCCATGAACTCCATACAAATTGTTCACCAGGGAAGCTGATGCGGCCCCGTCGTTTATCACGAGCTAGCGCCTTGTGCAGTGTCTCCTGTTGTAACTTTTCATTTCTGTACGACCATATTTAGGAGACGTGTGCTTCAAACCTTGCATTTGCTGAACTTAGCCTAACTGCGCATAAAGAACACCTAAAAAATTTCACCGGCAGCCATTTATGCTGCGGCGGGTATACATGCCGACAAAACCTGAGGAGAAATTAGTGTGAGCGCGGAGACGACTGGAGACAGCGTGTGCTAGCATTGCTTCTCCATTATGGACTCCGCGCACTCACGAACCGCCAAATTTTCCGGCCTGCCACATAAAACTTCACTGTAGAAATAGGTGGACCGCCCCTGCTGCGTTTTTGTGAACAGAGGAGCAATCTCATTTGTGAATATCTGTGACCACAGAGTCCGCAGACGTTCGCGTATGCTTGTGAAGCACGTAGGAGACAGCGCCTCCACAGCAGCATTTTCTTTCGTCATATCTAACCGGAGCAATCCGAGAATTCAAAGCGAATGCTCATCGCGTCGAGGCTCAAGTTCAGATCCCATGAGCGCTTTGTTCGTGTGCTCTGTAGTTAATCCTTTAGTCATTATTGATTACTTCGTGGGCGATGTAGTTGATATCTTAATCGTTAACGGCCTCACAAACGCGTTCACGTAAGCCAGACAATCTGCTCGTGGACCCCATCCATTTTTTGCGGTTTGAGGCAAATGCCTCCAACGATATATTTCGCACGGGGCAGCGACACATGATTAAGGCGCCCTGCCATGCCAACGCTACAGCTCCAGCGTTTAACGGCGTAGATTGAGTTGAGAAAGAGAGAGAAAACGCCGAAGGAAATGTGAACGAAAATAAAGTAATATGAAGTGAGGTTTGTCACCCTTCGTCTGAGGGAGGATAAGAAGGAATGTAGAAATGAGGGAAAGAATTATTGGAATCAAGCGTAGAACTCTTGCTTCAGGAGCAACGCAACAGAAAACTTCCAAGACAGCGTACGCACTGCAGGACACTCAGCTCACTGTTTTTACTACTCTGTATATGGACAGGGGGACAAAAGCAACGGGAGGAAAAAGTAGGGTAACCATAAATGGTAATCCCTCTGGCTGGATCTTGAATTAGGAAACGCTATTTAAAAAGAAGAAAAACATTTGTCGAGGGGTGAAGCATGTAGGCAAGGGTACTTCAGCTCCGCTAAGATGAAACCTGTGGAAGGGCGCCGGTGTTTCCCACAGCAAAATCACGGCTAATGGGCAACGAGAGACTGAAGAGGGGTTAGACACCGAGACGCGCAGTCCGCTTTTAGTTAACGTGCACGCTGCGAACTTTATTTTTCAACTACGCACAAGAGAAATCTCTCACCGGCACTACACTGCAGGTCAAGATCCAGTGCCTATGTATACGCGGTGGCCGGCGAAAGATTGTGCAGGCTGAACAGTCGGTTTATAAATGCGAAGCATTTCTTAGCGAACCTCAGGCACTTTGGGCGTTTCTATCTACGTATCTATCTATCTAGCCGCTTACGTCCGGGTGCTCTCCTGATCGCCTCCTTAACTTCTAATATACCAAAATTAGCATAGCAGGGGATCAGTGTATGGTAACGCGATTCACTGGTCATGTCATGGGTAACGCAAAATACCTGTCGCGTACGTCATGAAAACCTTTCTCTCAGTCACGTGTGGCATTACCCGCATACCAGAGTTTATGTTATGCGAGTATGTGCCACAGGTGATACAAAGTCTCAACCGACACGGTAAACGCGAACACACACACTGACACGCAAGGAAAGTAATAATAATAATTGTTGGGGCTTTAATTTTGACCATCTGGTATTCTTTAACATGCGCCGAGATCACACAGTACACGGGCATGTAGCATTATGCATCCATCGAAATGCGACCGCCGCGGCCGAGATCGAACCCGCGACCTTCGGGTCAGCAGCCGAGCGCCGTAACCGCTACACCACCGTGGCGGACACAAGGAAAGTGAGGAAGCTGAAGACAGAACACCCCTGGAAGACGCTCAACTACCATGCACTCGTTCAGGTGGTCCGCAACGTGGAACACGTCGATTACGCAAAAACCGGGGTCAATGCTTCCTTCAATAAAGCAACAGGCCTCTCATCATTACCGGTGACTTCAACATCGATTTATCAAGACCCGACAACGCCTGGTCTTTATAGTGCGTGAAAGACGGCTTGAATATGGACAGGGCATCAAAAGACCTCGCTGCCACGTGCAGGCAGGAGGCGTCATAGATGATTTCATCGTGAGAGGCATCCAGGATTTCCACCAGCTGTGCTATACCTCGCACTTCATTACACTTAGACCCCTCGTAGCCGTGATCACGAACGGATCCGTTTAACAAGTCCGGTCCACCTTCTGGTGCCCATAGATCACGGTGATGATGAGCTTGTTCAAGAACTGTCAAGCACCCCTTCTACACATACACACGGGTTCATGAAACGTGCGTACGTTCCCGTCATTACGAGATAAGTATAAGCACAACAACTGTAACGGAGCTGTATTAACCGCAACTGTGACTGTGACGTACCTGCAGTGCGCCTGCGTGTGCCGCTCGGCTGTGTGTATATTGACGGAAACTTTGCCAAATGAAGCTTAGTTGCGAGTAACGCCTCTCCTGCGACTTGTGTTTCTTCTTTGTGGTGTTCGGATTCGCGCTTTCCAATATTGAATAATATAAGCACTTCATATCAGCTTACCGCGTCGGTTGTTGGTAACACCCATGTTGCTGTTGGCATCGTTACGCAACTGTAAACAACTGGTTATACATATGCGACTCTTCAGCACACGAGTGTGTTTATACCACTTCCATATTACTCTAGCGTCATTCCGTAACGCTTCGCTCAACACGAAAAATTATGCCACAGTCACCATCCCGCGCACGCTTCGCATAACATCGATTCCCAGGGTACGTGGGATCTGCGTCGTTTTATGGCGATATCAATTATATCGACACTCTCGGCTGAGTTTTGCCGTCGCAGTTGAGAATATCAATACGTGTGCATATATATAAAAAGGCGCAATGTCAAATAAAGCAGAATAAAGAATTCTAAAGCACCAGACCGCAGATTCGAACTATCGACCCCTCACTCCCCAGCGCGCTGCGTTAGATAATTCAATAATGCGCCATTCATGCGCCGGCGAAATAACGGCGAGCTACACTCTAAATCCAGTAACCCTTAAGTATACCTATAAAAGTAAGTAACCGATAAAATAGAGGTTACATCGTTCGTCTTTTTGATGTTTTCATTGTTTCGTCTCGTTCTACAGGTTACATTGCCGAAATTGAATGCGAATGCCATCGGTTACTTCTCACTGCTGCCGGCATGTAACCTCTATATTATATTAACCCATAGCTTTTCTGGTAACCCTTAACCGAGATTCCGAGGATACCTAAATGATGGAGTAGAAGGTCGCAATTTACAGATGAGCAAAGTACAGGATAAGCTGCCTTTGTGTAAGCATGGTTAATCCGCTTGTTAAGCACGTGCACGGCTGCCCAGTCACAGATTACGCCTCAAGGTAACTTACACATTGAGCCAGCGGGGCGTTATATTGAAACTAGCCAGCAGGAAAATGTTCTGTGTACATAATTACAACTCTTGAAGGGTGACGAATCACAACACTATAAATAGAAAGCTATAGTACCTCTTTTCCTATGGCATCGTGTTTGCTGCTTACACACATATATTTCCATATATTTCCATATATTCTGCAATGACTCGGTTTGCCCAACGCGTCTATTCTCGCCAACGCCGCCTGATGCACGTAAAAGCCACACACAGCCACTCCTTTGCTACGGGTCAGCTAGACTGAGGAAAGACCCAATGGTATGAAGTTGGACCAAGCGCTATTTTAGCGCCCGGTCTATAATAAAGACTAATTGTGTTCACTGTAGTAACGCTTGTTCTAAGAGCACACTCTATCCTAGAGATTGCGTTTCAGTTTAACTCGCAATCGCCGTGTTATTGTTTAATAGGTCATGCCAGATCTGAAAGTCCGAATCGTGCTTCAGGGCAGAAGCAGCGGCCATGTTTTTATGTCATCTCTTCTCGTATCCTTACAGCTGCAGCACTGCGTATCGAGAAGGTTTGCAAAGATGGCGTCGTGAGCGGTGCGTGGTGTGGGCTGTTTGTGTTTCCCGGATATGTATACCGTTTGTGTTACGTGCGCGTCCGATCGTGGCAGTGACGAAGCGTGACTTGTTCGGAAGAGCGCGAGGCCGCTACAAGGATGCATTTTTGACTGTGAGCGCTACGTTCTCAGTTCAACGAACATGCCGTGCACGGAAGAATAGACGAACTTGGTAAGTGATTTTTTACTTCGGGTTCGTTGTTTGTATAGACGGACTTCTTTTACTGCGAAAGGATTCTGTACCCTACATATCGAGATTTTGCAGATATCAGGAAAGAACATGACGCTTCAGCTGGACTCACAAGAGGAAATAGTCGCCAGTGGCATTCGACCCTTCGCCGTTTCTACGCATGTGCCTAGGCCACTCGCGCTTCGCTTTCGTCCTCGGCAGCGCGCTTGTCACGCTTTCTTTGACAATCTTTGACATTCCAACCGCATTTGGCCTTGTCCGCGACCTTCAAACGTGCTTTCGGATAATGGCACGGTGTTTGGTGGAGCCAAGCCGTATCATTTTTTTTTCTTTCGCAGTCCTCCTCATCGCTTAAATGTGTCCAGTCTTGTCAGTGCCATACAAGTTCTCCTATTCGTGCGTTAGTGAAGGGCGGGCGCTTCAAATGGAAAGTGTTTTATGTACTGAAACTCGTGCTCCCTCGCAGTCCCGGCAAAGTGAATGTTGCCATTCTTGCTAGTCTTTGTAGCAACAGTGCTTTAGGAGGCCCTGATACGCAGACGTGAAGAAGGAATAAACCACAAAACAGGTTAACTAAACTGCAGCTTGCCTTTGACCAGAGGAGAGGGAAGCGGCGACAAAGTGCGGCACATCCCACGCACCGTGGGAATCGATGTTATGCGCAGCAGGCGATGGGAAGGTGGCTATGCCGCATTTCCTACTTTCAGCCAAACGTTACAGGCGGGCGTGCGCGTAGCCACACGGCGGCAACTGCGTAACAGCATCAGTGACACGTAATATCTTGCAATCACTCAGAGACACTGATCGTCTAGAACTAGTCACAGGGGTGGCACCATCATAAGGAAACTCGGTCAGTCACTACTGTTGTGCACGGCCTTTGGTTTGCAGCAGAGAAGTGCAGGCCTCAATGCAAAATTGTCCAGTCCTAATAATAATAATATCATCTGGGGTTTACCGTCCCAAAACCATGTTATGATTATGAGAGTAGTGAAGGGCTTAGGAAATTTAGACCTGCTGGGCTTCCTAATTGTGCACCTGAATCTATGTACACGGGCATCAAACATTTTCGCCTTCATCGAAAATGCAGCCCTCGCGGCCGGGATTCGATCCCGCGACCTGCGGTCAGCAGCCGAGCGCCATAACCACTAGAACGTCGTGGTGGGGCCATTGTTCAGTCCTGTACCGATGTAAATGATCGGGAAATTTGGCAGCATCGTTGCATACTACAGGCGGCAACCTTGCTTGCCGCGTCGTCCTAGCACCAATCTAAGAAATGTCAGACGGCACAGCGGCGAACGGCGACGGCCAGAGCACTTTCTAAGGACCACCGTGTCGCATGCGTTGTCGGGCTTTTGTGCTATGCACCAAAGGAAGCTGCGAAGTCGAATGCGTGGGTTACATGCATTTTTCCTTGCTCGTTCTTCTCCCGCCCGCTCTTTAGATGGGTGCCGCGTTTCACTGAGTAATTAAGTGGCCTCCACTCCAACTTGTAGATGGAGTGTTTATGTACGTTGCACGAGCTCAGACGTGTCGACTACGCCTTGACGTAAGCAACAGTTGTGCAATCGTCTTTGTTCTATTCAAGTAAATACGGGCCAGAAAATGTCTCTATCGTAGATATGAAGGGATGTTTTGCAACAAAGTACTGTCCTTCATCCAGGAATTCGTCAAGTGGCTCCCAATTTGCATGCATTTTCGGCACGTCTGCAACCGCTTTTTGAGGGTGAACCGCTTTCACAAAGACAGCACAAACAGCTACGTCGCAAGCTCCCGGTTCGAAATGACGCTCTTTCTAGCACGAGTTCTCTTACTCACTCACGCTAAACCAACCTCAAAATGTCATATGTTTTTGTAGTTCACGAGATTTTAATGAAAAAAGACGCCAGGCCTGCGGTGAAACCGCAGCACAGTAACAGCGAAAGCTGGAAGAGCTGCGTTTCTAGAGCCTGCTGTAAGCTCTCTTTGAGCTACTAATACAAGTACACTAGCAAGGTACCCACTACGCCATAAATCAAAATTTTTGTGATGTTGGGAATCACCTACTAAGCTATTATTCTCAATTCAGCGAGGAAGCGAGGCACCAGCTGCACGTCTATAAGGCATTATGTGCACTTTGTTGACGCGACGACCGATGTCAATGAAGAATTATGGCTCAGCCCTTTGTAATGGGTTGGAAGCTTTAAACGGCCCACCAGTTATGTAATTTGCATTGGGTGACGCCCGGTCGCTATTTCCCTCTTCCGCTATGCTGGGTAACATAAGTTGACGTGGGAGAGAGGGGGGGGGGGCGAAGAACTTTACTGAGACCCCGAGGAAATGGATCATGCGCTTATGGGCTTCCTTGGCAACCGATACGAGTGCACTTGCGAGGGACCGACTACGCTATAAATCATTGTAATTTTTGGGAAGTAGGGAAACAGGCACTACGCCATTTTTCGTAATTCTACGGAGAGTCGTGGTACCTGCGAAACGCATGTAAGGCATTATGCGCACTTTCTTGATGCTGTGCCTGATGACGATGAAGAATTATGGCGGAGTCCTTTGTAATGGGTTCGCATTGTATGACGCCTCGTTACAGAATTCGCGTTGTGCGCCGTTTGCTGCTTATTTATTCTTCTACCACACTGCATTATATATGCTAATGTGGTTCCATCCCTACATGAAGCCTGTATAGGACCGTTTTGCAAAGCATTTTCAAGCATCAGCATGGCTCAGAGGTTGAACACTGGGCACGCACGCAGACGGCCCAGGTTCGGACCCCATTCTATCCTGGAATTTTTTCTTGTTTCGTTTCTTTTGTTATTTTGAGCGATAGCGGTTACTGACACCGGCGGCGGCGGACAACTAAGGCGCCAAAAAACGGCCGCTGGAATGATCTCATAACACCTTTCGCTGTAAAAGTTGTTCTGCGTATACTGATGCAAAATGAAGTGCACGCATACTTCAGTGAATCACCTGCAGTGAGAATGTTAATCACCAGAAGCAGCACGGCCAAGTATCATTGAATGCCCAAGGCCCTTGATGATGGTATTCTGAAGATTTAACGACTGACGTTGCATGAACCAAAGCCTGAAGAAAACAAGAAGCCAGGTTTAAATAAGTGTACTCATACTTATAGCAGCGAATTAGGGAGCACTTTTGTATCTCATATGTCTTACACAGCTATGAGGTGTCAGGTTATTATATACATGTTGAAAGTTGTGTATTGCAGATTGCATTCATAAGGAGGCTATCAGTTGCAAAGGAAGGTTCGCAAGCGCAGTGCAAGAAGAAGCACAGATTTAATTGTGTCATCAACACACTAACCATCTATCACAGATGAAAACGCTGCCGCTAAACTCCAGGTTTGTTCCTAAATACATTTTAATTAATCATCAAAAGGAATGTCACGCAAAGACATATCGTACCGTCCTATTGCCAGGGAGGGGCGCTACTATTTACTCATATTTTTAAACTCATTCCAGGTCCTAAGTTTTTCCATATCACCTGATATGGAAAGAATAAGCACCCTTCTCATAGAGACATTCCCACAGCGCCGCATTGAACGCATGGACCCTGCCTTGCAGTACTACTTGGTGGAGGCAATAGTAAGTTGAAATTACTAATCTTTCGAAGTTATCTGGGGGCAAAACATGGTTGAATGAACAGAAGCAGGGCGCAGCGTCTGACTAAGGAACGAACATTTTGTACGAGGATTGGCCTTGCAAAGGTAACTTCCGCTATGGTTCCTTAGCTTAGGCACTCCCCTTCCACCTATAGTCTGATGCTACTTGTGCCATTTTATGGATGGAGTACCTTGCGAGGCGCTGCAGGTTTATTTCTCTTAAGGAATCTTATTCATGGTCAAAGTGCACATTTATGAAGTGATACACATAAAGCAGAGGGTCTCCATTAGAACTGCAAATTAATAAGAGACTAGAGGGATTGGTTAAAGAAGCACAGGCCAAAGAAGTTCGTATGCAAATGCACCAACAGAAATTATAATGTTTAGATCTATAGGCAGAATACGAAATGCGGCAGTAACAAAAGCGATGTCAGAGTGGAGCATAAAGGAAAGAAAGCACAATTCGTTAACAGATATCACTGAACATTCGATTGCTATTTCATGTCCGGAGTTCTTGTGAAAAAAATGTGCAAAAAGATTGTTGATCCCTCTGTCATAGGAATCGGTATAACACAAAAGCGAAACGTGTCGTCACAGAAGTAGTTGGTTGCTTTAGTGCATTGGCATAGCAGAGCTTGTTTAATGTCGATTGTTGCTTGCCTGATGTAGCACCGCCTGATGTGGACGCACTCACGTTAACGCCTAGTGGCACATCTCCGTACCGACGACTAACGCCCATGATCATGATTTAACCTTTGCGGTAGCTGAAGTTCTTAACATATAAGTGGACACCGCATATGGTGAATCCCGCGCAAATATGGCATCAGCAAGCACATAATAAACACTGATACTCGGTATGCACTCCTCCAAAGCGTCGTGAAACGCAAAGCGAAACGCTACGCGCATTGTCTTCCCTCTAGCCTGGCAGTTAATTCTCACAGGACGAGCGGGGAACGCGGTGCGACAGCCAGGCGAGCGTCGGAGAGCTATTTTCGATATGGATGGACGCTGTGAGCCAGGCTTGAGCTGAAGCCACCTGCTCGCCGTGTGTTAAGGAAATTACACTTCTATTGGAAACGCGCCGAGTGGGACGGTCGCAGCAACGGCGCGTTTTTTGTTTTGTTTTTCAAGCCTCGTGGTACACATGTCACCACTCCGTTGTAAAGGGGGCGCTCATAGCATCCATCCATACATCCATCCATGCAAGAGCACTGTGAGAGGAAAGTGTGAAAGATAAAAGACGTGTTAATGCAGCCTCCGTTATATATTTGGCGGTAGCTCAGTGGGCTAAACGCCAACTGAGGTACCGGAACTATCAATGGAACTCTTTTTTATAGTTTTTTTTTCCTTTGCCATTTGACGGCAGTCATTTTGCTGACGTATTTGCTTCACGGAAGTACGTCATGAAAATCTTGGTGGAGCCCGGCATGAAACACTTTCGTGTTGAAAACTTTTCGTGATATTTTAAAGTGATTTTAAAAATATGCTAATTAAAAATAGGCCAATAAGTTCTATGGAAGTGTTAGTATTGACATTTGCTGAATAGTGTTTGGCAAATGAGCTATTGATTTTCATTCTCATAGTGTACACACCTGTACAGCTGATGTCTATGACGTCAAACATCATTTTTGCTTAATGTTATATTTCCTAATTTTCTAAATTGCTCACTTGCAGTTGTGCATCCAGGAGGAACTGCGGTTTTGAACTAAAATAGCAGAACATGAAAGCACGCTGACTGTGGTGGCGCAAGAATAATGGTGTGGAGAAGCTGACTTCTGTGGAGAACAGGAGTGCAATGCTTGCTCTTGCACGAACAGTTATGCTGTTAGTCGAAACGGTATCAAAAGGACTGCGTTCTGCCAATCTGAATCATCTCTTGAAGATTGTAAGCAAGAGAAATGTCATTTGGATACAGTGCGTTTCTCGCTGCTTTCTGTGTTTTCAGGGATAGCCATGAAGTGAAACAAGAGCGGCACATCTGACTTCAAAATGTTGCTTAGATCCATGCGTTGAAGAGCCCATTGGCCGCTGATTTTGCATTTCAGACATTCTTCACTTCTGTGGCCACGGGTAATGTATTTTCTTGGTCTGTTTTACTCGCTTGTTTACAGGCTTCACATTTTATTAGGTTTTGAATTTTACAAGCGCACTTTTATTTATTTGTCAATTTTATTGAGCGATTCTGTTTTACTATTATGCAAAGTGCATTATTTCCCTTCCTTGTTCAGTGCTAGCATATTAGTATATGCACTTGAGCCTGTGCAGGAATCGATCTAGTAGTGCAAATGCAATTATTTAGCATCTTATGTGAGCTTTTTTTGCCATTCTGCCTTAGTTCTACTACTACGACAGCCTCTGGCAGTTCTACTATTACGTAAGGTCTTAGGACCCTAATTCTTAAACAATACCTTGATGAATAAAATGTTTTTAATAAAGGATTTCGTACCCGAGAGTACTCCGACCTTGAGAAAGTTCATACAATTTTAAACCGAACACCATATTTTAAAGGTTTGGGCGCATACAGAAGAAGTCGTACAACAAAATTGCCTTCAAGTTTGTTAAAAATGTCACTTTTAACAAAATATTGCCAGCAGTGCTTTGCAATACGCTTTCACTTATTCATTCAGTGAACTGGGAGCGCGGAAACAGACGAAGAGCGACGAACTACACAACACGAGCGCTCACTAAAAACTGGAGTTTGTGAGCGCTCGTGTTCTGTAGTTCTTCGCTGACATTCCTCTCTTTCCGCCCTCAAAGTTCTCTGAATAAATATGTACCAACTAGCCCAAATATCGCTACTTTTACAATGGCTTTCACTTACCTTCACTAAATTATTATAGCTAGCCTAAAGTATGTACAAAATCAGGCTGTTGCAAGTGTTTTTCACCGTTGCGTGTGTAACTCAGGCTCAATGTTCTTTTGTGCTTGTTAGGTCACTTGTTTTTCTTGAAAGTAGTTTTTTTGTACAGATGTATTACTGTAAGAACTGGACGGATTTTCGCGTTTCGTGTATATTTTGTCACGAGAAGAAACGACAAACATGGAAGTCGAAGCAAACTTCTGTTTACTTTCGCCCACAACAGCCACTAACTTCTTCGTTCTGCTATATATAAATATATATATAAACACATAATGGAGAAAAGCTATAGGTAACAGGCGGTAATGTCCGAACATTGTATATGGGTGATTTGTGAGGGCGGTCAAGCAGTGACTACGCAGAAGGATGTGTTAGATTTGGTGGTTACTTCAGTTACCTGTAGGGATGTCTGGTTTGTTTGCACCCTTCTTTTGAACATGTACACAATGTCTCACTTTAGGATATTTTCCACTTGAGTTTGGTCATTATTGTCATGCTTGATATCTGAGTGATTTGTTCTCGCAAGAGATTCTTATGCCGAATGATGGCATTGAAAAATAAAGCATATACGGATACAACATCAATTCGACCAAATTATATGTCCTTTTCAATGTGCTATTGAAATGCATTGAAAGGGAAACCCCTTTTATAAATCTCAGTTTTATTTGCTGCACGAGAACCCTTTGCGAGAACAATTGAGTCAGCTCGCAGACGTGATATTGCTGGCCCAATTCGAGATGCAAAAGGAAAATATGTTGAAGTCCAACATTGTGATTTTGTTCTAAAGATAACTTTAGCGAAACTATAGGTGGGCTATGTAAACGGAGTGCAATCAAAACGAAAATATATCTATCAGTAGCTGAAGTAACCCCTAAAAAACACGTTTGTAGAGGTTACATTCGGTTTTAGAAAATTAAGGTCTACAGCGTAACCTCAATAATATCACCATTTACAAGACTTACAATGTACCTTATACTTGTATTCGTTACATTGTACCTTATGTTTTTATCAGTTACGATGTACCCTTCTAATTTAGCGGTTACAAATTAACGGATAAATGTGATTTTGTGCACCGATAGTAAGGGTTACACAGTTAAGAGTTTATTTATATACACTATTTACCGCTGTTGGTAAGTAAATCTCAGATGAACTTGAGCGTGTTTTCTGTCACGCAACGCTCCTAATTTTATTTCAGTATGAAAACTGCCCTTGAGACGCGCACGACAAAGTAGTCCTTTTCTGTACCCACTCTTGATGTGGAAGGAAAAAAAAGAGAGCACCGACACACCATACACCATATGCCCCCGTGTGGCAGGAGACGCAGGGGGTCACTCCACGCGCCGCAGTTTAAAAGAAAAAGAAATATGTAAGAGCATCGAATTCTCCATTGTCTACAGTTGCAGCGAATTGCCCAAGCACAAAGACGTAACAAATGCGAAAGGTGTTAGTTCATGCTTGCCCTGTACATGCATGTGCGTTCATTTCGAGCGTCCTACCTTGTGCTACAGCGGCGCGATTCAAGTATCGAGCTGCTTCTCGTTCTTCGTTTGACATTCCATTTCTTGCTATCGCATTCATTGCTTCTCCTTTGCGGCGAAAGTGTTGCTTTGTTTTTTTCAATCAAGAAACTGCCTGCGTCGGCGTTGCAAGCAGACGCTGCCTGCGTCGGCGTTGTCTCCCGCGGGAGAGGACGCGTTCTCGTTGCTTGTGAGCTGGTAGTTCGGCGTTCATTGCAGAAAGAGCGTTTCCATAGTAAACGCGCGCCGTTCGCTCTATCTCGCCACACGGCGACCGGTGAGGCGGTGGCGCCCTCTCTTGCGCCAAAGTAAATGGAGTAGACGACGATGCACGCCGACACGCCGAGACCCTAAGGTGCTTCGCCCCTAAAAAGCCGATGGGAATATCTGAGAACAATTTCTGTCACTGCTCTAAGATATGGTACATCACTGCGCCACCTTGTCGCAAACGACGCTGTGGTAACACACGGAACCTTAAAGCACGCCGCGTAGTGGAAACTGCCTAACTGCTTCGCATAAAATTGATTCCCACAATGCCTGGGATGTGCCAGACTTTGATTCTGCAAAACCTCTATTAGTTACTTCGATCACCTCAACCCGTTACCGTACGCTATAAGAAACTCGCGTGGCTAAATCTTTAAAAAAAGACTGCGTGCCGGGCACCATGGTACGGTAAACATAATAATAATAATATCTGGGGTTTAACGTCCCAAAACCACGATATGATTATGAGAGACGCCGTAGTGGAGGGCTCCGGAAATTTTGACCACCTGGGGTTCTTTAACGTGCACCTAAATCTAAGTACACGGGCCTCAGACATTTTCGCCTCCATCGAAAATGCAGCCGCCGCGGCCGGGATTCGATCCCGCGACCTTCGGGTCAGCAGTCGAGCGCCATAACCACTAGACCACCGTGGCGGGGCGGTACGGTAAACAGACACCGCTAAAACACCTATGCGTATTCCGCGTGGCTTCGGAATACTGTGCTGGTGAAAACAGACTAAGCACTGCCTGAAACCTGTAAGCTGAGGACACCATGTAAGATAGATGCCAAAATATTTTTAGAACATTACACAACACTTTGCTTTGACTTGAGGAAGTCGATGAGATCGCCGTTCCTCGACAGGAGTGTTTACAGCACGCCACCCAAGAACTGCGGCAGTGCTTGAGAAGTGCTGCAACGTTTCTTTTATTCTGTCGGTGGAGCAAAGGACGAGCTTCGAGTCGACGATTGTCTCTCAGTAAACGAGGATATTCTTTCCAGGTCCGCACATAGAAAGGAATGACATCACGAGCGCTTCACGCTGCCCTGAAACATATCCATGGTTGAAATCACGTCCGTTGAAAAAGTGGCGCCAGATTCAAACGAAATGTAGAAAAGTATGCGGACAGTCACTTCGTCATGGCAACTGGGAGACATTAGGTCCGTTTATCACGCACAGAGTTGCGTTTCATACATCAGGTACAACGCTATGGAAGCTAGCGTGATATGCTGCAGTAGATGCGTTCGCATCAAGAAATAACGCAACGATTTTGCCACCCGTAAAGTGATTTTTCGTTTGATTTTTGCATCGTGTAATAAATGAAGGTGCTTTGTGCCCGCGAAATAGACAAACCCCGTTTTTCATCTTGTTGTCAATAGGTTGTTCTACATCGCTTCCCATGTCATTGCTTCTCGTATTGTGGCCTCTGCGACTGGTTCCCTACGTGGAGCTGGAACCAATCACGGAGGCCACGTTTACAACCACGAAATCCAAGCGCCGGACACTGGACTTAGACATTTTTCAGACCGACATTCTTGCATAGCTACCACAGCGTTGCACCAGATAAAAGAAACAGAGTATGTACCTATGTTTTCGTGCGTACGCTTGAAAAGAGCGCGAGAAGGATGTAACTTCAGTAGCTTCTAAAATTGTGGTCGTTCGGTGACGTCACACGAAATCATGCGCTAACGACGAAAGTCAAACGGCTCAGCGTGCTAATGACCGCATACTTGAGCATTCGAACAAGGCTCAAAAACACAAGCTACAAATAGTCAATTATCTCTTCATTGTAACAATCGTGGTTGCCAGCCATCCTTTAAAGATATGACTTTCCTGTCCAAATACCACAATGAACGCGCGTTTTATTTCAGAAGCTTATCACATCCTCAATAATGGCGAGGAATTTATATGCGTCAAATCGATTTCAGTCCTTCCGAGGGAGATGGAATTCATGTCCTCATTGATTTCTTTATTGCCTCTGCGCAGGTTGAGTATTCAATTTTCGGTTGTTTCATTGCGATAGTGATGAAGTATATATACGCTGACCGAATGAATATACACAACTGGCTGTTAATCAGCGCGGGGGTATCGTATCCTTTCTTGTCCCGTCTTTTACAGCGAAAGCTGTTAAGAGATCAGTTCAACAGCCGTTTTTGGCGCCATAGTTGTCCGCCGCCGCCGCCGGTGTCCGTAACCACTATCGAGCGAAATATGAAAAAAAAAACGAAATAAGAAAAAAATTCCAGGAGGGAACGGGGTTCTAACCTGGGCCCTCTGCGTGGGAACCCAATGCTCTACCTCACAGCCATACCGGTGCTTGAAACTACCTTGCAAAAAGACAAAAAACGGCAGCAAGGTCAGACTTCCTCTTGGTACCCTAACGCCTAAACTATTAGCGAAATGGAACAGCATTCTAGAAAGCGCGTCTTTGTCATTTATAGATATTTTAAAAGAACATTGCGGATATCAGCTTGCTTTAATCACCAACCAACTTAATAGCTTTAAACTATCTGAAGAGGAAATTGAAGAACTGGCCCAGTTCGTAGAACGTAGAAAAGATAAATTTCTGATCAAGGAAAAGCGCAAAGAAAATCATGCTACGAAATCTGCCCTCAATAATTCGATGAACACGGTAGAAAGCCCCGCCATCCAAGCCCAACACCCAGAGCGCCGTAGCGAAGTGGTAGACATATCACAAAGCTTAAATCCAGTCGATATAGATCTGCTCAAGCGCGGCCTTACATTTTGTCCCACAAACAATGCAGTGAACGAGTACGAGCTCCACAAACATATAACTGAGTTTTCAAGACGTTTTCGCATCAAGGAATTCTTTTTTCATAAGGCAGATACGGAAGACGTAAGCAATGACTCTTTGCGTCCGCCAAGCACTTGGGCACCAGATACAGAACAATGCCAAGAGTTAGATCAATATATAAAACTAGTCTCAAGGGAAATTCTGAGCACAGCTAAACGGAGTCGAAAACCGAAGAACATAACTTACGCAGAACACGAGGTCTTAAAACAACTTTCAAACAGAAAGGACGTTGTCATAAAACCAGCGGGCAAGGGTGGTAGTATAATAATCTGGCCTGTAGAAAAATATAAAAACGAAGCTATCAGACAACTCAGCAACAACACGCACTATCGAAAATTAGCCTCGGAGCCAACTCAAGAATGTAGTTATAGCATACAGCGTACGATCACGGATTTTCGAGCCAGGGAATTGGTCACATACTCTGAGCACCGGTTCCTGATGCCTAAAAACAAGCAAGCAGGCCACTTCTACCTTCTTCCGAAGATTCATAAGGTCTCCATATATGAACTGCTTATCGCGTAAATCGCGGGCAGGCCTATAGTATCTAACAATAATACAACTACTGAGTCGCTATCAATATTTCTAAATCATCATTTATCTTAAATACCATCTAACCTACCGTCTTTTGTTCAAGATACACCTCATTTCCTTCGAATAATAGATTCCATTAACGAAACACAAACACTCTCGGATCAGGCCATTCTGGTAACATTAGATGTCTGCTCCTTGTATACGAATATACCTATCGCTGAAGGAATTGAAGCGGTCTGGAAATCACTCATAGAAAGCAAGCAAACACATAATGCTCAGGTTTACCTATCGTTACTGAAACTAGTCCTGACGCTAAATTATTTTGAATTTGTTTCGTGCTACTACCTGCGAACGTTCGGCACTAGTATGGGAACCCCTTTTGCGCCAACATACGCCAACATTTTTATGGGACAGTTAGAATCAGAGCTGTTGGAGACATGTCCAGTGAAGCCTTCCGCCTATCTCCGTTGCATAGACGACATATTTATCATATGGAAACATGGCGTAAGTACACTAAACGCATTCATTGACCACTGTAACAAGTTTCACTCTAGTATTAAATTCCCCATGCACAATTCTTCCAGTGAAATTAACTTCCTAGACATTACGGTATCTATTGAAGCAGGAAAATTAAAGACGACGCTTTACAGAAAACCAACATACAGTCAGCAATACCTAAATTACACTAGTCGTCACCCGCGACACTGCAAAGAAGGGATATTTGCAGGACAGGTGAGGCGTATAAGAAGGGTCTGTAGCAATGACAGTGACTACGCTCACCACTTAAGCAACCTAAAGGAAACATTATTTAAAAGAAATTACCCGCATGATGCGCTAAACAAGGTCTTCAACGAAGCATGTGGACTAGATAGGAAATCATCACTAGCTCAAAGGGCCCCCGTAGCACAGCCTAACCAGCCGCCAGCATTTATAACCAAATACTCAAATGCGCTACCAAACATAAATAATATCCTCCGTAAGTATTACCCAATACTGGCAAGCAACGAGCGCCTTAGAAAAGCGTTTCCCGGAGTGCCAAAGGTCGTGTGTCGCCGCAATAGGAATTTTAAGCACATGTTAGTGCATGCAAAAGTAAACCCTCATTCTACTGCCCACATAGCACCTTGTTCTCGTCCAAGATGTAAGACTTGTAAGCACCTTCAAGATGAGTTTATAGTTAAAAGCACCGGAAGTGATTAAGTCCATCATATAAAATCTAGTTTTACCTGCACTAGTTCAAACGTTATCTACATGATTGAATGCTCACGTTGTCAAAAAAGGTACATAGGCGAAACGGGACAACCTGTTAATGTTAGATTAAACAGGCATCGCACGGACACAACGAAGTTACCCAAAGCAGTGGCACAGCATTTCAATGTAGCAGGTCACAACTTCGAAGATCTCAAACTTTACATATTTCAGTCAAACTTCCGGTCACCAAGAGACAGAAAATATACAGAGTCATACCTTATTCACAAGTTCAATATACTCCAGCCAGCAGGAATTAACGTTTCTAAGGGGGCTCTTGAATCTATTCGGTATGGTACACACACAACGAAAACGAATGAGAGTTAATCGCTTCTTATAGGCATTTCGAACCTACTATTGTTAAAATGCCACGTGCTTCCATTGACAATCATTCAGCGAAACGTGCACGCTCCCGTCTCCCGCCCCCCGCTTTTTGTTCCTTTTTTTCGCGTTCTCTATGACTCACCCAGTCGTCAAGGTGGCCTCTCCCCTCTGCCCCATTCCTTCTCCCTTCTGGTGGAGAGAACACGAAGCATATACACACGATAGCTAGGGAAATCAGTTCCAGCCTTGAAGAATACAAGTCCACTTGTCGAAACGTCAGCTGCAGCACCAACCCCCTGTTCACGGATTTTCCCTCGCAAAAAGACGCTATACAGACTTCATGTCCGGAGGGAACCACACTACTCTATGTAATATAGCGCGATAGAAGAGTGAAATAACAAACAGGCGTCACACGGCGTGAATTCTGTAACCAGGCCTCACACAACGCGAATTGCGCAACGAGTAGGTTGTTGAATGCTTCCAACCCATTACAGAGGGCTGTGCCATAAGTCTTCATCGTCATCAGGCACAACATCAACAAAGCGCGCATAATGCCTTACATGTTTTTAGCGGGTAACACAGCTCTCCGTTGAATGACGAAAAATGGCATAGTGGCTGCTTTTCTACTTCACAGAAATTATGATGAGTTATAGCGTAGTGGGTTCCTCGCAAGTGCACTTGTATTGGTTGCCAAGGAAGCCCATAACCACATGATCCATTTCCGCAGGGTCTCAATAAAGTTCTTCCCCCCTCTCTCTCCCTATTCCTCAAGTCAACGCATGTTATATTGCATGGTGGGAGAGCGTAATAGCAACCGGCCATCACACAATGCGATTTGCTTAACTGGTGAGCCGTTTAGCCCTTCCGACCCGTTACATAAGGCTGAGCCACAATTCTTCATCAGTCGTCACGTCAACAAAGTGCACGTAATGCCTTACAGATGTGTAGCTCGTGACTCGTTTCTGCGCAGAATGAGGAATAATGGCGTTGTAGGTGCTTCCCAACTTCACAAATAATGTGATTTATGGTGTAGTGGGTACCTTGCAAGTGTACTTGTATCAGTAGCCTCAAGAGAGTTTACAATGAGCTCTAGAAATGCCGCTTTTCCAGCTTTCGCTGTGACTGTGCTGCGCTTTCCGCGCAGGCCTGGCGTTTTTTAATGCTTTTTTGCACTCGTAATCAGGAACCAATCAGCCCAATTGCGTACCCTAGTGAAGTTCGGACGTAGCAACGCAGCCGCTTGAATTTACTCGTCGCGCTATAAAATGTGCATCTCGAAAACAATGCCTGCAGATCAGCTCACACTTCCCATAGAAAAACATATGCCCCTTCAATGACATACGTAGGGTCGGAGAGTCGTTTCATGGCACTATAGTGAAAAGCGCTGGTCGCAAAACAACGGAAAGGGGACACGTAGTTCCTCTACGGTATTTTATGGGGCCGCAGTTGTTCGCATGCGTTCGAGAGTGTGCTAATCAGCCTGAGGGCCGCCACAGTGTTCAACACAGCGTATACTCGGAAAATGATATACCATACAGTGTGCTCCATCATAGTAATTAAAATAAATTTTTGTATACTAAGTGACATATATTCGGGTAAACGGTAATATCGTTCCAGGAAACCACGGGCTTATGCTGAAAGCCTAGACATAATAACTAGCTGTATCTGGCCCTCGGGATTTGGCCTTAGCAGGTTCTTTCACTGGTCGTTGGTTGATTTATGGATGGGCATGGTCAATAGGTTCTTCTTTGACTACCAGACCATGTGATGCAGGTTTGGCGCACTGCAGAGTACGCAGTCTATTTGTATTGACGGATGGATTGTATGCAGTGGCAGAGCTTCTCGGCCAGCTGAATGTGCCACAGTGTAACATATATCTGTCCAAATTTACCTGCACGAGCAGAGAGCATCTACGCTGTCGCCCGCCTGTAGCGGAGGAACTGAGCCTTGCGAGCGCGACACTAAATGCAAGGAGAATATATGCAATGAAAAAGAAAAAGAAGCATCGTAGTCGAAAACAGTGCGGCTGACATCGCGACAGTTTGGAAACATCTCTTGTGAACTCTAGTTCGTGGAAACACAGCCTCCTATATATAGGAGGCTGTGTGGCGCGGTCAACCCCATGAATTTTGTAAGCAAGATATTGCCTTCAGAATCCGCTTCACCATGGTGTTGTCCGCGTTGGCTGTCACGTAAAATACGTCCATGCTCTACAAGTCAACTATACATAACTGAAAGACCGCAAAGACCTTCTCGACTTCTTCTTTTGTGTAAACCATGTTTGCCTCCGCATCGGCTTGCTCGTTTCAATGTAGGCCGCAGTGCCATGCAATCCACTGATAGCTTAACGATAGCCCGTTTTTAGGGCTACATCGTGTGATTCGGCTAATTGTTGAGCACGAAGATAATGTGGCCTTCGTTTAAGCGCCGAATTTATTACTTGAAGCGCTAGTTTGCCGTCACAAAGTATACTCCACTTGCAAGGAGGCAGCGTCGATATATAAAAAATTTACCTAGCGGATGGCCACAATCTCTGCGGCCGTCGATGTGTCCGTTAATTTTTTAGGCCACATGATGGTATACGCGATTGTTTTACCCACTCTGGGAATGGATAGGCGCACCTCAGGTCTTGATAAAGTCCGTGCTGATACTTCCACAACTTTTGCCGGTGCGAAGCCTGTGGGAATCATGCCCTCATGGCGTGAGAGGACATCGTTGTATATACGCTTCTCCGCGAAACCACTGCTGTATATTGGCCTTTACCAAGTCATCGTCACCACCGTCTTCACAAACTCGATCCACTCATGCACGTTAGAATACTGCCAACCATGAAAAGGTGCAATAAACGCGTACTCCACAGATTACGACTAGGCATGGTGCTCACTCGTCGTTACCTGCACCTTATCGGCTGTGCGGTCAGTCTGAATTGCGAGGTATGTGGCACTCCTGAAACTACAGAACACCTCTTGTGCGTCTGCCTACCATATATCACGCACAGAAATTCGATGTCCACCGTCTTGTTGAAATCTACGGAACAACAATTTTCAGGAAAACGCTCTGGGACGACCACTTCGTCATCAGCGCGATATTCTTAAAGGGACTGTATACCGCTCAGAAATTTTTTTCTGATTGTGGTGAAAATGAGAAGATCGTTCGTCACATCGGTAGCAACGAGCATGCTTTTGCCCCATAAAAAAGAAATTTTATTTTTATTTGATGTACAAAATCGTGAAAGAATGACCGCTAGCGTCAACCAACAGCGATGTCGTCAATCTACTGGCAGGACGAGAAATCCTCGCAGGTAGACTCATTTTGCTTGAAAACCAACATGTATAACTTGAAATTGCATTTTACGCACTTGAGGCAGCTTTCGGATGCGTCAGAGTAATTTGTTGCTTTTTTTTTCTCACGCATCAAAAAGGCGCCCGTGGCGCTGGTTGCGGAGCCGTCTTCGATTTCGTCTGCTTCAACTCCTGCGCCATGCCATGCGGCTATGTGCGCTGGTCGTACTGTGCCGCTGTATTGTTGTTAGAATGTCTCATATATGCCGCGTTGTCAAGACGTGCATTTATTATGACTCAACTTTGCTTGGATTGCGGCCTCAGTGCTAAAATAAACGCGTACACTGCGATTACAGCGAAACAAGTGTTCTGCAATCTTATAATACGGCTTCATTTAACCGGTAGCGCGCTCAAAAACACTGTTACGTTCATTACATTCGTGTTCAGGGAAAATAAAGTAATCCCACAGAAATGACATGTGCTTTCGCTTTTAATTTTTACCGGCACTGTAAAGAGGTTCTGGACATTCAAGCTTTTGCTTCATCGCCACCTTCCTTCGCCTCATCATCAAGACCTTCTCTTTCCTCTCTTTCCCACCCCCTCCCCTTTCCTAACGCTGAGTATCAGGCCAGAAGATTCATTCAGGCTAACCTCTCAGCTTTTCTGCCACAATAAACCTTTCTCTCTCTCTCCTATTGTTTGCCGGACCTCGTTCGCATCAATGTATCGGCACCAAGGTGGCTTCGGACGCACGTCGCACGTTTTGAGCGAGTGGAGCCACCATGTTGGAGTGGAGCCACCTTGTTTTTATGCAAGTTTCGTTGCAATGCGAGCGCCTCACGTTTTGTAACAAAAGTCGTTTTGGCGGCGTCCACATGTGTGGTCGGCAGGCCAAGAGAGTTCAGTGAAGTGTCAGTGGAACGCCGCATGGTAGTAGGGGCCGCGTTGCTGCCGCGCGGCTATGTACAAAAGTTTCTCTGTAACGTGGTGAAATGCGTATTTTGGAACTCGCGTTTAGACTTTATTTTCTTCGTTTCAGACGTGGTCTAAGTGACGATGATATACAGGCCATACTTTTCGAGTGGCCCAGCGGAAGCGAATGTTCCGATATGGACAGCTCCGATGACGAGCGCGTTGAGGCCGAGCCGTCAAGCAAAGGTCCCATCGACAACTATGTAGAGGACTCATCAGACGAAGACTTAGAAGTGGAAGAATCGTCCACAGTGAAAAACAAGACAAAAAAGACTTGGCATTGGGTGAAAAAAGATGTGCCTGTAAATGAAGGCTTCCCGGAGAGCGAACTTGTCCCGCTGGTTCCTCCTGAAGAGGCGAAAACGCCACTTCACATGTTCTCAAAGCTCGTCGATGAGGACTTGATAGAACACCTGGCGTTCGAAACTAATCGCTTCCGTGTTCGGAACAGTAAGACAAAAGTGAAACCAGTAAGAATAGATGAGATCAGAAAATATCCAGGGGTGATTCTGTACACGTCAGTTGTGTGTCTACCATTCAGGCGCATGCATTGGTCTCGACTACTGCGTCAGGCACACGTTGCAGATTGCATGCCAAAAAACCGATTTGATGAAATTATTTCTCTCTTCCATGCCGCAAACAACGATGATATGAAAAAAAAGGAGAAGATGGGAATGATCGCCTCTACAGAGTGCGCCCAGCTTTGCAAAGCCTAAACAAGCATTTTTTGGATGCCGCTGAGATTGAACCATGTCTGGCAGTTGATGAAATGATAATCCCTTTCAAAGGTAGGCACAGCCTAAAAGTCTACATGATGAAAAAAGCAAAAAAATGGGGCCATAAAGTGTGGACACTCGCTGGTAGGTCAGGCTATGTGTATAAGTTTGACCTATGTGGTGACAACCTTGTTTCAGAGATGAGAGGACTTGAGAATGCAACTGGCGAAAGTGGGAAGATAGTCGTCCGTTTGACAGAAGTTCACATATGCGGACACTCATTTTCTTGCATAATTCAACCTATGATTTCTTAATTTTCTGCGTATTTCCTCTTTTTTATGTGCTTGTATTGCATATATGCCAAAAAAATGTTGTTGGCACAATTGTACTGCACATGGGAAACTAAGGGTTAAGGTGAACGCCTTCTTGCCTCGCTAAACACAAAATTGGACCGTCGGCGTCCCGTGTCGTCGGTGGTGTCGTGGACAAGTGGTAAAAAAAATCATCATCACGTGAAAACGTCATCATGACGTCACAAATTCTGGTGCGACATCATGTTACGTAACACCACGTAATGCCATTGTAGCGCCCCCCGTTGGGCGGCAATCAAACCCGGAGGGCGTGCGGCCCCAAGAGATGAAAATAAAGAAGCGGTCGCAGTGCCACGTGAAGCCACGGCTCGTGTTTGCTGCTGGCGTCGATTCTGGTTCGGCTGTTTCGTTCTTTCGCTCCTGTGGCATTAGTCTACAACGTCATCACATGACATCACAGCTTGGTCAAAGGTGGGCTGATCACGGAGGCAGTGCAAAACCAGGTGAGGTGCCTCCGATCCTGGAGGCAGTGCGGAAGCACGCTAGGTGCACAAAGCTTTCGGAGGGTGGCGGGGCAGGATAAATATATCTAGGAGCTTGCATGATTGGCCCTTCATGTAGGCTCCATAAAACGTCGGCTCAGAAGAAAAAAAAGATGGCTTTCGCCTTCGGGTCGTCTTAGGTGAATATGAACGCATCACTGTCGTTGTTGCCTGCATTAACTGAAGTGCCGCGCTGATAAGGGAACGGTTCAGGTGGAGCAGTGCGTCGTGGTATAGATAGATAGATAGATAGATAGATAGATAGATAGATAGATAGATAGATAGATAGATAGATAGATAGATAGATAGATAGATAGATAGATAGATAGATACGTTCAAAGTAGCAGAAGTTCCCCGAGGAATGTTTCGCATAAAATAAACGCCGACAGCCGAGCGCGTTAATGCCGCGCAGTTCGCATTTCTTAGTCACGTGTGGCACATACCCGCATACCACAGTACATCGTATGCGGGTAAGTGCCGCAGGTAATTCACAGTGTCAATCAACACGGTAACCGCGAACACTGACACTGAAACGCAAGGCAAGTGAGGGAGCTAGACAGAACACCCCTGGAAGATGCTCAACTGACATCCACTTATCCACGTGGTTTGCTAGAATGACGCAATTTTTTCTTAATTTCTTAAGATGCTGGGCCTTGGACTCATGCTGAACAGGGATGACGTCAGATTGCTTAAGAGCTGCTTGTGACACGCGAATAAGCCGCCGCGAAGTACCCTGAGAGCATCCGGCTACACTGCAGCAATGCGGACGTCGACCGCTATAATGCGCATTGCCTCGACGCTATGTCATCGAGCATGCGATAACATAACTGGCTATAGGAACGAGCAAGTACACTGGGATGATCTGACCAAAGTGGCCAAGACAAACGCAAAGGGCATGGGTGGCCAGCCGGTCTGATTTCGCCTGAGTATCGGCAAGGCGTAAATGATCACGGCCTACATCGACTTAAGCGAGGGACTCGTTAATGTAAACATGGTCACCTTGTGGTACATCGAGTGTGACGAACACGGCGAACTCGTGCAACTGTGGCTTGGATTTCCAAAGTCAACGGTAAGCATTGTCGTCCCAGCCAGGAAGAAGCACATCACTATCGGACATCCTCAATACAATTGAAATGAGTGCCCATGGGAATGCGAACCACAGCAATCACGATATACGCAACACAAATATCTCGTAGAAGAGGATACAGTTCGCCTTGCGCAAGCAAATGCCATAGCCATATATGCCATGGTAGTCTATGGATACAATAAGTGCCATTCACTGAAGCTGGTCTACGTAACGCTTTCGTGGGCTACCATCCTTGACGGCCTATGCCTCACGAACGCAAAATGTGACTACAGGTTCCGACATGCCGCCGGCTTAATCGACAGACAGTCTGTCCATGACGTCAGCTGGCTAGCAAACAGGCCTCTACACATTGTCTTGGACCGTTCTACCACATTCATTCGGTGCCACAATCACAACAATCGCATCATGCTCACCGCTCTCAACGTAGTCTGTGCACGCGCAGGGCCTCGAAAAAGACGCTCTGATCACAGAAGTGGGCGTGTTAGCACTTTCTGAAAGATGGAGTGATCATCCCACTGTAATCACGGGATTCCGTTGTGTCGCCTGCAGCAAGCGGCTTCATCGCAGGTGCGACGGCGTGGGCGCGTATTAAACCACGGCGATCCGGAACTTCAACGTAGGCCGGATCCCACTTCGCCGGCCGCCAGGCACCGAACACACACAGTCAAACAGCTTAATCGGCGAGGTCATCGTTGCGCACATCAATCACAATAACAAAGACGTAGCACTCACCGCCATCTACCTGAGAACTGTCAAGAACCCTTTCCACGCATGCACAATGGTTCGTGAAATGTGCGTGCGTTCTTCATTGTAGCGGACAGGTACAATAACTACGTATCAGCTTACCGCGTGTGGTATTTGTAGTACCGATCTTGTTGTTGGCATCGTTGCGCAACTGAAAACGGATATATAACAAATCGGTGACTCCTGAACATTTGTGTGTGGGTATCACATCTGCACATATGTGTAGCGTGCTTTCCTAACATTTAGCTCAATGTAAAAAGATTACGCCATAGCCACCTTTCCGCAGCATGCTTCGCAAACATAGATTCCAACGTTACGTGGTACATGCCGAATTTTCTTTCCTTTTTTTTATTTCGTTAGCTGTTATATGGACACCTATGGCGGGTTTTTAACGTTGTCTTTCTGCTCCGAGTAAAGTCAAATCGATACCATCACCCCGTGCATCGTATGTTCCACATGCCAGTAAAAGCGCGCGAGCGCTGGGGACTAGCGTGGCTGAAGCAGACATGAAAACAGCTGGCCGTCTCCGTCGCACCAAGTGCACATGCGATAACATCGCCCCTCGTGTGAGGCGTGGCGGCGATGGCTTGTCAGGCAGGAAGTAAATGCCGAGAGCGTTGTATCGTACTTCGATGTTTGGACAGGAAACGCGTACACCGAATGCCGCGTTATACGTTCCCCTCAACGCGTGCACACGCGGCACGCTCTCGACCGAAGCCAAACAAGAGAGTCAAATAAAGAGATGCGCGTCATTCACTACCCAACCACCGGACGTATCGTTTGATTCAGGCGCTCACGTAGAGGCTTATGTTACACGGTGTCAGAAGTGGTAGCGGCAGCCATACATGGACAGCTCAACGCTACCTTCCCCGCTACAGTTTACTGGCAGCTCTTCAAGACACGACTGGACCTTTTCCTGACGGCTACCTCGACAGATCATCCCAATACAGAAGCAGTAAAGGCGGCCATACTCCAGAGCGCTACGGGTGACGAAGCACTCGAGGCCTGCAACAAGCCTAAGAAGGGCATGTGTTACGTATACGAGTGCAAGATGAAGGGGCACCATTCGAGCGTTTTTCGCGTGATTTAAGGACGCAAGGAAAACATTGTTCTTTTGGGACCCTTGAAGAGTCGCTGATCAGGGACCAGATTGTCTTTGGGGCTAATAACAAATCTGTCCCAGAAAAGGTGCTGCAGGCCAAAGCATTGACCCTTCAAAAGGCTGAAAACAAGTGCAGAGCAGCTGAAGTACCGGCACAACAAAATGCCGCGTACGAGAACGAGCCCATGCAGGTTGATGTCTTGTACCGTAGTAAACGCGATAAAGTCAACAAAAGCAGATGCAAGTACTGTAGTCGCTTGCGTGCACTGCGCCAATGTCCAGCCTACGGAAAAACATGCTGTGCATGTAACAAGAAGAATCACTTTTTATGATGCTGCAAGAGTCCGCAAGTCCACGAATTTCAAGAAAATCGTGAAGAAAGCTCCGATGTCATTCACGTCAGCACCCGTGTAGTAACCACAAATCCTGTGAAAGACTGGAAATTGTGTGGGATCATCTCTGGTCGTCACATGAATTTCCATGCTATAGAGGTTCTCAGGTCAGCTTGATCCCTCTCAGCATTTTTCTACGTATCTTGAACCCAACCGCGTTATACAAGAGCGCGGCAATACTGACTGACTACCACTGGTCGTAGATCAAGCACCCGGGTGTCGCCACGAAAGAACTACAGATAAACGGCACCACGAGAGGCACTTCTTTTATCGTCAAGAAGGGACGCCAAGCGCTCATTGGCTTGAATGCATGCATCGACTGCGCCATCGTCCCCGCCAACATTGACTCAGTCAGACGAAGTGAAAACACAGACTCCAAAGAGGAATTTGCACATCTATTTCATGGAACAGGCTGCGTACAAAAAAAGTAAAAGATGGTTCTCCGTCGACATGCTATTCGGAATGTGCAACCTGCTCGTAGGCTGCCTATACCACTGAAGAAACCACTGCACGACGAACTGGCACGCATGGTGAAGCCGTCCATCATCACCAAAGTAGACGAACCTAACGAATCGGTTAGTCCCTTGGACCTGGTAAGAAAAAGTATGGCCCTCAATGGGTGTGCACGAACCCAAAACAAGTAAGCTAAGATATATTGCATAGCACTACCCGATACCTATCCCCGAAGACACAAATAGTGAGATGTCAGGCACTCGATCCTTTTTCGAGTCTTGATACCAACTTTGGTTTTCATCAGATACCTATCTCCACGATGGCCAATCATTCTGGAGCCTATTGGTTTTTATGACTAGCATAGTATATAATCTGCCATTGAGGTCTTTCAATAGACACTGACGATGATATTTGAAGGCATCCCAGGGGTACGCGTTTACGCCCACGACGTATTGGCTGGGGCGCTGACAAAGCACAGTATGACGAACGTTTGCGCACCGTGCTTAAAAGGCTAAAAGATGCAGGACTCACATTTAATCCTGAAAAATGCATGTTTCGTAAAAACAACATAGTCTTTTTAGGCACACATTCAATGAAGGCGGCGTGAGCCCAAGCCCCGAATTGGTTGAAAGCGTCCGAGCTATGTCCGCGCCTCAAAAGAGAATTCCACTGAGAAGAATGCCGGATGTCGTTAACTATTTTCGAAAGTATGTACCTAGACTCTGCGATAAAGTAGCGCTGCCGCGAAGTCATGTTAAGGAGTAGGAGGAGGATACAACTTTTTTCATATGTAAGTTCGGGGCCTTGGAGCTGGCCGCTTGTCTGCAGCGACATCTTCTGCCCGTGAAACGACGGCTTTTTGCACATCTTCCTCGGGGGACCGTATCGAGGTCTCCCATATCGCTTCTAAGCGAGATGGCCGAAGTTATCTGAGTGGGAGAAGGCTCTCGCACTCCCAGAGCATGTGAAATTGGTTTGCTTTGCCATTGTTATGACATTTTTTTCATATTGCATAAAACTCTCCGTCTCTGAAGAGCCCTAACCGTTTATGAGTGGTTAGGGGGTTAGTTTGCATTTTGTGGATGACAGTGGCCTAACCTACCCTAACCTAATCTAACCTAACCTAACCTGTGCGGCATGAGTTACAATCACCTGTCATCTTTCTAGATATACGTAAGGTCGTTGTATCAAGTCACTGCCTCTGCTGTTCGGGGTCCCGGTTCCAAGTAAAGAGCGACCCGTTTTGCTAACCCTCAGGCCACAATATGTGCTTCCCCGTTACCGGAGTTTCCTGAGTTAGCGGAGAACAAACCAGATTGATTTTGGTTCTGTCGTTCTGACGGAAATTTAAGACACCAGGCCCGTAGCCAGGGATGTTTTTCGGGGGAGGGGGGGGGCACTTGCTGAAATCCTTGACTATTTGAGAAAAACGCCTATTTTCATAATTTACTTTCGATAAAAAACCAGGTGTCATCAAAATTTCGGGGGGGGGAGCAGGGGGCGGGCTCCCTGGGCCCCTCCCCCCTAGCTACGGGCCTGGAAAACACGGTTCTTGAGTGGACCGCAGGCCATGAACGTGAGTGGCGAGGCGTCTGCGAGGCTTTCTCATCTCCGCCGCTGCTGGCGTTCTCTGACGAACAGAGAGAAACAAAGATATCGGCAGACGCGCCGGCAATTGTCATAGGCACATTGTTACTACAAGAACACCAGAATGAATGGCACCCGGTCATGTACGCATCGCGAACGCGGACAGCGAAACGCGATACTCACAAATCGAGAAGCGGACGTTTGTCATAGTGTTTGCGCGCGAACATTTCCACCACTTCTTTTATGGCCGCAAGATATCGATAGTGATGGACCGCGAAACATTGTTGGCCATGGCAAAAAAAAGATGAAAAAAACATTGGAGAAATGCCTCCCAGACTTCAGCGTTTCTTTGTGCGTTTACTGTGGTACGATTATGCCTTACAGTTCGTTCCGGGCAAAGATCTGCCCCCGTCTGACATGATGTCCCGCCGTCCATGCTATCCACCAAGACGGAAACTGCGAGGACATCGGGGTTAATGCTGCCTCTCTCGTTTCGTGCATGATAACCCCATCGACGAAACATCGCCTGGAGGACGAGGTATTATAGGATCCTGTCGCCTGGAAGTTCCGAGATAATATCGAAGTGTCGCGTGGAACAACCGCGGTAGAGGAATTACGTCCGTTTGAGTTTGAGCTATCACTCATTGACGGGATATTGCGTAAAGGATGCAAAATTGTCGTACCTAGGTCAATGCGGGCTGCAATGTTCACCAAAGTACACGACGGTCATCTGAGAATAAGTTAGTGCAAAGCAAGGGCGCGTGCACTCATGCCTTGGCCGGGGCTGGACAGTGGCATTCAATCGACGATTCGTGCTTGCCGCGCATGCCAAAAGTATTCGGCCACAGAGCAGTCTGAGACCCTGATTATACGCCCGATAGCCAATATGCCATGGTACAGAGCAGGCATCGTTCCAGTTTGCTGGTCAAGTGCCACTAGTTGTGTTTCACACACGTTCCAATTTTTCTGATGTCTAAAAATTAGCTACAACGACAGCCCACGAACCTTGTGACCTTTCCGTCTGTGTTTTCGTGTTGCGTGCGCAATATTATCATTATGCAAAAAACGCCCTTGTTATTGCGCGCTACGGGATCCACATAGAAGTTGGGATACTCAAGACGCAGCAGCCTCTGCAAGAAGATGACACTGTACGTGTACTGAACGACAGCTGCTCACGCAAGGCCAGAGTGCTTCAGGAAGTGGCTCCCAGGGCCCACATCGTGTAGGCAAAGGATGAAAGGTTTCTAATATGGAATAGGGAACATGTGCTTCAAACTAAGGAAATATTTTAAAGGATAGAAGATTGTAATATCATAAATAGAAATAACCTACAAAACGACAGGCACGGGCATCAGCTTCTCCAATATGGCCCAAGTGCACCCGGCTTCAGTAGCCATGCGCAAGCCCACGCACATGACTTCTCCCAAGCTGGGACTGTGAAAGCAGTGCACCGCGGGTCGACCCCTCATCGCAAGGAGCTCCAACGGATGCAGTAAGATGCGCACTGTCGTGAAGACTCCAAACTTCTCTTCCTGACTCTGTTTTGAAGTTCTGCGTTTCTTTTATCGAACTTGTATCGTTACTTGTATCAAAGAAGATGTATCGTACTTAGCTATTTTGACAGCAAACGCGCTGACTGCAAGCCACCTTCTACCTTCCCTTTAACGCTTGTACGCAAGCGGTACCCTCTCACGCGAAGCTATATAAGATAGTCAAATAAAGAGACCAGCGTTGTTGGCTGCCCAACCACACGAAATATCGTTTAATTCAGACGCTCTTATAGACCCTTATGTAGCACCAGCATCCTAAAATGCATCAACACCACTAGCTTCGAGCATCTATGGAGGGAGTTTTATTGGGTTCTGGTAACAAGGGCCCATGCGACCGTAACCGTATCGGGCAACAAGCGTATCGTACAACAAGTACTCACGCTAAGAGACGAAGTTATCATCTGTCTCATGGCAGTGCAGTCGAACCAAATTTAAATGCCAGTAGCATGGGGACCATCAATTAGTTTCGTTATATCCGATAATGGTTGTACCAGCAAAGACATAAATTAGCTTTAGCAAATGGGATATTTGTGTCGCGCGAAAATCCTACATACAACAACGCATTACACTCGACTCCTAAGCAAACGATGTTGTCCTGACGGGTCTTCTTGTGGGTTCTAAACTAATAGACCAGAATATGAGAAGCTCTATGACAATGTGGTGCATTAACCAGCAAAATATCTGCAATCTCAACTATTTTATTGTTTCCCACCTCCCCGAAATATAATGTGGTGCGGAATTCTCTTTCAATAGTTATTGTGCTCTTTTATGCCAGTATTTCGAGCCTCGCGCGATCGAAATGTTTGTTCGTTACAGCTGATATTGCTACCGCTCTCGTGTTGTACGTTTCGTTTTACAAAAGGTTTTATGTTGCTGTATACGAGCTGTATAACGAGCTGTATACGAACCAAGTTCGTATACAGCTCGTTATTACCTATGATTACATATGAGTGTTCGTTATAACGAGGTTTAACTTATTAGTCACTTGAAAGATCAGAAGTTTTATACGCACTCTACGAAAGGGCAGTAGTGTGCCGTCCCTCAAAGGTGTGCGAGACATGGTTTGCCTGACAGCGTCCATGGAGCCAAATCTTATGCAGCACACGTAGCCTAGACAATCTTGAAAGCCTCCCTGCTGTACCAGGTTTCATTTCGAAGGTTCGGATACCTATACGAATAGATCTCCTTGTAGACTACACAACGGAAGTTACTACCACAAGTAAAATCAAGGTTCCGCTTCATCCTTTAGGCAACCGTTTACAAGTCAAAGCAACTGATTCGACTGTTGCCGCACAAATGTCTCCTACGAGTTCCTATGTCACCTATTGTTATGTCACCAATCAATGGGTAGCCGCAACAGCCATAGCAGTGAATGGATTGATGAATGAATGAGTGCAATAATTACGAAGTACGTCCTTTTGGAGCTGTGTGAGGGACGCGTAAGCGTAAATTTCATTGTACGTTGCGGCCTGCATTAAAACGCTTTTAGGGGCGTAGCTCCTCTTAGTCTAACCTTGTCACGTCTCCGTTGTCCGGCGTCAACGGCAGTATCTCTGTCCGGCGTAAACGGCAGATGGCGCTGTCTCATAGAAGCAAATAGAAACTGCAGTTCAGGGACGATATTCTAGATGCCGCTGTACACAATCCGTGTCGTCATCACGATTTCTCGTCTCGTTTCCTAGATGGCGTTGGTCCAATAAAATTGTATGCAATATGGCGCTTGTGTGAATCGACATTAGATGGCGCTAGAAGTGCCGCTGCTCTCCGATTGGCTGCTGCGCGGGCTTCGCGGGGATGCGCGGGGAGCGAGCGCCTCTCTCATTCTTCTGGATCGTCGCCGTACGTGTCGGCCAGGCGCATCCCGTGACGGTGCGCGCAAAGGACGCCGCTGCGAAACGGGCTCAACGAGTAGCCGATCCCGAAACCATGATTGCTCCAGGAGCTTCGCCCAAGCTCTTCATCATTCACCCGTGGATATGCTGTAATTATTTTATGAGCGGTATCACCAATGCGTATGTCATGTTTCCCACAGTAGTGTCACGGCCCCACTGCAGCCGCAGACATCAAATCAAGTCCGAGGATGACGTCATGAGGACAATGTGCAAGAACATGAAACAGGACGGACGTTTGGCGGTCGGTCACCCTCGCACTTGCGGTGCACATTCCGAGCACAGCCGTAGTTCCTCCGCAAGCGACACGTACAAATAGGGACTGGGGCGCCGTAAGGACATTACTCAACCGTGCCCGAAGATGAGAGCTCAATATGGAGGTGTGCTGAAGCAATACTGCAAGTCGGCCTAGTTGAAACACATTCATCTTCAGGGATTCGCGTGAGCACACGGAGACAAAGAAGATGTTAGCCTCAAGGCCCACCACTGGAAACGCCGGCGCCGCCGTCGGCGTGACATATTTGGCAGGATCACGTGGCCTCAGCGGCCGTGTCGGCTGCTTGTGGAACACTTCCGCGTGCTTTGAAAACGAGTTTCAAGTCTTACATGCGCTGCGGTCTGTTCAAATTTTGAAGTTTTCTCTCATTTTCTACTCAATAGAAACCATTGTAATAGAGTGGCTGCCTCCGAAGGCGACGAACATGGGGCTTAACTGCTCGGTGTCGCAGTGCCGCGTTTATGCAACGGATCCCAGTGTCAGCCTGCACCGGTAACCGCGGGACAAGAAACTGCGTGAAGCATGGGTTGTAAAGCTAAGAACCGGCAAGTAGCCATCGGCTACGAGTCTTGTGTGCAACAAGCACTTCCGCGACGAAGACTCTCGTTACTGCGTCGGACCTACGATGTTTGGTGAGTAGCAGACAGTGCGCACTAAGACGATGACTCACGCGCCCTTCCCGCCGGCAAATGATGCTTATCTGCCACAGGATGGAAAAGCCGCTAACTTATACCACGTGCGACGCCATCTCAGAATCCTCCCATGCGGCCTCTTGATCATCGGCCTCGTGCTTAGCGTCCACAAAATCTGCTGCAGATGCGCAAGTCATTGTTTTTATACGTTGAATTAAACAACGCACAGGGTAGAGCACTGCACGGGCTTAATTTTTCGGCCCAGGCCTGCTTTATGAAGCCCAGCCCGGGCCCGGGCCAGGCCCGGGCCCGAGTCTTCATTGCTAAACTTATCCATGACAGGCATGTTCATGACCAGGCCCGCCCCGGGCCCGCTAGAGGATATTAGTTGTTGATGATGGTTAATTATGATGCATTGCGCTTTGTTGTGGGCGCTCGGACAGAAAAGCCGGAATGTACATGCATCGAAATGTTGCTCGTCCGCCGCGGTGGTATAGCGGTTACGGTGCTAGGCTGCTGACCCGATGGTCGCGGGTTCGATCCCGGCCGCGGCGGTCGCATTTTGATGGAGGCGAAATGGTAGAGGCCCGTGTACTTAGAGTTAAGTGCACGTTAAAGAATACCAGATGGTCGAAATTTCCGGAGCCCTCCGCTACGGCGTCTCTCATAATCATATCGTGGTTTTGGGACGTAACACCCCAGATATTAACCCATTGAGGCCCAAGCAAAAACTATCTGTTGAATGTAATTGAAATTTCGCGCACTTTTCTAACTACAGTAGGCAAAAACATCTGGCAAGTTTCATAGCGTTACATATATTTCTTCAGAAGTTATGATACTGTACTTTAGAAAGTACGCTGGGCTCTTGCGTTAGCAATGCAAGCTGGCTCGCACATGAATAGCCAGCATTCAGGGCCCTTGCCTTACTAATACAAAAGTTGTTTTGACACATGCAACTTGTCAAAACAGCGACGCATCATGCAAAGCGTTGCACCATAGTTTTCGCAGCATCATTTCTATTTATGACAGACAGTGCACTTCAACCGTTTTTCAATATTCTTGCGAAATGCCCACATGGATGGAGGGGACTGGCAGGCACACTGGACACGGAAGACCTTTGATAGTTCTATTTTGTACACGGCACAGGTAGTGTCTTGCAAGTGTGCAGGTGAATGACAGCAGTCGACTCATAGAGGGTCTGCTAACCTTCAGTAGGTTGGCAGATCCTCTATGCATTCAGTGCAGTAATGTTGATGATCTGTGTAAATACGTGCTTCCATCTCATTTTCCCACGAATAAAAATTCTGAAGTTATACACAGCTTGATTGTGGAGGTGAATCTCTCCCATGCCAATATTTCTCTAGCTGCTGACGATGTTTCGTGATGGCACTACGTTTTTCATTTGAGTTGATGATCATCTGCTTACAGAGCGTAGTGGCTCGACTGTGTCATAGTTTATCGCCATAGCAACTATCCTATTGTCTTTGCCCTTTACGAAAAGAAACTCGTTTCCCGGATCAAAACAGAAGCAGTCTTCCCAATTTCTTTCGTTCCATCAGGCAGAAGGCATTCATTCGCACAGCCGTCTTCCCCCTCCTCCTCAGCCGTTTGGGAGTGACAATTACTTCACCAAGAGGCTCTCGTATATCTCTGCCGGCATCTGTTGCAGTCTCCCGAGTCTCAAATGACCATAAAAACGGCATTCTTCTGAAGAAAATACCTGGTTTGATCTCTGAAGCAACCTACAACGCAATGCACATGTAAGCTCTCACAAAGGCCCAGTGTACTACAAAAAGTACACCAACATTTGATTACCCCTCAGAGCAAAACTGTGCACTACAGCTGATTCTTGCGCTTCGCCGTGATTATATTGTTCCTGTTGAAGCACAACCAATCTGGGTTTTCAATATATACAGTGTGAAACCTTAAAATATTTGAGAAAATGTAGTAGTCGTCACATGCGTTCGACGGGCGCTCGTTTTCCAAAAGTTTAACAACTCGTAGCACAGAAAAAATTGACCTGAGTCAATATGTTCGATTAGGAGTGTCTTGCTGCAACCTTTAGCATCAAAAACGCTAATCAGAAAAATTAGAATATTAGATAGTGTATTTTCTATTCCAAAAAAATGAAGTGTACTTTGTAAAGTACGCTGGGCGCTAATGGGTTAATTATTAAATGTTGCTTTTCCCGCGGTGGTAGCTCAGTGGTTAGGATGATTCGCTGTCAAGTCCTAGGACGCGGGTGCGATTCCCGCGGTCATGGTGGCCGCATTATGATGGGGGAGAATTACAAGCACACCAGTGTACTACTTATCTTTAGGTGCACGTTAGAGAACTCCAGGTGCTCGAAATTAATCATGTCCTCACTAAGACGTGCGTCGTAATCATATCGGGGTTTTGGGGCGTAATTCCAAGGAATATAAATGAAATGTACCGTATGTGTCAACCTCAATTAAAATACCGATATCTTTATTCCTCCCAGGGGAACAACCGTGATCTGGCCGGTTGTTAGTGCTGTCATTTTCATGCTGGTGCACATGTATTTACTTTGATTGTACGATTTTGTCCTATCAGGTCATCTAGCATACGAAAAGATATTGATATACACACACGTGAATTCATGAGCATGCAGCATGAAATAAACGCACCACTATAGATATAATATATCTATACTGGTTAAAAAAATATAACTGCGACTGTTTTTTTTTACTTCCTTTGCTAAGCTTTACTAAGAGCCAGCTCTTTGCACGTGTCACTTCAGCTTGGCACGGAATGCCTTAGACCTTGCAATGCATAACGTGGGCGGGTGCTCGACGGCCCAACTTGTTCATTTTAATGAGCGGGCCCGAGTCCGGCCGCGCCGCAGCCTTATGCCCGTGCCCGGCCCAGGCCCGCACGTTCAAGCCCAAGCCCAGACCGGGCCCGTCAGAAAACGCTTCGGACGGCCCGGGCCCGTGCAGTGCTCTAGCGCAGGGTCCCTTATGCATTCGCCAAAAATGACTAGAAGGCGAAAGCCATCTTCTCCTCCTTGTCAGTAGTTGTACTGATTCTCCCGCGCCCCCTTCCAAAAGCGTTCTGCACCTAACGCGGTTTTGCACGGCCTCCGTGACCGATCACGCAGGCAATGCAAAGCGACCATGACGTGTGAATACGTGATCATGTGACGTCACGGTATGTGACGTCATGATGACGTGATATGGTGACACTATCACGTGACAATTATTTTTTGCATCACTCGTGTTGACTCCGCCGACGCGGGACGCCGATGGGCAATCTTCCTATTTGCTGAGGCATCTAGGGTTTTCGCCTTCATAAGACGTATAAATTTTGCATTGCTTCATAAGCTACATAAGTTTTGCATTGCCTCTGTGATCGGCCCACCGAGCAATGCAAAGGGACCATGTCGGGTGAATACCTCATCATGTGACATCACGTTATGTAACGTCATTTTGATGTAGTAATGAAGTTACAGATTTATGAGATCTGTGACGTCATGTTGACGTCATATGGTGACGCCATTGCGAGACGATTATTTTTTGCGTCACTCGTATTGACGCTGCGGACGGTCAATATTCCCGTTTGAAGAGGCATGGAAGCCTTTCGCCTTCATAAGCTACGCGACGTTTGCTGGTCGACTAGCGTGAGTCAAATGCTGCGGCTGTCTGCTGCATTTATGTTGGAAATGACATTTTTTTCAGTCGAGCTTGCGTTCCCCTGACGCAAGCACAATGTGGTAAAAAGCCCACATTTATTTGTGCCACTCTCATACTCATGTTGGGCCTCTCCAACCCCATGTATTTTCTTGGAGCCTCATTTCATCAGATGCCACCCTGTTCTCGTTAGACACGACCCTGCTGCCAAAATTGCTGGGGTACTCGCCAAATAATTACTATCCTGTTTTGCGGCTGATGGTTGCTGCAATAACGTCTATTTTATGCACCGCTATTTCAAGTTCATGTGCGTCCTAGTTCACAGCCGAGGTTTGCAGAGCAAGTCCGGCAAACGTTACTGTATTTTCTTTCTTTTCCTTGGCGTTGCATACTACCACATGCTCGGTCTCGTAGACTGGTTCTCCTTCCACTAGCAATCTCGAAGTGGTGAAGCTTTGGTCTATGAATTTTTTGATGACAGAGAGCGGCAAGTTTACTGGAATGCAAAGGGATCGATAATTAGGGAGCATTAAAAAAAGGCGTTGCATTTGCTCACGTCATGTGTCACCACCAAACGAAACGAATGCACTGAATAAAGAGACAGAAGCAGCGGCATTTGCCCGCTGAGAAGGCCGATCAATACGCAGTGCGAGACAACTTGTCAAATGACGTTGAAACGTACACGAATTTAGACCGAAAAAAAAAAACACTGAATCGTCGGGACGGCACATCACAAAGTTGCCATGCGCACCGAAGCCGTAGTTGTAACGAAATTGTTTTTGAACTGCTCTGATAGTGTCCGCGCAACTGTAGTTGTTTGTGTACTCACAAATGCTCGTATATTGCGGCCTAAAGTTCACAGCGCGCTGCCAAAATGCTCTCGAAGCAAAAGCGAAACCATCAGTACGAACATACATGCAGACGCTCATACATGCAAAGGCACCGTAAGTCGTCGCGATCCCGTGCGATCGTTGGCTTGGGGCTTCTTTCTGTTATGCTCCGGTTGGTTATACAGGCAGTCTGCTCTAACGAGATATCTCACATATTTTGCACTCAGCGAGTGACAACCTTTCGCGCAAGAGGCCGGTTCAGGCGTCTCCAACGCGGTGACCGCGTGAAGCAGGTGCTCGGTTTTCTGCAAAGAGACAGCGACGGTAGACTATCTTGTGCTTTCAGTTCGTCGAAAATGATTATGTTGACAGTACAGAACACAGTTCCTTTCGAAAGTACTTACATAAATGCCCTTAGGGCTTTCGCGAGGTGTTTTTGTAGAGTGCCGACAGCAAAACCTATAGGGAGCGCGCCGGCAGTATCCTACCTAGCACGCAATCGAGGCGCGTCCGATAGAGGGCGACTCCGTAACTCCTCGCGGCCAATACACGAAGACGAGCCCAAACTAACAACTACAAGTTGTTAGTTTTTGTGTATCTCTTTGTGTAACGTATTTCTGTATCTTTTTTTTATCTCCGTGTGCTCGCGCGAATTCGTGAAGGTGGAAATATGTGGACCAGTATCAATGAGAGCAGCAAGCAGCACCTGCTTGGTCGGGGGTCCAACGCAGCGTCACCCCTGGGCGCTGCGTTGCTCATTTTTCCGAGTATGGGAGTCCAGTAGGGCGGGGCTGAAATGATGGAGAGCGATCCTCGTGCAGGGACGGCGAATGACTGGAGCATCAATCTGATGTTGCAGGAGACTCCTTGTATGGTCCTCTGTCACAAACGGCAAACTGCAGGGGCTGGTTGTCGTCGCATCGATAGCCAGAAAACAAGCGAGATGGCGACGTGTGAGAACGACAATAGCGTTTCTTCGCTGTCGTGACCCTGCCCAGTGGCGATGCCGGACGACAAGCCAATCTGTATTCATTGCTATGTCCCACCCCATAGCAATGAACGCAGATTGGACTGTCGTCGGGCGTTCGCCACTGTGCATTGTCACGATAGCGACGAAACGCTTCCGGAGCACGCGAAGGCGGCGTCATGGCACTTACACGAGGTTGCGCGAGCGAATATACGGGCTGCAGTCCGACATCAGAAAAGATAGTGGAGACACCGCCTCGATTTCGCGAAACACGATGTGGACTACGGTCTCGGCGGTTGGCAGTTGACGGCATGTCGTTTGAAAGTCCTCGCAGGATAACGTAGCGGCGGTATCAGGAAGCCGCATGAACGGCTCTGCGAGGCCGCGACTCTTCAGTTGTTCGAATCGCCGGCACTGTTTGTTGATGTTGTCCACGGTTGAGCTGTCCTTAGACACCAGCAGATTGAAAGCGTCGAGTGAAATACCTTTGAGCACATCGCTTACGTTGTCTTCCTCGGTCATGTTGTTATCTATACGACGGCAAAGAGCGAGAACGTCAAGTATTTACGACACTTATTATTCGCTTGAAGTTTGAGCCCGGCTGCACAGACCTTTAAAAGCGGCCCGCTGGCGCCCCGCTGGTCTACCAAGAACTAGCAGTTGTTCCGTGTACGAATACAGCCGATGAGCGAAGCTCCTTAGAAATCGGACGGAAACGACTATGCGCCGGATGTCGCTGCTGGCTTTCATGAACGCGGTAGGGTGGGGAGTAGGTGGGGAGAGCGTCTGCTGCGCTCGATGGCGCAAACGACTGAGCGTGTGAGGGTGCGGAGAACGCAGCGCAGCGAGAGCGAGACAGGTGGGAGAGAAGTGCGAGTGTTGATATGGCGGCGACGGAACGCCGCATGCTTTTGGCGCGCGCACTCTTTTATTGTCTTTCCGGGCCGGCACCGGGTGGGGAGACTGTCTACTACTACCTTCGACAATAATAATAATAATAATAATAATAATAATAATAATAATAATAATAATAATAATAATAATAATAATAATAATGCCTTTTCTTTTTTCAAATAAAGGAGTGCATGTGGCTAGGCCTGCCAAAGCCAATTGGTAAATTGAATGGCAGAGCCTGGCAGACAGAAATACAAACCTAACGCGTTACAAGGTTGTATTTGATGGCATAAGAGGGATGATAGGACAAAAAATGTGCACATTAGATTGAACGCAACATGGCATACAAGCGATAGTTATTAGCAATATACAATTGTTACAGAAATTGAAAGTGAACAAAAAACAGAAATACAGGGAATGTTTCTTAAGCAACGTACCACACTAGATGTCTGTTGAGCAGCTTGCTGAACAATCAGCATAAAAAATCAGCATGACAAATCGCCCGTAGTACGCTAGAATGATGGTTGTCATTTGACAATCCACGATAAAGGTGGTGAAGGTGAAGACGCCCATTATAACCAGTTGTGCACACAGCTTATTTATTTTAACCTCGCATTTCTGGTGCGCTAGAACCAAACCGCTCAAGGCCTAAACATTTCCTCTTAAATCACCGGCCACTGCAAATTAAAGCGATGCTTAAGAGAAGGGAGCTTCAACGGTGACGGCTGGGAGCGCGCCTAAGGAGTTCGCTCCCAAAAAGGTAACGGAGCTTCTGCTTACAGGCCTCCCAACTCGTTATATCGTCCTCATGGGCCTAGAACCACACGTCTGCTGCTCCGCAGAGATAGAAGGCAACGTTGGCGAGCGTCATTGTCGAGTCCCAACGATAGACTGCTGCAAACGCAAATGCTAGTAACAGTAGCCCAGATAAATAATAGCCATGCCGCGGAAAAACGAAATGCGGGGTAGTTTTCCGCAGCCATATTAAATTCGGCAGATCCCACGCCTTGCGGGAATCGGTTTCATGCGAAGCAGTCAACGAGTAGTTCTAGGCTGCATTTTTGGCTTTGAGCCGAGAGCTATCAATCTACATGTCGGTCCACGAGGTGGATTGACATGTTTCTGTTCAGGTAGTAGTCGTGTGCACATCGTGGGCTTACCAGACACTTCGACAGCGATGGCGTTTAAAGGGCAACTTTTGGTCTGTTAACGCGACTATTCACGGTAGAGCACATAGGTCAGTATTATCGAAACGAAGTGCACATTACGGTGCGATGACGTGAAAATCATACCTAGCTTTCGTTAGCGTATTTCGCTAGGATAGAGCAACGCTTGAATATACCGGGTGCAAGCCGTGCAAGAACGGTATATACCGGGTGCAAGCCGTGCAAGAACGTGCAAGCCACCTTTGCAGTTAATTGTGTATCTAGTTGGACACAAAGTGAGACAATAATTACCGTTGTCAGATGCGCAATTAACGAGCATTTATTAATGAACTTTTTAATGAGTGCAGCAAGCGGGCATGTTTGTATAGAAAGGTTGGAGGCCCCCAGTCGCGTTTCTAAACAGCTCCACTCGGAAGAATTCTTCTAGCATCTCTGTGCTCCAAGATATTCCTCTGCAAAATTCATTTGCGGTTTCAGTGACCACGCATGCAAGACGGTGATGATCGGCGCTGTGTTCCTCAATGATGTGACGAGAAGTCATTGCTTGCTATTGCGGGCCCGTACCAAAAAGGGTAACCGTTTGTCAATGCATTCGACCTGTTGTCAGATGAAATGCCACATGCAACTGCCGCGAACATCGGGGAGGACCTTTGCGCCAGTGCTAACTGTTTTCCATGCGTAATCATGCAAACCGCAATTAAACTTTGCAACGGGATATCATCTCTGCTTATGCGACTGCCTCCAACTTTTCAATACATACATGCCCGCTTGCTGCACTCAATAAAATGTTGATTATTGAATGGTAGTTAATTGGGTGGCTGAGAGCGATAATTATTGTGTAAGCTTGTGTCCTCCTGGATAGAAAACTTATCTGCAAAGTTGGTTTTCACGTACCTCCCAGTGCTAAATTTAAAAAAAAAAATAAAGAAGCTAAATTTTGAACACCTTGTGGCTTGCCTAATCATAAGAACAAAAATATAATGTATATTAGACTGCTATAAAAGTGGAGTCAATACTGGAACCACAGACGTTTACCTGACATGACGCCTATATCGTAGGAGTACATACGATGTAGTGCTTATTGCTTTGCTATAAAATTAGATAGCCTGCACCAGAACCACAACTGACGTTGCAACGACATTGCGCCTGCACAGCGCGTTTTTGTCAAGCAGTTTCCAGACGTGGCATAGCTCTGCGGTAGAATACCTGACTGCCACGCAGAATGCTTGTGTTCGATTCCTGCTGGGATTCTAATTTTCATTCTTTGCATTCGTCTGGTCACCGATGCCGATGTCGCTTTTGCAGCGAAAGATGTTATGAGATCATTTCAACGGCTGTTTTTGGCGCCGTAGGTTTCCGCCGCCGCCGCCGGTTTCCGCGCGAAATAACAAAACAACGAAATAAGAAAAAAAAACGCCAGGGCTGCGCGGAAAGCGCAGTACAGTCACAGCGAAAGCTGGAAGGGAGGCATTTCTAGAGCTCGTTATAAACTCTCTTGTTGCTACTAACACAAGTACACTAGCAAGGTACCCACTACGCCATAAATCGCATTAATTGTGAAGTTGGGAAACACCTACATAGCCATTATTCGTCATTCTGCGCAGAAACGAGGTACCAGCTACACATCTGTAAGGCATTAAGTGCACTTTGTTTACGTGACGTGGCGAAGATGAAGAATTGTGGCTCAGCCCTTTGTAATGGGTTGGAAACTTTAAACGGCTCACCAGTTACGTAATTCACATTGTGTGATGTCCGGTCGCTATTTCGCGGTAAGGTAGAACAGTGGGCTCCCACGCAGAGGGCCCAGGTTCGAAGCCCATTCCATCCTGGAGTTTTTACAGCGAAAGCTAATATGAGTTCATTTCAACGGCCGTTTTTGGCGCCGTAGTTGTGCGCCGCCGCCGCCGGTGTCCGTAACCACTATGGCGCGAAATAAGAAAGAAAACTGAAATAAAAAATATACAGAATGGAACGGGGTTCGAACCTGGGCCATCTGCGTGGGAGCCCACTGTTCTACCTCACCGCCATGCCGGGGCTTGAAAGTGCCTTGCAAAAAGGCGCTATAAAGGCTTCATATCCGGAAGGAAGCACACTACTATATGTAATACAGCGTGATAGAATAGTGAAATAGCAAACAGGCGTCACATGGCGTGAATTTTGTAACCAGGCCTCACACAATGCAAATTGCGCAACGAGTAGGTTGTTGAATGCTTCCAACCCATTACAAAGGGCTCTGCCATAATTCTGCATCGTCATCAGGCACAACATCAACAAAGTGCACAAATGCCTTACATGTTTTTAGCGGGTACCACGGCTCTCCGTTGGATGACGAAAAATGGCATAGTGGCTGCTTCCCTACTTCACGGAAATTATGATGATTTATAATGTAGTGCGTTCCTCGAAAAGTGCACTTGCATTGGTTGCCAAGGAAGCCCATAAGCCCCTCATCCATTTCCTCAGGGTCTCAATTAAGTTCTTCATTTCTCTCTCTGTCTCTCTTTCTCACGTCAACAGATGTTATATTGCATGGTGGGAGAGTGAAATAGCGACCGGGCGTCACACAATGCGAATTACGTAACTGGTGAGCCGTTTAACGCTTCCAACCAATTACAAAGGGCTGAGCCACAATTTTTCATATTCATGAGTCGTAACGTCGACAAAGTGCACATAATGCCGTGCAGATGTGTAGCTGGTACCTCGTTTCTGAGCAGATTTAAGAATAATGGTGTTGTAGGTGCTTCCCATCTTCACAAATAATGCGATTTATGGCGTAGTGGGTACCTTGCTAGTGTACTTGTATCATTAGCAACAAGAGAGTTTATAACGAGCTCTAGAAATGCCGCTCTTCCAGCTTTTGCTGTGACTGTGCTGCGCTTTCTGCGCAGCCATGGCGTTTTTTTCTTAACACTCTCGGATTTAAATTTCCAATGCCTGTTCTCACCGTTCCTCGTACATAGAAACTGTCAGTCACCTGTGGCGCATACCAGTACGCCGCGACCCTTAGTAAACAGGTATGTACCACACGTGTCTGAAGGACAGGGTCGGACGACGCATGGTAAAGGATTTTCAGGTTATTCATGCAAAGACCAGACAGTCATATTCGCCAAAACCTTTTACCTTCCTAGACCAAGTTTGGTGTACACTGAATTAAGGATGCGATCACAAAAGCACCCTGACGTAGGCGGCTGACAGATAGATAAATACGCAGGTAGAAACGCCCAAATCACCTTAGGTTGGCTAAGAGCTTATGCTTCGCATTTAAAATGGTGACGGTAACGGTTCAGAAAAGAAGCGGGGGTGGTGTCTGGCTCCCGGTACCGCCTCGCAAATTCAGGTGCACGGGAGTGCTTATTGAACACACGCGTGTATTCTCGTTCAGTTCGCCGCTGTGCTCCGTTATAGAGCGCTTATCTACACGGCGGTTGAGGTTCGCGCGTTCATGTTTAAAAAAAAATGGGCCGCATTACATAACTGAATTAGGCTATTGCACAATTTAGCATAGTGTTTGCCAAATGCGGCATTTGACAAATATTGCTTCACAAGTGCTGCGAAAAGGGCCTACATTTGCTCTGAACAATCTCTTTGACTGCTGCAGACTTGCTCGAAAAAGACTTTCTGGCTGTTCTAAGCTTGCTCCAAAATGTCTTTCTGTATGTTCCAAGCTTGCAACAAAAGGTACTTTTGCCTACTCCCAGGACTGCTTCCAAACCCATGTACCATGTTCTACCCACGCCTATGTAGCAGTAGCGTAGCCAGAAATTGTTTTCTGGGTGGGGGGTTCAAGCGTACTTTATGAATGTTAGTTCGCCCGTTTGTATGTGTACCTGTAATATACACATGCAAAACTGAAAGATTTCGAGGGGGAAGAGTTCCACCAATCCCACCACCCCCTCCTGGCTACACCACTATTATGTAGCGCCGCCTGGAGTGTGGGGCATCTTGAGATGCGATCCCCTGGCGGCATTGGGGCATGCCAGACGATGTCGTATATACGGACGACGCAAAGTATGCTTGCGTGTATTAGAAAAAGCATTAAGGTTCTCATGCGCTCAAACTTGGGTGTTTTAATTGTATTCAAGTATCGTGCTTTTTCGCTTATATGTGCGTTCCAACCTTCCAGATATCTAAAACAGGCTTAATGTGTTCGAATATTTTCGTGGTCAGATATCACATCATTTGGATTGGAGTATTGAGGAAGTTTTAAAAAATTAACTCTGGATTTCGGAGAATTGGGGGATTTAAAAAAATAAACTGCGATAAACGCTGAATTTTCGCCAAGAAAATAAGTTCCGAGAAACACCCTCCCAATTTCAAAAAAAAAACATTACACCATCTCCCACTAAATGGAACTTTGTGGGGATGCGAAGCAGCGCATGGGTCGACATAGAGTGCCATTCATCACGGGCACCTTACCCGATGTTACCGCGTCCTCGCCAGCGGAGAACACCATGAATTCACTGTAGTTGCTGTTGCTGTTACGCGTCCCGAACTCTTGTTGGAGCACGCCACGCGGGTTCATCGACACGCCATGCGGGAGCACGTGGGTTCATCGCGCGTCTGCAGAATCTGGTTCCCCGACGCCATCACATGATTGCTGAGAGAGTGTAAGGGGGAGAGGCCACAGCGTCTTACACAAAATCTTACACAGGCCCGAACGCGCCAGCGCGTGGCAGCACACATGATTCCCGAGCGGATGGTCGCCAATGGAAGGGCGGACGCAGCCCCGAACAAAAGCTGCCTCGCATCTAAAATAAGCTCCGAAAATCGGGAGCCCTAACTTTACTATACAAGGATATGCTATGCTCTGCTGGGGTGCCTGGGCAGCCGAGTGCTTAAGACGCCCGCCGACGAATAGTGGGTACGCGGGCTCGAATCTCGCCTCGCAAAGAAATATTTTCCCCTAGAACATCTGTCTTTATTGTTATTTCTCTTTCTTTCTCTCTCTCTGTACTCCTTGAGTCGCCCATCAAAGTTATCGCGTCGCGCGCCGGAGCAATCAGCGCATATGTTTTCACGGCGAAGTAGATGAAGACGACGACGATAAAGAAGAGGGCAAAGAGAGCGCGTTCCCGTCTGCCGGACGGTTGCTAGGCAACGCGAGGAGCTCTGAGGGCAGTTTTGTACACACGAAAGAGTCACACAATGCTGGGGAAAAGGATTTCATGACGTACGCGACAGGCATTTTGCATTATTCATGTCATGACCAAAGAATCGTGTTGGTCACCCACTGATCCCCTGCTATGCCAAGTTTCATATTGCCACCCCCACTTCTTCTTTTACTTTGATGTATTCGGGTCTGAACAGCAAGGATGGTTATCAACGCTCGACGCTGTCCGCGAAGCACTCTTCGAGAAGCTTCGCAATTGTAGTAGATCGTTTTGTTAAGATTGCGCGCCGCACGCGAATGTTCCAGCTTTGTCGAAAGATAACGCCGCCACTAGCGATATCGCTGGAAAGTTCGATAGCACCTGTATAAAAGCCGACGCACGAGTTGATCGACGGTCGACGCTCTATTTGCCGCTATCAGTGCATACCGTGTGTATTGTTGTAAATGAACTTTCCGTTTCCCTGCCACAAGTTCGGCCAAATAAAGAGTTTTATCTTGAAAACGCGCACTGCTGTCTTCGTCGACATCACGACCACGTGACAAGATATTAGAAGCTATGGAGACGACCAGCAGAGCGCCCAGATGTAGGAGGTTCGACGACACACAGACAGAGAGATAGACAGACAGACAGACATTTCGATAGATAGATAGATAGATAGATAGATAGATAGATAGATAGATAGATAGATAGATAGATAGATAGATAGATAGATAGATAGATAGATAGATAGATAGATAGATAGATAGATAGATAGATAGATAGAAACGGCCAAAGTGCCTGAGGTCGGCTAAAAAATGCTTGCTTCACACTTAAAAATTAGTATCCCAGCAGGAATAGACGCCAATCATTCAGCGTGACACTCAGGTATTCCAGCCCAGAGTCATGCCAGGTCTAGCAACTGCTCAGGAGAACACCTTTGCAAGCGTAATGGCGCAGCAACGACAATTGCGGCTGTGATGCTGCCTAATAGAATAACAAAGCAATGAACACTACGTATATGCTCCTACGATGCAGGCGTTATGTCAGGTTAACGTCTGTGGTTCCAGCGTTGGCTGCGCTTTTATAGCAATCTCAAAAACATTATATTTGTATTCCTTTGTTTCAGGAGGCGAAATTCAAGCGGCACTGGACCTCAGAATAATACGCTAACAAAAGTTAGGTATAATATTGGTATCGCACCATAAAGTGCACATTGTTTCTATAGTGTTGACGTATGTGCTCTAACGTGAGTGCTCACGTTACGTCAGACTATAAGTCTTACGCCGTGTGTGTCTCTTTCCTTAGCCTTGTGTTTAAGAAAGCGCTGTTTTATATTTTTACCAGGGATCCTCACCAACTCGCCCAATTTGGCTGTCTTCTTCTATAAGTTACCCTTTGAACGCCAGTGTAGACGAGGTGCCCATTAAGCCCGCGGTGTTCCCACAGCTACTCCTCTTACAAAAACAGGTCGATCTAACTCGTAACGATTGGATCAAAGCAAGATAGCGCAGCTAGAACTTCTCGCTGACAGCTTCGCATGAAACCGATTCCCACGAGCCTTGGCATCTGCCAATTTCTTTTTACCCCGTCTTCGTCACTTCTGTGCTGTACCGAATATGCTACCTTACCAGCTAGACCAACGTTTCACACTGTTGCAGTATATTACTAGTGTTGTGTTATCATACCTGATTTCTGTACTATTACAGGAATGCAGCTGCAACCAAGGCCAAGAGACACACGTCTCAACCGCCTAAATCCAGCGTGGTGCAGGGTTCTCCAAGAATAATCGGCTTGAATAGAAGGCAAGTATCCGCTGCTTTGAAAGCCGACAAAATATTAGTAATCTGGGTGCACTACGCGTTAGTCGACTGTTGCACGAGATTTATTGTGCGCGTCATTCAACCAAGATTCTGTTTTGAATGCGAAGCATTTCTTAGCGAACCTTTGACACTTTGACATTCTCTATCTAGATATCTATCTATCTACCGCCTATGTCTCGGTGCTCTCATGATCGCCTCTTTAACTTGTTGTAAACAAAAATTGCCATTGCAGGTTAAAGTATTTGACAAATATGACTATCGGGTCATGACATGATAACGTGAAACTCCTGTCGTGTATGTCATCAAACCCATTGCTCCATACACGTGTGGCACAAACCGTTAACCACGCACCGCGGTGTACGGGTATGCGTCACAGGTGACTGACAGTTTATATCTACCCGGGAATGGCGAGAACCGACATTGGTAATTTAAATGAGAGAGCGTTAAGAAAAACCGACATTGGCAGCGCTGACCTGACGAATGGAAAGAGTAAGAATTAGGATCCCAGCAGAATCGAATCCAAGCATTCTGCGTGGCAATCAGGTATTCCACCACAGAGCCACGCGAGGTCTGGAAACTGCTTTGGAAAAAAGCCTATGCAGGCGTAATGGCGGTTTAACATCAGTTGTGTTTGTGGTGCTGGCTATGTAGTTTCAGAAGACAGCAATAAACACTAGATATGTACTCCTACGATGCAGGCGTCATATCAGATTAACGTATGTGGTTCCAGTCTTCGCTCCGCTTTTATAGCAGTCTAATACACATTACATTTGTATCCCTATGGTATAGCGAGCAATATTGAAGCATTGCTCGACCCCGTTGAAATATTGACACGGACATGTAGTGGGTATTTGTCTGTTGCGCGGCTAGTTTCGCCATTATTTGTACGTGGCGAAGAGATCGCTGGTGGTAGAAAAAGACGAAGACGTGCTGCTCGAACGGAGCAGTTCCGCTGTTCGCCGTGTTTCTACTTGTTTTCCTTTATTTACCGTGACAAACTGGTGGAGGCGCTGGGTACAATCCTAATGCGCTAGTTGTAATTCAAGACGCTTCAAGTTCCTGCCACCATTTCAACAATTCCGGAGGAAAGCCGGGCACTTCGCCACAGCCGCCGCTTGTTAGAACTACCGCCCGAACTTGGTCCCTTGAGCCCGGCAAGAATGTCCACCACAACGGCAAGCCGGACGCAAGAGAGCGATATAGACCGACCCGCATCCACCCCAAACGTCGTCTACGCAGCTCGCATCCCGAAGTCCTTTCATGGTGATGTGTTCGAGGACGTGGATGACTGGCTCGACCACTTCGACCGGGTCGCAGCAGCGAACGAGTGGAACGAGACCAAGAAACTGCGCTACGTCTACTTTGCACTTGAAGACTACGCTCGCACGTGGTATGAGAACCATGAGCCGTCTATCACCAACTGGCAAGAATTCCAGCGACAACTACGCGAAACATTCAGAAATCTAGAAAGAAAAGAGAAAGCCGAGCAGGCTCTGCAGAGCCGGGTTCAGAAGCCAAACGAAAGCGTGGCTATGTTTGTCGAGGACATGTCGCGCTTATTCAGACGCGCTCACCCAGGGATGGATGAGACAAGGAATGTTCGACTCCTAATGCGGGGTGTGAAGGAGCAGCTTTTTGCTGGACTCATGCGCAAGCCGCCAACTACTGTCGATGAGTTCATCGCTGAAGCGACGACAATGGAGCGAGCACTCCAGCAACGCTCTCTGCAGTACGACCGCCAAGCTACTGTCGCCGCTTTGTCACCTTTCAGCTGTGGACAGGATTTGGCAGCACTGAGAGAGCTTGTGCGGAGCATTGTCCGCGAGGAACTCGAGAAGGTTCGCCCTACTCCACTCAGCCGACGGTGACCATACTGGGTGACATCATTCGACATGAAATCAGGAACGTGACTCAACCATCGCTCCCCACGCGCGTGGAAGCTTCTGTTCTCTCTTATGCCGAAGTATTACGGATTCCTCAACCTCCTGCAGCCCGCCGCCCGACCTCTAGTTTTCCGGGAACGCCACGTCCATTCGTTCCTGCAAATGCCTACGAGAACACCTTCCAGTACGACGTCCCGCGCGAAGTCACCCGGAAATCAGACGTATGGCGCACCTCGGACAACAGGCCACTTTGTTACCACTGCGGCGAAGCGGGCCACCTGTACCGTCAGTGTGCGTATCGTAGGATGGGCCTTTAGGGATTTCACCCTAACGCGCGTCGACCAAGCAACGGGGAGCGCCCACGTGAAATTGAGCAGTACCTAGCAGCTCAGCAGCCATTTTCTTCTGCACAAGGCCGACAGTCATACTCACCCTCTCCTCGGTACCTCAGCTCACCTAATCGTTACGCCACGCTCTCTGGTTTTCGAAACAGGTCCCCAAGCCCTCGCTCACGTCAGAAAAACTGAGGACAGCGACCTCCGGGGGTAGGGCCGCTGTTCATCGTTCTGACAAACATCCTCCGACACGACACGTTAACGACGCTGATTTCTCTACCCGGCCATTCACTGATACCGACGTCGTACTTTCCGCCGATATTTCTGTAACCGTCGACAATCACCAGGCCACCGCTCTCGTGGATACCGGCGCCGATTACTCCGTTATGAGTGGCGACTTCGCGGCTGCTCTCCGAAAGGTGACGACACCATGGAGTGGTCCCCAGCTCCGTACGGCGGGCCGCCATCTACTGACGCCGGTTGGCAGGTGCACTGCCCGAGTGCATATTGGTGCCTCGACCTTCATCGGGACTTTCGTCGTGTTGCGCGAATGCTCCAGGCAGGTTATCTTGGGATTAGACTTTCTTCGAGAATATGGGGCCATTATAAATCTCCGAGAGCTGCTGGTGACGTTTTCACGTAACGCAAACTCGCACGAATGCGAATCGCACATAATGGCGTTGCGTGTATCCGACGATTCAGTGACCATACCACCCCGCTCGAGTGTCCTATTTAACGTGGTGAGCGACATCAACCGAACCGCTTTCGGAGTTGTGGAAGGCAATGTGACCGTGCTCTTATCGCGTCAAGTATGCGTCGCCCGCGGCCTCATGGAACTGACACAAGAGCCTGCTAAAATTCTACTGACAAATTTCAGTCATGAATACCAGCGCTTCATGAGGCAGTGTGTCGTCGCTTACTTCGAAGAAATCAGCGACTCCAGAGCCAGCTTATCACTCGCGGAACTCTCTTCCGGTCCTCACGACGACAAGCAGTCCACGGTTAAGATTGACGTGAACTCCAAACTATCGGCTTCACATCAAGAGAGTCTTCGCTCCCTTCTGCTTTCCTTCAGTGACTGCTTTGCCACGACGTCAAAAATCAAGCAGACACCCGTTATGAAGCACAGAATCATAACCGAGCCCAACGAAATACCTATTCGACAACATGCTCATCGTGTTTCCCGAAGAGAACAAGACGCCATTCACGAACAAGTTCAACAAATGCTTGCTGACGACATCATTCAGCCATCTACGAGCCCATGGGGATCACCAGTTGTGTTGGTGAAAAAGAAAGATGGCACATTGCGCTTCTGTGTTGATTATCGAAAGCTGAACAACGCGACAAAAAAAGACGTCTATCCGCTTCCCCTCATCGACGACTCGCTCGACCGACTTCGACACGCCAGATACTTTTCATCCATGGATCTGCGCAGCGGTATTGGCAAATTGAGGTCGATGACCGTGACCGGGAAACGACCGCATTCATTACTCCTGACGGGCTCTTTGAATTTAAGGTGCTTCCCTTTCGATTGTGTTCTGCTCCTGCGACTTTTCAACGAATGATGGACACAGTTTTGTCCGGTCTGAAGTGGCAATCGTGTCTTGTTTATTTAGATGACGTCGTCGTTTTTTCAAGGACTTTCGAGCAGCACCTTCAGCGTCTTCGGGCAGTACTTGATGCGCTCCGAACAGCTGGCCTGTCACTCAAGCCCGAAAAATGTCACTTCGGCTACGAGGAGCTCAAATTTCTCGGCCACGTAGCAAGCAGCGACGGAATTCGCCCAGATCCCGACAAAACGCGAGCTGTTGCTGCCTTCCCAACCCCAGCGAACAAACAAGACGTTCGCCGTTTTCTGGGACTTTGTGCGTACTACCGTCGCTTCGTCCCGAACTTTTCGAAGATAGCAGAACCCTTGCACCACCTCACAAGAGACAACGTCGCTTTTGTTTGGGACACAAAACAACGCCAGGCTTTTTGAGAGCTGCAGCGACGCCTTCAGACGCCACCAATATTAGGGCACTTTGACGAAAATGCAGACACTGAAGTGCACACAGACGCAAGCAATATTGGCTACGGCGCCGTCCTTGTGCAGTGGCAAGAAGGTATCGAGCGAGTGATCGCCTACGCTAGCCGTACGTTATCATCGGCTGAATCTAACTATTCGACCACAGAAAAAGAATGTCTAGCTGTCGTATGGGCCATAGCCAAGTTCCGACCATATTTGTATGGGCGACCTTTCAAAGTAGTCACCGATCACCATTCTTTGTGCTGGCTTGCAGGCCTCAAAGACCCCTCAGGCCGCCTCGCCCGATGGTGTCTCCGCCTCCAAGAATTTGACGTTACGATGGTTTATAAGTCGGGACGCAAGCACACCGACGCTGACAGCCTCTCACGCGCCCCAGTCGAGTCGACTCCTCCTGACCAAACTGACGACGAGAGTTTCCTCATGGCTGTCACAGTGTCTGACTTGGCTCAGAAACAGCGTGATGACCTAGAGCTTCGTCCACTCATCGACTATCTTGAGGGCCAGCTTAAGCAGCCACCACGAACATTCAGGCGCACGATTTCATCATTTTTCCTTCGCGACAACATCCTGTACAAGCGGAACTTCCATCCCAGCGCTCGAATCGCCCTTCTGGTAGTGCCATCTGCGATGCGAGAAGAGATCCTAAATGCGTGTCATGACGAACCGTCTTCTGGACATTTAGGGTTCACGCGTACTCTCGCTCGTATTCGCCACAAGTACTACTGGCCTAAACTGTCCCGTACCGTCAAGCACTACGTCAAAACCTGCCGAGACTGCCAGCGGCGCAAGATTCCGCCCATGAAACCTGCTGGCTTTTTACACCCTGTAGAGCCACATCGAGCACCATTTCAGCAAGTTGGCATCGACCTGCTAGGCCCATTTCCGAAATGTTCAGCGGGTAATCGTTGGATAATAGTTGCAACGGATTATTTAAGCCGCTATTGCAAAACACGGGCACTGCCACGAGGTACTAGCAGCGAAGTCGCCGACTTCTTCATTCATGCTGTCGTCCTCCGCCATGGTGCACCGGCCGTGGTTCTAACCGACAGAGGCACGGCCTTCACCGCCCAACTGCTGGAAGAAGTGATGACACTTAGCGGCACCGTACATCGCCGGACGGCAGCTTACCACCCGCAAACGAACGGCCTAACAGAACGGCTCAATAAGACCATTACAGACATGCTTTCCATGTATGTCGACGTGGACCACAGGAATTGGGACAATGTCCTTCCTTTCGTAACTTTCGCGTATAACACCGCCGTGCAGGAAACTACAGGATTTACCCCTTTCCGCTGCTGCACGGCCGCGAGGTTACTACGATGCTAGACGTCATGCTTTTACCTGACGCCTTTGCGACCACCACCGAAAATTCCGCCCAGTAGGCGCAACGCGCCGAAGAAGCTCGTGAACTAGCTCGCTTGCGCATTCGCTCACAGCAACATTACGACGCTCACAGGTACAACCTTCGCCACAGGGAAGTCGCCTACCACCCCGGCGACAAAGTGTGGATATGGAGTCCTGTGCGTCAACGCGGCCGGTCAGAGAAAGTCCTACGCCGTTATTTCGGCCCTTATCGGGTTCTTCAACGCCTCAACGATGTCAACTACCAAGTTGTCGCAGAGACTGGTGCACGATCCCCCCGCCGTGCAGCACAACCGGACATCGTCCACGTGGCCAGGATGAAGCCTTATTACACACGCTGAAGACTTGCTCTTGCCTAGACACATTCGAAAGCATCGAGTCGATGCTTTTCGAGGGGGAGAGTAGTGACACGGTCATGTAGTGGGTATCTCTGTTGCGCGGCTAGTTTCGCCATTATTTGTGCGTGGCGAAGAGATCGCTGGTGGTAGAAAAAGACGAAGACGAGCTGCTCGATTGGAGCTGTTCAGCTGCTCGCCGTGTTTCTACTTGTTTTCCTTTATTTACCGTGACAATATATTGCTATGAAGCGCTACCAAAGATGAAGTGGGAGACGACATGAAAGAGGACGACGTTCCCTGATTCCGTGCGGACTTGGCTCCATATTGTATGTCTGGCTCTGTCCTCTGTATATACCTTGTAAATGTAACTTTCGACATCTTTTCCTATCCGTAACATTTTGGTGAAGAGTGCGGGTTCTCCCAGCTTCAACATTCACGACGCTTCTACGCAGCCGACGCTCTTTGGCTGCCTCTGGGATTGCTTCTCACGAAGAGAATGAGGATGAATCTCAATCCTCAAAGACCGTGCCTCGACCAACCACGCCTCAACCAACAGCGCCAACCAGCCGCAAATAACCGAACCGTCGTCCTGACACAACAGCGTGACCGAGGTACATTTTCTGGCACGGACAACACTTACGTCGAGGATTGGCTTCGGCTCTACGAAAGGGTGAGCTCATGCTGGCCAATATTCTATTTTCACTTGAGTGCAAGGTTAAAAGTTTGGTTCTGCAACCACGAGCAAGAAATCACGAGTTGGGACGTTTGCAAGCAAAAGCTCATTGATCTGTTCAGCAAACCCGTTGGGCGCCGTCGCGCTGCACAGAAATAACTTGCGTGCCGAATTCGGGCCTGCACAGAGTCCTACATCACGTACATTTAAGCTGTACTCGCGCTCTGCCGCAAGGTTGACGACAAGATGGCGGAGGCTGAAAAGGTCGCGCATATCCTCCAAGGAATCGCGGATGGTGCGTTCACTCTCCTGGTTTTGTGAAACTCGTCGACAGTGGGCGACGTCATTAATGAATGCCGACGCTTTGAAGACGCAAAAGGTCTTCGGATTATGCCAGACCTTTCACGTATTCCCAACACGGCTGTGACGTGTACTTACGAGGACATCCGTCCACCACGTGCTTCTGCTGCAGCTGAGAATATTGTACGGCTCGTCCGCCGCGAAATTGAAGCTGTATCTCCGGTTACTGCGCGAGCTCGTGCTCCCGGCGATTCACACACGATTTCCCTCATCCAGACCGCTGTACGCCAGGAGCTCGCTAGCGTAGGAATCAAGACGCCATGCCCAGTGAACAGACCCGACTACTGTCCACCCGGCCCACGTGATCTGCCCCAAAACTCGTACACCCGTCGTCGTTACCAAATGGTGATCCTACGATGACAGGCCCATCTGCTTCGGCTGCAGACGCGTCGGCCATATTTCCCGCCACTGTCACAGATCCTGGAACTCACAGCCTTAGCCGAGCTATTCCAACACCCGACGTTCACCTGGTAGTTCCCGCCTTCCTGGGCACCTTGAAGACGACGCCGCTACATCCTCATAGCCCGCAAAACCAAACCGCTCCTCTTCACCGTCCAGTCGCCAGTCCCGCTCTCCTCTGCGTCGTCGCTCACCTTCCCCCTCCTACTGCCGCTGCTCCTCGGAAAACTAACGGGCGCAGCTGCTGGAGGTGAGCCTGCCTTGAGAAGCCGACACGAAATTCTTCTGCTTACACTGCCTGGACACAACAACCTGCTCAAAGAAGATGTCGGCCGCACCACTTATATAGCACTCATCGACACTGGCGCTCACGTATCGAATATGAAGTTCAACCTACGTGCTCGCCTAAAGAAGGTGCCCACTCCTGTTCCGATCGCTGTAGTCCGCGTAGCCTATGGTGCAACTCCAGTTGTCACTGGGATGTGTACTGCACGCGTCACCGTTTCTGGGCGCCATACTTCTGTTTTGTTCTACGTATTGGAGCAGTGCCCACATGAACTTAACTCAGGACTTGATTTTCTGTCGTCCCATTCAGCTCTTTTTGACTGTGCCATGGATGTCGTCCAACTCGCTTTCCCATATGCCGCTGAGCCTTCTGATCCTGTGCCGAGCAAATTGTGCTCTGCCGATTTTGTTCGCGTCCCCTCTCTGGCCGTTACGTACATTGGCGTCTCTCCCGATCCACCAGTGGCCGACGGAGATTATGTCGTGTCACCCAACGCTACCGTTCTCTGCTCGCAAATAGTCACGTTCCCGCACAATGTCATTGGTATTCACGCCAATGCCGCATTTCTCCCTATCGTCAATTTTGGACTATGCCCTCAGGTGCTGCCCCGGGGTATCTCCCATGCACCCCTTGCCCCGGCCTGCTACTACCACAATTCCGCCTTAACAGGGGATACACAATCGCCAACCAGTCCTGATTTGGACTCAACTTCATCAGAAAGCATGACGAAAATGATTGCCTCTGAACTCCCGGCCGAATATGCGAACGCCCTTCGTGCCCTTCTCGCGTCGTATCAGGACATCTTGGACCTCAATGACCGGCCACTAGGCCAGACAACCGTTGTGAAGCATCGAATCAACACCGGCGATGCTAACCCGATACACCGACGACCCTCTCGTGTTTCTATACTGAGAAGAAAGAAGTCGAAAAGATGCTTGCCCGGGACATCATTGAACCTTCTTCAAGCCCCTGTGCTTCCCCTGTTGTGCTCGTCAGGAAGAACGACAATAGCTGGTGCTTCTGTGTCGATTACTGCAATCTCAACAAGGTAAGCAAAAAATACATGTACCCCTACCGCCGATAGATGACGCCCTTGACTGTCTCAGTGGCGCGAAGTATTTCTCCTCGATTAACCTTCGTTCCGGGTACTGGCAGATTGCAGTACGACATGGACCGCGAAAAAACCGCACTGTTACGCCTGATGGCCTTTATCAATTTAAAGTGATGGCGTTCGGGTTATGCAATGCCCCAGATACCTTTGAATGAATGATGGACGCTCTCGTTCACGGTTTAAAGTGGTCAATCTGCTTATGTCACCTCGATGACGTCATTGTCTTTTCGCCGACTTTTCAGACACCTCGAGCGTCCCTCGACATTTTTTCTGTGTGTTACGCAAGGCAGAACTTCAGCTCAACTCGTCATAATGCCACTTCGGCTGCCTGAAACTTACTGCCCTCGGACACGTTGTCGATTCTCATGGTGTTCGGCCCGATCAGGAAAAGTTCACGCAGTCAAGGATTTCTCTGTGCCGAGCTGTGCGAACCACGTTCGCAGCTTTGTAGGTCTCTGTTTCTACTTTAGAAGATTTGTGCGCAATTTTGCTGACATTGCGCGCCCTCTCATGGACCTCCTCAAGAAGGATGTGGCTTTTGCCTGGGGTCCTGAACAAGCCAGTGCCTTCGCAGAACTGATCATACGCCTCTCGTCGCCACCGATTCTCGGCCACTTTGATATGTGCGTAACAGAAGTGAGTGCCGACGCCAGCGGCCATGACATTGGTGCTGTTCTGGCTCAACAACAGCATGGTAGCGACCGGGTCATTGCATACGGAAGCCGTCTCTTGTCACCCGTGGAGCGCAATTATTCGATCACCGAACGCGAATGCATCACGCTCGTCAGGGCGATGGGCAAATTTCTCCCATATTTGTATGGACGGCCGTTCACCGTTGTCACCTACCACCACGCCTTATGCTGGCTCTCATCGTTAAATGATCCTACTGGACGGCTGGGTCTGTGGGCCTTACGGCTGCAAGAATATTCATTCCCCGTTGTCTATAAGACTGGCCGCCAACATGTGGACGCAGGTTGCTTGTCGCGTCATCCAGTAGACCCATCAGATTCTCCCGGGAGCGGCGAGTCTACATTGGTCTTGGCACTCTCAGCGTTTGCCAACATCAGATACGAGTAACGACGTGATACTCCCTTGAGAGACATCATTAATCGGCTGAGTGGCCCCACAACTCCTCCATCTCTCCGTATGTTTGTGCTCCAAGATGACATATTATATCGTCACAGCAGGCATCCTGACTGACCTGACCTGCTGCTGGTTGTACCCACAGATATGCGTCAGACTAATCGCACAGGTGCATGACACTCCAACCTCTGGTCGTCTGGGCGTCTCAAGGACCTATGACCGTGTTCGACGTCGCTTCTTTTGGCCCGGTATTTACCACTCCGTTCGCCATTACGTCGCCTTGTGCAAGCCTTGTCAGCACTGTGGAAACAAGTGGATAGCTGTTGCCACAGATTACAGCACTCGGTATGCGATAACACGGGCTATCCCTACCAGTTGCGCAACCGACGTCGCTAACTTTCTCCTCGAAGACGTCATTCTTTGTCACGGCGCTCCTCGACAGCTCATTACAGACCGGGGTCGAGACTTTCTATCCAAGGTAGTCCAAGACATTTTGCATTCTTGCGCTACAAAACGCATGTTCACCACTGCGTATCACCCTCAGACGAACGGCCTAACTGAGCGGCTGAACAAAACTACAAGAGACATGCTTGCCATGTGTGTTTCTCCAGATCATCGTGACTGGGACGAAGCTCTGGCGTTGATAACGTTTGCCTGCAACACATCTCGGCAGGATTCCACAAGTTCCTCTCCATTTTTTCTCTTATACGAACGAGAACCCCATGCCGCCTGTCGACACGCTCCATCCTGCCGTTCTTGATACGACATCAGAGTACGCTCGTGATGCCATCGCTAGAGCTGCAGAGGCACGCGAGGTCGCCCACCTTCCTCTTAGCACTTCGCAGGAAAAACAACGACGCATTTACGACGCCCGCCACTGCGATATCCCCGCGAATCCTGGTTACATGACCCTTCTTTGGACGCCGTCACGGCGAGTTGGCCTGTGCGAGAAGCTGACTTCTCCGTACTATGGTCCGTGCCGCGTCTTGCGCAAAGTCACCGACAACACGTACGAAGTCAACCCTCTGGAAACTACGATAGCGCGACTCCCTGAAATTGTTCACGTCCCTCGACTCAAGCGGTATCACTCGGACCAATCACGCACCGGGTCGGTGCCTTCGCCGCCAGGGGTGATGCTACGAAGCGCTACCGAAGATGAAGAGGGGGACGACATGAAAGAGGACGACGTTCCCTGATTGCACGCTGACTTGGCTCCATCTTGTATGCCTGGTTCTTTCCTCTGTATATACCTCGTAAATATAACCTTCGACGCCATTTCCTCTCCGTAACAATATTAACGAAATTTACGTGTGATATTTACAACATTGCACCGTGAAATGCACTTAGTTTTGATAATGCTGTAATTGCATGTACTCGCACATGAGGGTTGACGTTACGTTGCACCATAAGTTACGCTTTAAACACCAGTATTGTCGACGTGCCTGGCAATCCCACTATGTGCACATAGCTGCGGCACTTACAAAAACACGACGATCCACTTCGTAACGCTTGGCTCAAAGACATAAAATAATATTCATAATAATATCTGAGTGTTAGCATCTCAAAACCACGATATGATTATGAGAGACGCCGTAGTGGAGGTCTACAGAAATTTCTACCACCTGGGATTCTTAAACGTATACTAAATCATAGTACACGGGCCTCAAACATTTTCGCCTCCATCGAAAATGCAGCCGCCGCGGCCGGGATTCGATTCCGCCACTGCGGGTCAGCAGTCGAACACCATAACCACTAAAGCACCGTGGTGGGGCAACAGCCATAAAATACAGCATAGAAGTACCTGCTGACTGCTTCGCATGAAATAGATTTCCACAACGCGTGGGATTTGCCGAATTTTTCCTTCTAGATATCGCTGTATTCTTCTGGATATTTTTTCTGGCTTTCTGCTTTTTCGCACACTCGAGCTCTACATTAGTCAGCAATAAAATTGCAGTTTAGTAACTTCACAACAGTACTTAAGAGTATATTGCCACGGGCGTTTCTTATTTTCACTTTGCTGTATTCGTTTTTTGCCCACAAAGACTGTCAGCAACGCTAAGCGCAAACCGCGCCTCATCGTTCGAGATGCTTCGCGATTATTTTAGATCGTTTCGTTAAGATTGCGCGCAAGACGCGAACACTCGAGCTTATTCTAGGACTTGCGCGACAACCAGCGATAACGACGGAAAACTTCACGGCACATGTATAAATGCCGACGCGCTTCACAGCTTGTCAGTTGATCGGCGGTCGACGCTCTGTTCGCCGCTGTCAGTGTGTTGCTGTAGCTTGACTTTCAGTTTTCCGGCCACAAATTTCATCTCGGACGTGCTGACTGCTGCCTTCGTCGACGTCACGACGACGGGACATCTGGTGGAGGAGCTGTTCGTTCATGTTCCGGAGGCCCCCGTCAGGCCGTGAACCTAGCGCAGAAGACATCGACGCCAACCACGACCAGCGAGGTCGCCTTAGGCAACAAGGACAAGCACCGGAGTACGGGCCTCTACCCGACAAGCCTCGGAACACAAAGGCCAGGACCATGACTGCGGCAACGATGACAGACACTGCGCCACCGTCCGCGATAAGAAAAAAATTCCAGGATGGAATGAGGTTCGAACCTGGGCCCTCTGCGTGGGAGTCCAGTATTCAACCTTTGAGCCATGCCGGTGCTTGAAACTGCTCTGCAAAAAGGTCCTATACAGGCTCGATGTCGGGAAGGAACCACTTTGCATATGCAATATAGCGTGGTAGAAGAGTAAAATAAGCACCATGCGTCGCACAACGCGAATTCTGTAACCAGGCGTCACAGAATGCGAATTGCGCAACGAGTAGGTTGTTGAATGCTTCCAACTCATTACAAAGGACTCTGCCATAATTCTTCATCGTCATCAGGCACAGCATCAACAAAGTGCGCATAATGCCTTACATGGGTTTAGCAGGCACCAACGCTCTCCGTAGAATCGCGAAAAATGGCACAGTGCCTGCTGCCCTACTTCTCAAAAATTACAACGATTTATAGCGTAGTGGGTTCCTCGCAAGTGCAGTTGTATTTGTTGCCAAGGAAGCCCATAAGCGCATGATCCACTTCCTCGGGGTCTCAGTAAAATTACAATGATTTATAGCGTAGTGGGTTCCTCGCAAGTGCACTTGTATTGGTTGCCAAGGAAGCCCATAAGCGCATGATCCATTTCCTCGGGGTCTCAGTAAAGTTCTTCGCCCCCCCCGTCTCTCTCCCACGTCAACGTATGTTATACAGCATGACGGGAGAGGGAAATAGCGACCGGGCGTCACCCAATGCAAATTACATAACTGGTGAGCCGTTTAAAGATTCCATCCCATTACAAAGGGCTGAGCCATAATTCTTCATCGTCACTAGTAGTCATGTCCACAAAATGCACATATTGTCTTACAGACGTGTAGCTGCTGCCTCGCTTCTCTGCAGAATGACGAATAATGGTTTAGTAGGCGCTTCCCAACTTCACAAAAATTGTGATTTATGGCGTAGTGGGTGCCTTTCTAGTGTACTTGTATTGTAACCACAAGAGAGCTTAACGGGCTGTAGAAACGCCGCTCTTCCAGCTTTCGCTGTGACTGTACTGCGGTTTCAGCGCAGGCCTGGCGTTTTTTTTTTTGTGGCATAGTTTGTAGTTTATTTTTTCGCATGCTATTGTCCCAAAAATCATATTATCAAGAGATTGCGGCTTGAAGCACGCCATGCGCTGTTACATCCCATATCCAGCCGCGCTAATGTTTCTTGCACTGCTTGCGCTAGCCGCAGGGGCGCACATCTGCCTTGCGGATTGTGAAAGACACAACAGTCGTTGTTCTTATCTTGCACCACTCGAGCAAATTTATAATTTATTTCTGGACCTCTGCAGAATGAACATAGGAGCTGTACCTCATCCTTTCATTTCTCTCATTCCCGAACATCGTGCCACTCTTCAATATCATCTGTAAAACACCTCTTTGAGGGCTTCTCCTGCAGTTTTCAGTAGTGTGTGTTATGTCCGGTTTGTACCGTGCTCTTTTAGATGCGAAGTATCTTAAGGTCGAGCTCAATCCGGAGGTGGTGGTGGTGGTGGTGTGCGGCGTGAGCACCCTTACTGCGCATGCGCATACCCTCTCCACACACCTCCTCTCCACTCACCCTCTCCACTTTCTCTCTCCCCTTTCTCTTTCCATTTTCCCTCTCCACTTCCCCCCCTTTCCACTCTTCCTCTGAAACGCGGGCTAGACATGCTGAAATTCTCTCCTGCGATACGCCGCGATGAGCTCGAGCGCATGCGCTTCCCCTCTCTCTCCTCTCCTACGCTGCCCCCCTCTCGCCCGCCTGTCGACCGCGTTCCCCGCTCGCCCTGTGAGAATTAACGGCCAGGCTAGATGGAAGATACGACGCGCGTAGCGTCCCTCTTCGCGTTCCACGACGCGAGGTCGGTAGCATGCCCAACGAACGCCAACGGAACGCGATCGTGCAAATGCTCCGGCTTCGCATCGCCTCATGGTCCCCTTTAGCAGGAGATGGTGTAATTTTTTTCCCATATAGACGTCAGACTCTGCCCAGGCGGCGCTGCGAAAAACACCGCCACCAGCGCCCTCATCGCAGCCCTGGCACTAACTGGGTAGTGCAAAGAGAGCGGTCCGCAAGCGAATGTGCATAGGCCACAATATATCCCTCCTCTTTCGTTGGTGTCGAGGCGCCGTTTCCTGAAAATCAAGTACCTGGAAAGCATCTTCCGCCAATCCACGCTTCAGAAACAAAGGAAACTGATCAAAGCGAACTGTGAGTACAATGCAAAATAAGTTTGTTATTCCGGCGCGGTGCAACTCGCAAGCACAAGCGAGCGTCGCACGACATGAATTCGAGGCAAGCCCTCAGACATCCGTTCTCTAGAGATTAAACGCTCTAAAATCGGGTATATACATATATACACGATATACATACACGATCAATTTACTTAGCTATGTATCTTGCCATCAGTGCTACAAAACTGATGTGTTGTGACGACCAACTCGTCGCGGTGTGCGTATCACGCGTCTTCAGACTGCCTCTAGCTGCTCACTTCGTGTTACACGACAAGCACCGCAGTCAGAGCCTCTGCTGAGCTTCATAGTCAAGGTTACCATGGTTCTTCATCAGGGCTACACAAAACAGCACAGCCACTTTATCTTTCTCATGCGACCGGCTGTGGAGAACGCGGGTACTTCGCTTACCGAACACGCTTGCAACATCCCATATCCAGCGCTCTCGCATTTCTTCTTCGTACGACAATTATGGAAATCGGTAAAACTGAACGTTGTTGTTCAGTCTTTTACATCCGTGGCAATTCACAACGCAACAGTGAGTCTTTTGCGGCGTTCCTTCGTAGCGTGCGGAGGGGTCTTGTCTGCTGCTGTTTTCGCCGTCGTTCTGGCGAGTGATCCAGCAAGCACTTCACGACGGTACGGTGGCGCGTCCGACTAGCGGAGAGCAATTCACAGCTTTCATTCTGTGTGTTAAATGCGCAAACACACGTGATATTAAGTTAAATCGTTGTTTCGCACTCGCTAGTTGTATCTGGTCTCATAGCAAACTGTGCGAAGGAGTCGGTCTATGCACTAATCAATACTTCTCCGACAGGTGGCGCCACACGTCTTGCAAACTCCAGAGTCTGACGTCTATTATAATGGTGTATGCCTTCCTAACGGTGCTGCACCGGTAGGAGGTGGCCATTGCGCTAAGCGGGTACGACTGGCAGGAGGGGGGCTAAGCGATTTCGGTCTAATTTCGGGGTTTGTTCCAGTTTGATTATAAAGGCACGAATAGGCTTCTCGACGTTTACTCATTGGATGCATATGGCTCGACGTAAGGGGGACATCACCCGGTACGGTGGACCTATGCTATTCCTGCACATTCCAACGCCGTTGCGGCAGTATCATGTAGCTCTCGCACTATATAGCGCATGGGTTTCAAACACGTGGGCCTCGGCATGCACGTGGCTCCTGGATCTCTCGCTAGCGGTCCGCGGCCCGCACATCGAAGGTCTTCGTCCAATTTTTTTTTCTTTATAAGTGCGTTCCTGAGCTACATAGACATGACAGGTCGCAAGCATTTTTTTCGTGAGGCACCCCCTGCAGTCACCATGTATTGATACATAACCGTGAAACAATTTAGTCATTTTGGAGATAGGGATTGATATGTTGTTGGAATCCTGCCGCCAAATCCCCTTCAGAAATGACCCATATCTGAGGTATGGGAAATGTCTTCTTTCAAATGGCAGCGTGAGCTGACATTTTGTACAACCTATCTCCCCCCTCCCTGATCCTCGCTCCCCCCTTCGTCACTGTCCTGGCCCTTGGAGTAAATTTTCGTGAATGCGGCCCGTTAGCTGAGGTGTTCGATAAATCTGATATAGCATAACTAGACGAAAGCTCAGACGTTAGCAATGTGGGCACACAAAGCAGGCTGTGCATATCCATCTCGCGTCACATGACGACTGGGAGCCGTGACGGGAAAACATGTGTGTTTATAGGGATTCTATGAAACGATACCCCGCGCAGTCCTTGCATGCATTTTAGTGAAACGCTGGAACTTTCAAGAACGTTTCCCCGCTTTGGAGCTCTGTGATTGTTCTTGAAAATATAAGTTAGAGGTATATACGTATTATAATACATTTATTACTGCGATTACAAAATTACAATTGGCATATAAAATATTAGCGAATGCAGTTAATAAACCACCGAATAGTGGTATGTCAACTACGTAAGCGACTGCTCTATTTACTTTAAACTCGCCCGTTTCAGATAAATGAGGTAGCCTTCATGCAAGAAGCAAAAGTAGTCCAGTACTTGACCCTTATAAAACTTCTCCAAAGAGCCTGCCCCAGATAAAAAAGTGGTTTTTTTTCGAGATAAAATCTGGAGCATATATATGCACAACGTATGTGTAACGCACTAAAAAGGACACCAGGGACGTAGGCAGAAATTTTTTTTCGGGTGGCGGCACCACCTTGATCTGAAGTGGGGCCCGGGCAGGCAGATGTGGTCGAATCTAATTTTGTGCTCTGTATGCCATGGCAAAAAGAAAACATTTCGGGGGGAGGGCACGGGCCCGCTGTTCCACCTCCCTGCTACGCCTTGAGGGAGACTAAAGAGAAAAACGATTTTATTATTATAAGAAAATTACCCTTTTAAAATTCCCAAATGGCCACGCTCGCCGGGACAAGACTCTTGGTGAGCGACAAAACGCGCAAAAAGAAAATGGAGGTAGTGACGCTACCTTGAAATTCACGCAGTAAGCGCTGTGACGTCACAGATTCCGACAGCGTCATAAATAACGTACATTGACCACAGAGGGGGCCGTAGACTTAATATATCAAGTTTCAGAAAATTTCTTTCAGCAAATGTCGCCGAAATACGACCAATACAGTTTGAAATCCGTGACGTCTCACGCAGATATTTCGGCACGATATATAAAAACGGAACTTCGGCCTAGATTTTCTCCGCTATAAATAAACGTGTGATGATGAAATTAATGACATTCGAGTTCTCAGAGTACACTTTATCTGCCTAAACCGATTTAGTGCTTCACTTTAGTGCCCCTTAAGAACTGAGCAAAGTCCAAGCCCGGTCGGACGCGAGCCCGCCACCTAAAACCCGGGCCCGGCCCTAAGCCTGGAGCTCCAAGCCCGAGCCCGGCCCGGGCCCGGCGTGAAAAGTGCTTTACCCGGTCCGGCCCGGCCCGGCCCACAGGCCAGGCCGGGCTCGGGTTTTCGGGTAGGCCCGAGCCCGTGCAGTGCTCTACCTCGACGTTCTTATCGACGGCCACAACGTCACCCTTCTCGTCGACACTGGAGCCGACTATTGCGTCATCAGTGGGCCTTTCGCTACGAAGTTGAAGAAAGTTAACACTGCGTGGGAAGGCCCCGAAATCCGTACCGCTGGAGGCCATCTATTAGCGCCGTCTGGAGTCTGCACAGCAAGAGTCACAATCAATAATCGCACGTATCCTGCGAGTTTCGTAATCTTGCAACACTGCTCCAGGCACGACATACTTGGCATGGATTCCTTAAACCATCACGGCGCCGTCATCGACTTAAGAACCAAGTCAATAACCCTATCGTCGGACAAAACGACACCGCCGGATACGAATCCATGTCATCATGCCCTGAACGTGCTGGAGGATCAAGTTACCATCCCGCCTCGCTCCAGCCTCATAATTCCCGTCAGCACCGAAAAAGCTGAAGACATCGAAGGTGTCATCGAGAGCGTTCAGCGTTTGCTACTAGACCGTGACATCTGTGTTGCAAGGGGCATTGCTCGGTTGCACGAAGGAAAAGGAAGCGTGATGCTAATGAACTTCAGCCAAGAATACAGGCACCTAAGCAGGGGCACGACAATTGCATACATCGAAGGAATCTTGGCCGTCAGTGATGCGTTTGCCTTTTCAGATTCTGACGAAGCTGCGACGACTACCCCGATACCTGGGCCACCCTTCTACGTAAACCCAAGTCTTCCCGCTCGCCAACAGCAACACTTTCGATGCCTTCTGCAGAAATACAAGGACTGTTTCTCGTCGTCGTCTCGGGTCCTACAAACGCCCCTTACTAAGCACCGCATTATAAAAGAAGAGAATGCTCGACCACTCCATCAGAGTCCCTACCGGGTTTCGACGCGGGAACGGGAGGCCGTGAAGAAACAGGTCGACGAAATGCTACGCGACGACATCATCCAGCCGGCGAAGAGTTTATGGGCATCCCCCGTGGTCCTAGTGAAGAAGGATGGGACTCTCCGTTTTTGCGTCGATTATCGCCGCCTGAACAAAGTCACAAAGAAGGACGTGTATCCCCTTCCCCGGATAGACGACACCTTGGATCGATTACACAACGCAAAGTACTTTTCGTCGATGGACCTCAAGACGGTTACTGGCAAATAGAAATCGACGAGAGAGACGGAGAAAAGACTGCCTTTATTACACCAGACGGCCTGTTTGAGTTCAAGGTCATGCCTTATGGTCTTTGCTCGGCACCTGCGACTTTTCAACGGGTTATGGATACAGTACTGGTCGGCTTGAAGTGGCAGACGTGCCTCGTGTACTTGGATGACGTCGTTGTGTTTTCCTCAAACTTCGACGAACACCTTCGGCGCCTTGAAGTTGTACTTCAAGCAATTAAGACATCCGGATTCACTTTGAAGCCTGAAAAGTGCCGCTTCATATACGAGGAGCTATTGTTCTTGGGTCATGTGATCAGCAAAGATGCTGTTCGCCCGGACCCGCGAAAAACAGCCGCCATCGCTGACTTCCCGACCCCCACCGACAAGAAGGCCGTACGCCGTTTTGACGGCTTGTACGCCTATTACAGACGTTTCGTCAAGGAATTTTCACTGATCGCCGAGCCACTTACGCGACTCACGAAGGCTGACGTCGAATTCAGGCGGGAAACGTCGCAAGTTCAGGCATTTCAAGAATTGAAACGACGCCTGCAGACGCCTCCGATACTTGCCCATTTCGACGATCACGCCGATACGGAAATCCACACCGACGCAAGCAGCGTCGGACTGGCGCCGTCCTTGTACAGAAGACCGACGGCTTGGAAAGGGTCATCAGTTATGCTAGCCGGTCGCTATCAAAGGCGAAAATCAACTATTCCACAACAGAAAAGGAACTTGGGAACCATAAGTGCCGACGATTTCGCTGAACGACAGGAAGCCGACCCGGAACTCAGGGGCCTTGTGGAATACCTCAAGGGCAGGACCGCCGTTGTTCCGAAATTATTCAGGCGGGGATTGGCGTCATTTTCCTTGAAAAACGACATCCTCGTAAAGAAGAACTTCTCTCCGGCCCGGGCCAACTGCCTTATCGTTGTACCTTCGGTACTGCGACCAGAAGTTCTGCAGGCCCTGCACCACGACCCGACGGCTCGCCCCCTCGGCTTTTCGCGTATGCTCGCGAGGATGCAGGAACAATACTACTGGCCACGCCTTCCGGCCGACGTCGCCCACTACGTTAAGACTTGCCGAGATTGCCAGCGACGGAAGGCGCCGCCGACAAGGCCAGAGGGACTTCTGCAGCCAATCGAACCACCTCGGCCGTTCCAGCAAATCGGGAAGGACCTACTGGGGCCGTTCCCAACGTCGACTTCCGGCAACAAGTGGATCGTCGTAGCAACTGACTACCTCAACCGCTACGCCAAGACAAAGGCCTTGCCCAAAGGCAGTGCCGCCGAGGTAGCCAAGTTCTTCGTGGAGAACATCGTCTGGCGTCATGGCGCCGCAGGGGCCCTCATCACAGACAGAGGTAGCGCCTTTACTGCGGACCTAACTCAAGCGATCTTCAAATACAGCTTGACGAGCCACCACCGCACCACCGCCTTCCACCCACAGACCAATGCCCTCACCGAGCGTCTAAATAAGGCCATCGCCGACATGCTGGCTACGTACGTCGACGTTGAGGACGACACGTGGGACGCCGTCCTTCCGTACGTGACCTTCGCTTACAACACGGCCGTCCAAGAAACAACGCAGATGACGTCGTACAAGTTGGTCTACGGAAGAAGCCCGGCGTCGACGCTCGACGCCATGGTACCCAACGTCACCGAGGAAAAAATCTCGACGCCGCCGCTTACTTACAGTACGCCGAAGAAGCACGACAGCTCGCCCGCCTACGGATCAAGAACCAGCAGACGACTGACAGCGGCCGCTACAACCTTCGACGGCGCCACATGGAATACCAACCCGGTGACCGCGTATGGGTATGGACGCCAATACGCTGACGGAGACATAGTGAAAAGCTTCTTCGATGGTACTTCGGACCGTGCAGGGTACTTAGATGCCTTGGCGCACTCGACTACGAGGTTGTCCGTGACGACATTACGTACTCACTGCGGCGCCATGCAGGACCTGAAGTCGTCCATGTCGTGCGCCTCAAACCATATTACGCGCGTTAGCGAATCCGAGGACTGTCATTTTGCTTTATTATTGTACTTTCTTGCTTGTGATTATTGTATATTGTTCTTTGTTGCTTTATTTTTGTTATTTATTGTTGCATGCATTGGCCTGTTCTGTTTTAATCATCGGCACGATGCTTTTTCAGAGGGGGGCATTGCCACGGGCGTTTCTTATTATCACTTTTGCTGTACTCGTTTTTCGCCCACAAAGACTGTCAGCAACGCTCAGCGCAAACCGTGCCCTGTTGTTCGAGATTCTTCGCGACTATTGTAGAGCGTTTTGTTAAGATTGCGCGCAAGACACGAACAATCGAGCGTATTCTAGAACTTGCGCGACAACCAACGATAACGCTGGAATATTCGACGGCACATGTATAAATGCCGACGCGCTTCACCGCTTGTCATTTGATCGACGGTCGACGCTCTGTTCGCCGCTATCAGTGTATTGCTGTAGCTTGACTTTTAGTTTTCTGGCCACAAGTACGGCCTAATAAAGAGTTTCATCTCGGACGTGCTGACTGCTGCCTTCGTCGACGTCACGACCACGTGACAATATACATTATTGATAGTTATTTTTTTATTTATTAAAATCCTCTCCACCAAGTTCTGGCGTGACAGGGAGGTGTCTTTTAACTTCATGTGGTGCAGTCTCGAATACGTGACTGGAGAAATTTGAACACAACAATTATTATTCAGTATTGTAATCAGTGATGTTAATAGTGTCAATGAGCATTGACGAGCACTAACCAGATAAATAAGTAGGAGTGCTTTTAGCAGCACAATCGCAAGTTTCTCGACTTTTCATTGAAATGTGGTGCCCAAACGACTCATGCGTGATTTTATTGTGGTGTTATTAAACATCTGTGGCGTTAATTGTGGCATTATCACACATCAATATTTTCGTTACAGATTGTGCTGTTTGTGCCTGATAAGCAAGTGAGTATTCTATATAATTATAATTTGACCATATGAGGCGGTTCGCATAGGCGTGCGCACAGGCGCGGCAGTGGGGGCGGTCACCCCCACCTAATCAGCTAAGAGAGGGGGGCGCAAAATCTGCTCCGTACATTGACCCTTCTAGTCACCTAAAATACTGGGGGGGCGCAAAATCTGCCCCATACATTGACTTAGTAGGGTGGGGGGGCGCTGCGATGAACCTTCGCCCCCCCTGACGGGGAACCCTGCGCACGTTTTTGGCGGTTCGTATTGTAACAGGTAATGACCATATTATTCAACCTTAGTCCAGAGAGAGTAGTTGATGAAATGTGTTATCGCTAGGAGGGTAGTTATAATCTGTAACATGCATGAGTACTTAGTGCCACCTGAACCCGCCTTAACGTTTGCATTAAACCTTCATTTTACATTCCTGATCCCGATGGACAATTTGTGTGGGTATGCATTACAACAATCTCTTATTTGTCGCCAGCTCTAAATTAAGCTGTGCCTTGGAGGTGTCTAAACTGACACGCCTAACGTGCTCCTGCACGGCCGCGTGAACGGCGATTTTGGTATGTGCGTCTATACGTTAATTTTGAGTGTGTTCAGCCTAGCAGCGAAGCACATACAGCAAGACGTCACTTTTGCCCACTCTCAAACGAAGTGACCTCATTCGTTATATTTAGAGAGCTAGCTAGTGCAGCTGGAATCAACTGTAGGGTTTTCGGTAGACCATGTTTCCCCGTTCTGCCCCTCTCCTCCGCTCCTGTTAGTCGAAACCGAGACAAAACTAGCCTCGCGATGAATGCAAAAGTGAAATTGAATCTATGGTTTACATGTTGCTCACAGTGGCCTGTCTTTGGGGTAAATTGCTGGAAGCAAACGGCCCGTGGAGTCAAGTATCCGCGGCCTTCGGCCGTCATTACTGTACAAAACCTCCGTGGGCGTAACCCTGCAGTATACGCAATCACGGCACTGGTCTGACCGAGAGAAGGTACGGGGCGCATTTGAAGCTCCACCTCTTTAGATGTTAGGGGAGGCGAACCTTTGTGCCCCTCCTGTGGCACACCATGATCGAGGTCAGGTCTGTCAAACTCACCCCAACTAGCGGGCCCCATTCGCGAAATTTAGCCGCACAAAGGCTTGTGCGCGCACCATGATCTAGATCAGGTGTCTCAAACTCACACCAACTAGCGGGCCGCATTCACGAAATTTAGCCCTACAAGCGCCGGATTAGTGAAGATGGTGGGCACGGGGGCGAGGGAGAGGCGGTGGAGCAGACAGTTTGAAACTTTCCTCAGGGAGTCACCTAACGTTGCCATTTGGAAGAACGCTTTTCCCATGTCCCATATATATTACTAATTTCTGACGGAGATTTCACGCCAGGTTTAAAGAAAAGAACGTATGTAATTCCACAATGACTAAAATCTGAACCCCAATTCTGAAATAGAAAGTTTTCGTTCCACGGTGATCTTTCAACTTATAGTAAGCTTATGGGGCACTCCAAGAACAAAAAAAAAATGCTTGACGCTAGTCCCGTCTCTGTAGCTTAGCCGAGCGAAGTGCTAATAATTGCAATACGCGCGAAAATTATGCGAGTACTATTTAGCAAAGTGCACCCGCTACGCTGGTCTAGTGGTTATGACACTCGACTGCTGTTCATAAGGTCGCAGGATGGAATCCCGGCTGCGGCGGCTGCATTTTCATGCCCGTGTACTTACATTTGAGGCCCTTGAACTTAGATTTAGGTGAACGTTAAAGAGCCCCAGGTGGTCGACATTTCCGGAGCGCTCAACTACGGCGTCTCTCAGAATCATATCATGGTTTTATGACGTTAAACTCCAGATGTTATTATTATTTACCAAGCTCGCAAAACTTTATTCCATGTGAAGCCGCAGGCCGCGTTTTTGAGACCCTTCATCTAGGTCATCTCAATGCACTAACCGTACTTCACGCCCATGTTCGTTTATATAACAGTGGCTTATGCGCGACAGTACAAAGACAGAATATTCAATGATAATTCTGCTTTTTCGTGACATGTACAGTCGCGGCCACTGTTAGAGGGAACGCGGCACGCGTGGCCGCTCTCTTCGGGCCACCAAGCGGGCTCCGCGCGAAGTATGACGGCGCAAGCGCAATCAGCGCCAGAGGCGGTGTTGGCTGCGCGTCGTCTGCTATGATGCCTACCACTTCGCCGCACGCGCTCTGGTTCAAAATACTGTAGCTATGGAGCTCGATAGAAAGTATTTGAACTGGGTTATCTGGGCGCACCGTTCATGCTACACACAGTATTCGGCTTCGAATTGTAGACGTTCGTTTTCGTCGCAAAATGAAGGTGGTCGCTGAAATTTCACTTGGTTACAAAAGGAAATAGAGCACGTGGCATAAGATTAACAGCGTGTGCCTCGGATGCTTCACATGTCAAACAGCGCATTTAGGCGACGAAAGTTACGCCCACTTTTGATAAAACTCTGCTCGTTATGAGTCTAAAAGGGGCTGCATGTGTTCTTACTGCGGCATTTCGTCAAATACCTTCCAGCATGGCCAGAGTTCCTGAGAATGAGCGCTGGGAAATCGTAGTGCTATATTTCAGGGGTAAGTCTCAGCGAAAAATCGCCGAAGCGACGGGAAGAACGGTCAAGACAGCCAACAGCATCGAAAGAGCATGTAAATCTTGCCGCCGGATCAAGGATGCTCCGCGGAAGCCGAGGTCTCGAGTTACGACTGAACAAGAGGATGCTTGGATCGTTGCGGCGGCAGCCCTGATGCCAGGTCTCTCTGCTCAGCAAATCAAAAATACCCTCGACTTGAGAGCATCCGTGACGAAGGTCAAGCGACGCCTCCGGGAAGCGGGTCTGAAGAGCGGGATTGCAGCCCAAAAGCATCTTCTTCGTGCTCAGAACAAAGAAAAACGGCTGCAGTTTTCTCGACAGCATGCACAACGTTCAAATGAGGAGTAGAAGCAAGTCGCCTTCACAGACGAGTGCACGTTCACTAGATCGTGCGATCAGCAAGCCCGTATTTTGCGCCCTAACAGCACCCGGTAAGCTACACGAGAATGTGTTTTTGCAAACGTGCTTTTTGTAAGAAAGAAATGTGCTTCCAGCATGGGCTTCCAATTTTGTACTGTGAATACTTTTAAATGGGTGTGTCATTCCGTTTGCATGCATACATCTCGAGACTCCCGGGTGCTTTCGTTTTCATGACGATTATTGAATATGAGGTTTAACGGCCGGCGCTACACAGATGCGACGCGTCGTAGGGGGGGGGGGGGGGGGCGGAGGGGCTTCGGATTAATTTTGACCACCTAGGAAAATATTAACGTGCACCGAAATTGTTTAGAAGAAGGCAATAACGACTTATGAGACTTATGAGAGCGAAGGAAAATAGTCTTTAAAAATGTGTAATTATGTGACGTTTTATAAAAGGGTCTGTATTCCCCATTTTTTTTCTCTGAAGTTTGTGCAATCAGCGCTTCAAAACTTGACGAGTTGTGGGAACATAGTGTTTTAAATAAGTGCATAAAATGTTGTTGCCGTAGGGCAAATATATATTTTTTATATATTGCCTCAAAGTTCTTATATCGGAGAAAGTGAACCTTACTGAAATGCGATTAATAAAAAACCCATCTTCGATTTTTCTTAAAATCCGGAAGAGAGACAACCGAAGGCTATCGAATAGTAATATAGAAATACATGTTGCATTGTTTTGTTTTTAGCGACAATATTCGCGCTACAAATCAGAGCTTTTCCAGAATGCGCTGAGGTGCTGAGAAATCTAGAAATTGGAACAGAGAAGCGGCAATCAGCTTCAAACGCGAGGTCGAAGACATCGGCCTTTTTGCCCTCCAGAAGCTTTTGCCGAAAGCTGCCCGCCATGCACTTGACAACGACCACGTCTGCCAGAACTGCTTGAGACGCCTCAGATATATGCTGTCTTCATCTGATGGCTCCTCAGCTGAAACAGTTGATGAGCTTTTTTGGCGGAAGAAGGGGAATGCAGAAGTCAAGAGCGGTGCGTAAAAGCTAACTCCGCCTGTGGCGCTGATTGCGCTTGCGCCGCAATAGTTTGCACGGCACCCGTCGTGGCGCTCGCGGAGCGCGGTCACCCATCCGTGTTCCCTCTAACAGTGGCCGCGACTGTCCAAGACGTTAAAAGTTGCCAGGAAAATCCGCCGTAAAACGTCAGCAGCTTGCAAAATCCGCGCGCTTTGTAAACCTGCACATTAGTTGCACAAAAGCTTGCACATTATCTGGGGTTTATTCACAGAAGCCAACCAAAATTAGGGGCCTGGTAACTACGCTCTTTGGAATGCGTAGCACCTACCACTGGAGTTATACAGTGGTCACTGTATATGCCGCAACTACTCAAGGCGAGAATCAGATTTGATCGTGTGCCTCTGTGCCTGCCTGAAGGGTAGGGCACATTTGGCGGGTTTTTACCGTTGGCTTTCGGCTCCGAGTAAACTCTAATCGATACCATCACCATGTGCATCGTATGCTCCACACGCGAGTAATAAGCGCGCGAGCGCTGGAGACTAGCGTGGCTGAAGGAGAGATGAAAACAGGCGGCCGCCTCCATCGCACAAACTGCACATGCGATTTTATCGCCCCTCGTGTGAGGCCTGGCGTCGATGGCATGTCAGGCAAGAAGTAAATGCCGAGAGCATTGTATCGTACTTCGGTGTTTGGCCAGGAAACTCGCAGACCGAATGCCGCGTTATACGTTCCCCTCAACGCGTGCACACGCGGCGCGCTCTCGAACGAAGCGAAATAAGAGAGTCAAATAAAGTGATGCGTGTCATTCACTACCCAACCACCCAACGTATTGTTTCATTTAGGCGCTCACGTAGAGGCTTATGTTACACGGTGTCAGAAGTGGTAGCGCCAGCTATACATGAACAGCTTAACACTACCTTCCCGGCTACAGTTGACTGGCAACGTCAGGAAGAACTGGCAGCTCTTCAAGCAACGACTGGACCTTTTCCTGACGGCTACCTCGACAGATCATCCCAATACAGATGCGGTAAAGGCGGCCATACTCCAGGGCGGTGCGTGTGACGAAGCACTTCAGGTCTGCAACAAGTTTATGAAGGGCATGTGTTACGTATACGATTCCAAGATGAAGGGGAACCAATCGAGCGTTTTTCGCGTGATTGAAGGACGCAAGGTAAACTTTGTTATTTGGGAACCTTGAAGAGTCGCTGGTCAGGGACCAGATTGTCTTTGGTACTAATAACAAATCTGTCAGAGAATCGGTGCAGCAGGTCAAAGCATTGACCCTTGAAAAGGCTGAAAACATGTGCAGAGCAGCTGAAGTACCGGCACAACAAAATACCGCGTGGGAGAACGAGCCCATGCAGGTTGATGTCTCGTACCGGCGTAAACGCGATAAAGTCAACAAAAGCAGATGCAAGTGCCGTAGTCGCTTGAGTACACTGCGCCAATGCCCAGCCTGCGGAAAAACATGCTATGCATGTAACGATGCATTGAAGAAGAACGGCTATTTGGCATAGTTGGTTAAAAAGCATATTGAAAGGGTTTGCAGCGCAGGCACGTTAGTGCTGAAGGTACGTGTACGTACGCTTGTGTCGTTGACAATGAAACCAGTTGGTAGTCAGCGCTCGTGTCGTCCTTCTTTGCTTTCCGTTCCTCGCTTTTAAACCCTTCCTTCAGCACTACCGTGCTTGCGCTGTAAATCCTTTCAATATGCATGTAACAAGAAGAATCACTTTTTATGATGCTGCAAGAGTCCGCAACTCCAAGACTTTCAAGAACAACGTAAAGAAAGCTTCGATGTCATACACGTCACCATGCGTGTAGTAACCACAAATCCTGGGAAACAATGGAAATTGTGTGGGATCATCTCTGGTCGTCACATAAATTTCCAAGCTATACAGGTTCTCAGGTCAGCTTGATCCCTCTCAGCATTTTGCGACGTATCTCGAACCCAACCGCGTTATACAAGAGCGCTGCAGTACTAGCTGCCTACCACGGGTCGTAGATCGAGCACCTGGGTGTCGCCACGAAAGCACTACAGATAGACGGCACAACTAGAGACACTTCTTTTATCGTCAAGAAGGGACGCCAAGTGCTCATTGGCTTGAATGCATGTATCGACTGCGCCATCGTCACCGCGAACATCGACTCAGTCAGACGAAGTGAAAACACAGGCTCCGAAGAGGAATTTGTACATCTCTTTCATGGAACAGGCTGCGTACAAAAAAGTAAAAGATGGTTCGCCGTCCAGATGCTATTCCAAATGTGCAACCTGCTCGTGGGTACCTGTGCCACTGAAACAACCACTGCGCGACGAACTGGCACGCATGGCAAAGCAGTCCATTATCGCCAGAGTAGAAGAAGCTAACGAATCGGTTAGTCCCTTGCATCAGGTAAGAAAATGTATGGCCCTCTATGGGTGTGCATGAACCAAAAACAAGTAAGCCAAGATATATTGCATAGAACTACCGGATGCCTATCCCCGAAGACTCAGAAAGTGAGATGTCAGGCAATCGATCCTTTTTGAAGTCTTGATACCAACTCTGGTTTTTATCAGATACTTCTTCAAGAAGCTACAACGAGGATCTGCTCGCTCGCGAATTCTTTTGAAGCCCATTGGTTTTATGACTACCATAGTATACAATCTGCCATTGAGGTCTTTCAAAAGGCACTGACGACAATATTTGAAGCCATCCCAGGGGTACGCGTTTATGTCGACGACGTAGTGGTTGGGGCGCTGAAAAGGCACAGTATGACGATTGTGTTCGCACCGTGCTTAAAAGGCCAAAAGATGCATGACTGACATTAATTTCTGACAAATGCATATTTCGTAAAAACGATATAAACTTTTTAGGTACACAATCAATGAGGGCGGCGTGAGCCCAAGCCCCGAATTGGTTAAAAGCGTCTCAAATAGGAATTCCACTGAGAAGAATGCCGCATGTCGTTAACTATTTTCGAAATTATGTACCTAGACTCAGCGATAAAACAGCGCTGCCGCGAAGCCTTGTTAAGGAGGATAAAGAAGATATAACTTTATTGAAAGCAAAGCTCAGGAGTTTGGAGCTGGCCGCTTGCCTGCAGCGACCTCTTCTGCCCGTGCAACGAAGGCGTTTTGCACATCTTCGTCGGGGACCTTATCGAGGTCTCCCATATCGCTTCTAAGCGAGATGGCCGAAGTTATCTGAGTGGGGGAAGGCCCTCGCATTCCTAGAGGATGTGACATTGGTTTTCTATGCCATTTTTATGACTATTTTTCTATATTGCATTAAACTCTCCGTCTGTGAAGCACGCTAAGCGGTAATTAGTGGTCGGGGTGTTAGTTTGGACTTTTTGGAGGACAGGGGCCTCCGCTCTCGTAAGGTTGCTGTGCGGTATGGGTTACAATCACCTGTCATCTTTGTAGATATACGTAAGGTTCTTGTAGGAAGTGACTGCCTCTGCTGTTGGGGGTCCCTGTTCCAAGCAAAGCGAGACCCCTTTTGCTAACCCTCAGGCCACATTATGTGCTTCCCCGTTACCGGAGTTTCCTGAGTTAGCGGAGACCAAACCAGATTGATTTTGGTTCTCTCGTTCTGACGGAAATTGAAGACACCAGGCGCGTAGCTAGGAATGTTTTTCGGGGAGGGGGGCCCACTTGTTGAAAGCCTTGACTATTTGAGAAAAACGCCAATTTTCAGAATTTACTTTCGATAAAACACCATGTGTGGCGTAGCTAGGGGGGGGGGGGCTCCCTGCCCTCCCTCTTAGCTACGGGCCTGGAAAACACTGTTCTTGAGTGGACCGCTACCGATGAGCGCGAGTGGCCGGGCGTCTGCGATGCTTTGTCATATCCGCCGCTGCTGGCGTTCTTTGACGAACAGAGAGAAACAAAGATATCGGCAGACGCGTCGGCAATTGTCATACGCGCATTGTTACTACAAGAACACCGGAATGAATGGCACCCGGCCGTGTACGCATCGCCAACGCGGACAGCGGAACGCAATACTCACAAATCGAGAAGCAGACGTTTGGCATAGTGTTTGCGCGCGAACATTTCCACCACTTCTCTTATGGCCGCAAGATATCAATAGAGACGGACCACGAAACATTGTGGGCCATCGGAAAAAAATAAAAGAAAAAGAAAGCTTAAGTGAAATGCGTCCCAGACTTCAGCGTTTCTTTGTGCGTTTACTGTGGTACGATTATGTGTTGCAGTTCTCTCCGGGCAAATATCTGCTCCCGTCTGACATGATCTCCCGCGCTCCCATGCTATCCACCAAGACGCAAACTGTGAGGACATCGAGGTTCATGCAGCCTCTCTCGTTTCGTGCATGACAACCCCATCGACTAAACATCGCCTTGAGGACGAGATATTATCGGATCCCTATCTGTGTAGAGGTGTGCAGCAACTGTAGCATGGAACAACCGTGGTAGAGGAATTACGTCCGTTTGACTTTCGGCTATCACTCATTGACGGGATATTGCTTAAAGGATGCACAATTGTCATACCTAGGTGAATGCGGGCTGAAATGTTAACCAAAGTACATAGACGGTCATCTGAGAATAAATTAGTACAAAGCAAGGGCGCGTGCACTCATGTCTTGGCCGGGGCTGGACAGTGGCACTCAATCGATGGTTCGTTCTTGCAGCGCATGCCAAAAGTATTCGGACACACAATAGTCTGAGCCCCTGACTATACGCCCGATAACCAATATGCCATGGTACAGAATTGGCATCGTTCCAGTTTGCTGGTAAAGTGCCACTAGTTGTGTTTCACGCACGTACCAATTTTTCTGGAGTAAAAAATTAGTTACAACGACAGCCCACGATGTTGTACAAGAAACGTCCTCCTTATTCGCGCGCTACAGGATCCCCATAGAAGTTGGGATACTCAAGACGCAGCAGCCTCTACAACAAGAAGACAATGTGTGTGTACTGAGCGACAGCTGCTCACGCAAGGCCGGAATGCTTCAGGAAGTGGCTCCCAGGGCCCACATCGTGGAGACAGAGGATGGAAGGTTTCTAACGTGGAATAGAGAACACGTGTGGAGACAGATTATGGAAGGTTTCTAACGTGGAATGGAGAACACGAATCTCAACAAGGTAACAAAAAATACATGTACTCCTACCGCCGATAGATGACGCCCTTGACTGTCTCAGTGGCGCGAAGTATTTCTCTTCGATTAACCTTCGTTCCGGGTACTGGCAGATTGCAGTACGACATGGAGCGCGAAAAAACCGCACTGTTACGCCTGATGGCCTTTATCAATTTAAAGTGATGGCGTTCGGGTTATGCAATGCCCCAGATACCTTTGAATGAATGATGGACGCTCTCGTTCACGGTTTTAAGTGGTCAGTCTGCTTATGTCACCTCGATGACGTCATTGACTTTCGCCGACTTTTCAGACACCTCGAGCGTCCCTCGACATTTTTTCTGTGTGTTACGCAAGGCAGAACTTCAGCTCAACTCGTCATAATGCCACTTCCGCTGCCTGAAACTTACTGTCCTCGGACACGTTGTCGATTCTTCTGGTGTCCGGCCCGATCAGGAAAAGTTCACGCAGTCAAGGATTTCTCTGTGCCGAGCTGTGCGAACCACGTTCGCAGCTTTGTAGGTCTCTGTTTCTACTTTAGAAGATTTGTGCGCAATTTCGCTGACATTGCGCGCCCTCTCATGAACCTCCTCAAGAAGGATGTGGCTTTTGCCTGGGGTCCTGAACAAGCCAGTGCCTTCGCAGGACTGATCATACGCCTCACGTCGCCACCGATTCTCGGCCACTTTGATATGTGCGTAACAGAAGTGAGTACCGACGCCAGCGGCCATGACATTGGTGCTGTTCTGGCTCAACAACAGCATGGTAGCGACCGGGTCATTGCATACGGTAGCCGTCTCTTGTCACTCGTGGAGCGCAATTATTCGATCACCGAACGCGAATGCCTCACGCTCGTCACGGCGATGGTCAAATTTCTCCCATATTTGTATGGACGGCCGTTCACCGTTGTCACCTACCACCACGCCTTATGCTGGCTCTCATCGTTAAATGATCCTACTGGACGGCTGGGTCTGTGGGCCTTACGGCTGCAAGAATATTCATTCACCGTTTTCTATAAGACTGGCCGCCAACATGTGGACGCAGGTTGCTTGTCGCGTCATCCAGTAGACCCATCAGATTCTCCCGGCAGCGGCGAGTCTACATTGGTCTTGGCACTCTCAGCGTTTGCCAACATCAGATACGAGCAACGACGTGATACTCACTTGAGAGACATCATTAATCGGCTGAGTGGCCCCACAACTCCTCCATCTCTCGGTATGTTTGTGCTCCAAGATGACATAGCATATCGTCACAGCAGGCATCCTGACTGACCTGAACTGCTGCTGGTTTTACCCACAGATATGCGTCAGACTAATCGCACAGGTGCATGACACTCCAACCGCTGGTCGTCTGGGCGTCTCAAGGACCTATGACCGTGTTCGACGTCGCTACTTTTGGCCCGGTATTTACCACTCCGTTTGCAATTACGTCGCTTTGTGCAAGCCTTGTCAGCACCGTGGAAACAAGTGGATAGCTGTTGCCACAGATTACAGCACTCGGTATATGCGATAACACGGGCTATCCCTACCAGTTGCGCAACCGACGTCGCCGAATTTTTCTTTCTAGATATCGCTGTATTCTTCTGGATATTTTTTCCGGCTTTCTGCTTTTTCGCACACTCGAGCTCTACATTAGTCAGCAATAAAATAGCTGTTTAGTAACTTCACAACAGTACTTAAGAGTATATTGCCACGGGCGTTTCTTATTTTCACTTTGCTGTATTAGTTTATTGCCCACAAAGACTGTCAGCAACGCTAAGCGCAAACCGCGCCTCATCGTTCGAGATGCTTCGCGATTATTGTAGATCGTTTTGTTAAGATTGCGCGCAAGACGCGGACACTCGAGCTTATTCTAGGACTTGCGCGACAATCAGCGATAACGACGGAAAACTTCACGGCACATGTATAAATGCCGACGCGCTTCTCCGCTTGTCAGTTGATCGACGGTCGACGCTTTGTTCGCCGCTGTCAGTGTGTTGCTGTAGCTTGACTTTCAGTTTTCCGGCCACAAGTTTCATCTCGGACGTGCTGACTGCTGCCTTCGTCGACGTCACGACCACGGGACATCTGGTGGAGGTGCTGTTCGTTCATGTTCCGGAGGCCCCCGTCAGGCCGTGAACCGAGCGCAGAAGACATCGACGCCAACCACGACCAGCGAGGTCGCCTTAGGCAACAAGGACAAGCACCGGAGTACGGGCCTCTACCCGACAAGCCTCGGAACACAAAGGCCAGGACCACGACTGCGGCAACGATGACAGACACTGCGCCACCGCCCGCGATCGTGATTCAGCAGCCAAGGGATCATCATGTGGGGACCCAGAAACGTGGCTCGAGTCGTACGAGAGGACTGCGGCCTTCAACAACTGGGACCTAAGCGACAAGTCACGCTACGCGTACTTCGCTTTGGAAGACAGCGCCAGGACGTGGTTCGAGAACAGGGAGTCTACCTTGACAACGTGGGACATCTTGCGGACCAGCTTTCTCGCAGCGCTCACAAGCGTCGTGCCAAAAGAAAGGGCCGCCGCTTTACTGGAGACACGGGTGCAGCTCCCGAACGAAGAAGTGACAATCTTCGCGTAAGAAATCGCCAGACTCTTCCGCCACACCGACCCTAACTTGACCGAGGAAAAGAAGGTCCGTTTCCTCATGCGAGGGGTAAGGCACGAGCTCTTCGCTGGGCTCATGCGGAACCCACCACAGTCCAGGAATCTGTCTCCGAGGCAACAACAATCGAGAGTGCGTTGGAAATGCGCGCCCGGCAATACAACCGCCGCTTGATCCAAGACAGCGCAGCGGTTCAAGCTATCGGCTCCGACGATCTGCGCGAGACCATAAGGGCCCTAGTGCGCGAAAAACTTCGTCGAATGTTCCCGTTGTGTCAGGCTCAAGATGCCTCGATCGCAGACATCGTCCGACAGGAAATCCAGCAGTCCCTGGGCGTCCCATAGTGAGCGCAGCCGCAGCTCCAAGCAATCAGCTATGCTGCTGCAGCCCGACGCAACGCCCCCCTCCTCGACCACGTCAAGACGCCGCGCTGCCCCAGCAGTCCCCCCTCCTCGGCCACGTCAAGACGCCGCGCCGCCCCAGCAGTTCCGCCGCGAGGCCCCACCGCCGCCACCACCGACGTCATACCGCCCGCCAGCCGGTCAGCGATACACGCCGAGGAAGACCGACATTCGGCGCGCCCCTGACAACCACCCGCTCTGCTACCACTGCAGGGAGGCCGGCTACACGTACCGCCGATGCCAGTACCGACAGATGGGGCTACGCGGATTCGCCGTTAACGCGCCTCGCCCGCAGCCAGGCGAACGGCCTTGCGACATCGACGACTGCCTCGCCGGAACGCAGTGGCAAGAACGACGACCTTCCCGCTCGCCGTCGCCCGGTCGCTACATGTCACCGGACCGCCGGTAGTACACTGGCCCAAACCGGGGCCCGTCGCCTAGCCCGTATCCGGAAAACTAAGGACAGCAACCGATGGAGGTGCGGTTGCTGTACGGCGAACTACCGTAGATCCTCCGCCGCCGACGACAACGCCGCAACAAAATCTAGAGAACACGCCGCAAGCCGAACGAAGCCCTGACGTCGAAACTTCACGGCCCGAAGAAGACCTGACGACAGAACGTCGAAGCAGCGGAACAAACCGACGCAGCCGTGACCCGACGCCGCGACCCAACCGCAACGCAAGACGACGAACTAGTGACCTCGACGTAGAGCACTGCACGGGCCGCGATTCTCGGCCCGGCCCGGGCCCAGAACTCGTTGAAGTTTACCCGCCCGGGCCCGGCCCGGTGGCTCAAAATGAGACCCGGGCCCGGCCCGAACCCGCGAAAATATTTCGCTTAGCTGGCCCGGCCCGGCCCGGCCCGACCGCAGATCGGGCCCGACAGGAGCCCGAGCCAATATTCTAGGCAGTGTTGCCCGTACATGGAATCGACAGCGAGGTGTTTTAAAGGGCAAATCTCTACGCTTTGTTGGTGCATGCTTCGCTAACAATTATGCTTTAACCTACGGTAACGTCTTGTAAAAAAGGGCTCACGGTGGAAACATGTGGTTGAGCGGGGGTATTTTTTCCGCAAATACAATGGGGATCATCAAGAGCGTTTTGTAGCAGATATTGTAGTAAGGAGAGTGATTTACAGCATGGGTTAAATTTTGACATGGAGCGCAATAAGAACAGTGGAGACAGAGAACAGTACGCTCCCTTCACTTCGTTTTTATTGCACTCTGCATTGAAAATTAAAGCATGCTCTAACGACATAGTAAATTGTGCACCCTTCTGGATAAGTAGCACCCGTCTTCAGCATAGTAGCGCCTTGCCACAGCAAGAGAAATAGACGAAAAAAAAGCAATATTTATTACCTTCGATGTAAATAGACTAACCTAAATAAAAATTATAACGAATCTTGTGCGCCGTGTGTACTGTTTGAAATACCTACATAAGCAGCCCAAACGAAGAAAAAGACTATTTGTCAAAGCACACTTTTCATATATATCACACCCAGTGTGGTACGGAATGGCGTTCCAAGGAACGACGTTCCAGGAACTAGTTTGTTTTGGGAGGAACGGAGGAACGCCACTGTTCCATTTAGGATCGGTGGAACTGCAACGGTAACTCGTTACCTTTACGAGGGAACGGCAGAGGGAACGGCGTTACTTCTATAAGCGTTCCACCGCATTCAACAGGCACACGCATGCAGCGCATGGTGCAGAACAGGGCTGATGGGCGACCGCGTGTGGCGCAAAAATATACCCCTCGCCTGTCCCGTGACTCTGAAGCACCCTGGTTTTGACTTGAAGGCCCTCGCCGGGGCGCAGGGAAACGCGCGACGCCGAGATCCACCATGTACGGGAGCAAGTGCGTCCGACAACGTTAAGAAGGACACACAACGATATAGGATTCGCATCGGCTTCTTGGCGCCTTACAAACTAAAAAAGTGTGCCCACTTCTGGCAAGAACAAAACAAGAGATGTCATGCAAGAAGCACCATCAGACGAAGTTCACCAGTTGCGTGTCTGACGTTATATACGCGATGCCCTTTTCGTGCAGTCGGTCTTACGTAGACCAAAAAGGCCGATGTTTCAATGAGCGTGCACAGGAGCACAACGGATCTTTGCGCACCGGCACGGACAGCAATCTGGCCTAGGTGCATTGCAAGAAATGCGATAGTAAAAGCTGTTTGCCTGATCTAGAGTATAAAGCTGAAAGGGGAGTCATCAAGGCGTTTTACATCGCAAAAAGGCGCGACAGCTGTGTCAGCTCTCCTTCCATATCACTATAAAGAGATGAAATCGAATCCATAGATGGACACATCAGGTCATTCCCGCGTACGTGATGAGGACGCGTTCTTGTTATTAAATGCGAAGCATTTCTTAGCGAACCTCTGGCACTTTGAGCGTTTCTATCTACGCATCTATCTATCTATCTATCTATCTATCTATCTATCTATCTATCTATCTATCTATCTATCTATCTATCTATCTATCTATCTATCTATCTATCTATCTATCTAGCCGCCTACGTCTGGGGGCTCTCATGCTCGCCTTCTTAACTTAGTGCCGACCAAAATTTGCATGGGAGGGTAACATGATTTGACGAATACGACTGTCGGGTCATGACATGAATAAAGTGAAAATCCTGTCGCGTACGTCGTCAAACCCTTTCCTCCAGACACGTGTGGCACATACCCGCTTACCACGGGCCGCGGGCGCATGGGTATGCGCCACAGGTGATTGACAGTTTATATCTACCCAGGAACGGCGAGCACAGGCATTAAATGCTAGAGCGTTAAGAAAAAGCGTCATCGGCAGCGTTGACCCGACGAATGGAAAGAATGAAAATTAGGATCCCAGCAGAAATCTAACCCAAGCATTCTGCGTGGCAGTCAGGTATTCTACCACAGAGCCACGCCAGGTCTATAAACTGGTTTGGAAAAACAGCCTCTGTAGGCGTAATGCCGGTGCAACGTCAGTTGTAGTTGTGGTGCTTGCTATCTAATTTTAGAAGAAAGCAATAAACACTATACATGAGACTCCTACGATGCGTATACCCCTACGATACAGACGTCATATCAGATTAACGTCTGTGGTTCCAATATTAGCTCCGCTTTTATAGCAGTCTAATAAACATTCCATTTTTATACCTACGATTCAGCGACCTTTATTCAAGCATTGATCGACTCCGGAGGCCTACATTAACGAAAGTTACGTATGATATTCACATCATCGCACCGTAAAGTGCACTTAGTCCGTAAGAACGACGCAGTGTCCTCTTCATTTCTTACGAGGCTGACATCATTCTCATGCTGACCGAGGATGATGTCAGATTGATTGACAGCCGCTTTGTAGACTAGGTTACGTAGGCCACATACGCCCAGGTAGTCTACGAATACGACAAGCGCTATCCACTGATGTTGGTCTACGTAGCACTAACTAGGCCTACCAGCCTCGACGGCCCATACCTCACCAATGCGAAGGGTGACTTCAGATTCCAACATGTCGCCGGCTCTATCTATAGACAATTTGTCGACGAAATGACCGAGGCATCCACGATTTCAAACGGCTGTACTATACCTCATGCTTCAGTATACACATTGACCCCACGTCACCGCGATCACGACCTGATCCGATAACAAGTCATGACCAGCTGCTCGTGCTCACTGATCACGGGGATGATGACCTTGTTCAAGAATTGCCAGAAACTTCTTCCACACATGCACACGGGTTCGTGAAATGTGCGTGCGTTCTCTATCACAAGGGACAAGTATAAGCACTACATACCAGCTTACGGCTTCTTGTGTTGGTATAATACCCACGTTGCCGTTGCCAGCGTTACCCAACTGTAAACAACTGGTTATATAACACATATGCGACTCTTCAACATATATGTGTGCGTATAAAATTTATACAAATCTTTAGCGTCATTTTGTAACGTTTCGCTCAGTAAAAAAAAAAAATACACCGCAGTCACCCTGCAACCGCATGCTTCGCATCACATCGACTCCCACGGTACGTGGGATCTGCCGATTTTTTTTTTCTTAACATTGTCATTGCGCGATTGTTCCTTGCTCTTATCTTTTGTTATTTTGAAGAACACATAACTGACATGCTTTCCGCAAATAAAGTCAGTGGGAAGTTCTGCGCTTGTGCGTGAGTATGTGTTCCTGTTTTCGTCCGGTCTTCTTCGCGCAGTTTAAATCCTTGTTGAAGGTATTCATTCAAAATTCCAGTTATTCGCGCGGGTATCGGTCTACAATATTATTAGAGTTAAGTTCGACAGCCGTCATACTGGTAGCGTCTCTGTCATGCAATAAACAATATATGCGTACATCTAGCGCTATATTCTTGTTGTGCCCACTGACCCTGCCCTCACCCCTACGACCTCGGTTGACTTTGTTCTGATTTGTGTACAACACGGTAGTACCATCAAGTATTTCCATGGAATGGCTCCTCAATATTATCAACGAAGTGCTGACGAGATGTTGGTATCCGTCTGACGGATACCAACGTCGAGATGCCGCTGTTGCTGATTGCGAACAAGGGACTTTACTAAGTTGCAAATATGTATCGTGGACATTATTTTCTGCTCACACTGCGATATTGAATCAGAACTCATTAAACGCCTCTATATTTTCCCTTCTGATGAGGTTCCCCGCGCAATAAATTTAATTATGTTTGTGCATCTGTGGAAATATCTATTTTATTATCTCAAGCGTGGTATCTTATCTGTGCACTTGTAGACCTATACGTGGAAAGTGCCACATGTGTTGCACTTTATTAGACGAGCATGAAAGTTGCAGTTAGACTGTGTGTTGCATGGCCGGTGATCCCTATATAAATTTGTATAGCAGCGTTTCCTTATATTCTTCTTATGTTCATATAAACTACTTCCGGCGATGTCAAATTCGTACTGTATATGTACATCGATGTGAGCTACATGCTCACTTTATTTCACCTCAGGGCTATCCGACGCTATATTTTGATTAAAAAGTTCAATTTAACGTTAATGTAACGACAGGTTCCAATTTTCGAAATTTAACTGGAACGAGTTCCTTTCGAGTTAGGGGAACTTGTAACGGGGGCTCGTTTCAACGTGTACAACACTGATCCTACCACTGCTAGTACAGTTTTTGTGGCATAGTTTGTAGTTTATTTTTTCGCATGTTATTGTCCCAAAAATCATATTATCAAGAGATTGCGGCTTGAAGCACGCCATGCGCTGTTGTATCCCATATCCAGCCGCGCTAATGTTTCTTGCACTGCTTGCGCTAGCCGCAGGGGCGCACATCTGCCTTGCGGATTGTGAAAGACACAACAGTCGTTGTTCTTATCTTCCACCACTCGAGCAAATTTATAATTTATTTGTGGACCTCTGCAGAATGAACATAGGAGCTGTACCTCATCCTTTCATTTCTCTCATTCCCGAACATCGTGCCACTCTTCAATATCATCTGTAAAACTCCTCTTTCAGGGCTTCTCCTGCAGTTTTCAGTAGTGTATGTTATGTCCTGTTTGTACCGTGCTTTTTTAGATGCGAAGTATTTTAAGGTCGAGCTCAATCCGGAGGTGGTGGTGGTGGTTGTGGTGTGCGGCGTGACCACCCTTACTGCGCATGCGCATACCCTCTCCCCACACCTCCTCTCCACTTTCCCTCTCCCCTTCCCCTCCCCACTTTCTCTCTCCCCGTCCCCTCTCCATTTTCCCTCTCCACTTTCCCTCTCCCCTCCCCCTTTCCACTCTTCCTCTGAAACGCGGGCTAGACATGCTGAAATTCTCTCCTGCGATACGCCGCGATGAGCTCGAGCGCATGCGCGTCCCCTCTCTCTCCTCTTCTACGCTGCCCCCCTCTCGCCCGCCTGTCGACCGCGTTCCCCGCTCGCCCTGTGAGAATTAACGGCCAGGCTAGATGGAAGATACGACGCGCGTAGCGTCGCTCTTCGCGTTCCACGACGCGAGGTCGGTAGCATGCCCAACGAACGCCAACGGAACGCGATCGTGCAAGTGCTCCTGCTTCGCATCGCCTCATGGTCCCCTTTAGCGGGAGAGAGAGAGAGAAAAAAAACCTTTATTTTCGAAACCCAAGTCCGGGTCTGGGCTCTAGGGTGAGGCTGTACTGACCTCCCCTAAGATGGTTAGTATGTGGTTAAGGAGAGTTGCCCACGAGGAGGTGGTTTCGCCCAGATTCGCAACCCAGGCCTCCCATGTAAGTATGTTAGAGCATAGTGAATGGCGTTGTGGCGTGTTGGCTCTGGGGCAGTGCCAGTATGTGTGGGATAGAGTCGGTATGGAACCGCACACTTGGCAATGAGGTGTATTCGGGGCTTGTTGTATTTTATGTAGTGTGAAGTCATTCGGTAAAGAGTATGTTTGTGCTTGCCTTAAGAGCGCGGTTTCTTTTCTCGAAAAAGCCTCGGGCGGTCTAGGGAGCTCTCTTCGGGCTATTCGGAGGGATTTCAGGCGGGCCCTTCGTTCCCTATGGCGTTCTGTGGTGTAATTTTTTTCCCATATAGACGTCAGACTCTGCCCAGGCGGCGCTGTGAAAAACACCACCACCAGCGCCCTCATCGCAGCCCTGGCACTAACTGGGTAGTGCAAAGAGAGCCGTCCGCAAGCGAATGTGCATAGGCCACAATATATCCCTCCTCTTTCGTTGGTGTCGATGCGCCGTTTCCTGAAAATCAAGGACCTGGAAAGCATCTTCCGCCAATCCACGCTTCAGAAACAAAGGAAACTGATCAAAGCGAACTGCGAGTACAATGCAAAATAAGTTTTAATTATTCCGGCGCGCTGCAACTCGCAAGCACAAGCGAGCATCGCACGACATGAATTCGAGGCAAGCCCTCAGACATCCGTTCTCTAGAGCTTAAACGCTCTAAAATCGGGTATATACATATATACACGATATATATACACGATCAATTTACTTAGCTATGTATCTTGCCATCAGTGCTACAAAACTGATGTGTTGTGACGACCAACTCGTCGCGGTGTGCGTATCACGCGTCTTCAGACTGCCTCTAGCTGCTCACTTCGTGTTACACGACAAGCACCGCGGTCAGAGCCTCTACTGAGCTTCATAGTCAAGGTTACCATGATTCTTCATCAGGGCTACGCAAAACAGCACAGCCACTTTATCTTTCTCATGCGACCGGCTGTGGAGAACGCGGGTACTTCGCTTACCGAACACGCTTGCAACATCCCATATCCAGCGCTCTCGCCTTTCTTCTTCGTACGACAACTATGGAAATCGGTAAAACTGAACGTTGTTGTTCAGTCTTTTACATCCGTGGCAATTCACAACGCAACAGTGAGTCTTTTGCGGCGTTTCTTCGTAGCGTGCGGAGGGGTCTTGTGTGCTCCTGTTTTCGCCGTCGTTCTGGCGAGTGATCCAGCAAGCACTTCACGACGGTACGGTGGCGCGTCCGACTAGCGGAGAGCAATTCACAGCTTTCGTTCTGTGTGTTAAATGCGCAAACACACGCGATATTAAGCTCAATCGTTGTTTCGCACTCGCCAGTTGTATCTGGTCTCATAGAAAACTGTGTGAAGGGGTCGGTCTATGCACTACTCAATACTTCTCCGACAGGTGGCGCCACACGTCTTGGAAACTCCAGAGTCTGACGTCTGTTATAATGGTGTATGCCTTCCTAACGGTGCTGCACCGGTAGGAGGTGGCCATTGCGCTAAGCGGGTACGACTGGCAGGAGGTGGGCGAAGCGATTTCGGTCTAATTTCGGGGTTTGTTCCAGTTTGATTATAAAGGCGCGAATAGGCTTCTCGACGTTTACTCATTGGATGCATATGGCTCGACGTAAGGGGGACATCACCCGGTACGGTGGACCTATGCTATTCCTGCACATTCCAACGCCGTTGCGGCAGTATCATGTAGCTCTCTCACTATATAGCGCAGGGGTATCAAACACGTGGGCCTCGGCATGCACGTGGCTCGTGGATCTCTCGCTAGCGGTCCACGGCCCGCACATCGAAGGTCTTCGTCCATTTTTTTTTCTTTATAAGTATGTTCCTGAGCTACATAGACATGCCAGGTCGAAAGCATTTTTTTCGTGAGGCACCCCCTGCAGTCACCATGTATTGATACATAACCGTGAAACAATTTAGTCATTTTGGAGATAGGTATCGATATGTTGTTGGAATCCTGCCGCCAAATCCCCTTCAGAAATGACCCATATCTGAGGTATGGGAAATGTCTTCTTTCAAATGGCAACGTGAGCTGACATTTTGTACGACCTATCGCCCCCCTCCCTGATTCTCGCTCCCACCTTCGTCAGTGTCCTGGCCCTTGGAGTAAATTTTCGTGAATGCGGCCCGTTAGCTGAGTTGTGTTCGATAAATCTGATATAGCATAACTAGACGAAAGCTCAGACGTTAGCAATGTGGTCACACAAAGCAGGCTGTGCATATCCATCTCGCGTCACATGACCACTGGGAGCCGTGACGGAAAAACATGTGTGTTTATAGGGATTCTATGAAACGATACCCCGCGCAGTCCTTGCATGCATTTTATTGAAACGCTGGAACTTTCAAGAACGTTTCCCCGCTTTGGAGCTCTGTGATCTTTCTTGAAAATATATGTTAGAGGTATAAACGTATTATAATACATTTATTACTGCGATTACAAAATTACAATTGGCATATAAAATAATAGCGAATGCACTTAATAAACCACCGAATAGTGGTATGTCAACTATGTAAGCGACTGCTCTATTTACTTAAACTCGCCCGTTTCAAATAAATGAGGTAGCCTTCATGCAAGAAGCAAAAGTAGTCCAGTACTTGACCCTTATAAAACTTCTCCAAAGAGCCTGCCCCAGATAAAAAAGTGTTTTTTTTTTCGAGATAAAATGTGGAACATATATATGCACAACGTATGTTTAACACACTTGAAAGGACACCAGGGACGTAGGCAGAATTTTTTTTCGGGTGGCGGCACCACCTTGATCTGAAGTGGGGGCCGGGCAGGCAGATGTGGTCGAATCTCATTTCGTGCTCTGTATGCCATGGCAAAAAAAAAAACATTTTGGGGGTAGGGCACGGGCCCGCTGTTCCACCTCCATGCTACGCCTTGAGGGAGACTAAAGAGAAAAACAATTTTAATATTATAAGAAAATTACCCTTTTAAAATTCTAAAATGGCCACGCTCGCCGCGACAAGACTCTTGGTGAGCGACAAAACGCGCAACAAGAAAATGGGGGTAGTGACGCTACCTTGAAATTCACGCAGCAAGCGCTGTGACGTCACAGATTCCGACGGCGTGAAAAATGAAGTACATTGACCTCAGAGGGGGCCGTAGACTTAATATATCAAGTTTCAGAAAATTTCTTTGAGCAAATGTCGCCGAAATACGACCAATACAGTTTGAAATCCGTGATGTCTCGCGTAGATATTTCGGCACGATATATAAAAACGGAACTTCGGCCTAGATTTTCTCCGCTATAAATAAACGTGTGATGATGAAATTAATGGCATTCAAGTTCTCAGAGTACACTTTATCTGCCTTAACCGATTTAGTGCTTCACTTTAGTGCCCCCTTAAGAACTGAGCAAAGTCCAAGCCCGGTCCGACGCGAGCCCGCCACTTAAAACCCGGGCCCGGCCCTAAGCCTGGAGCTCCAAGCCCGAGCCCGGCCCGGGCCCGCCGTGAAAAGTCCTTTACCCGGCCCAGCCTGGCCCGGCCCACAGGCCGGGCCGGGCTCGGGTTTTCGGGTAGGCCCGAGCCTGTGCAGTGCTCTACCTCGACGTTCTTATCGACGGCCAAGACGTCACCCCTCTCGTCGACACTGGAGCCGACTATTGCGTCATCAGTGGGCCTTTCCCTACGAAGTTGAAGAAAGTTAATACTGCGTGGGAAGGTCCCGAAATCAGTACCGCTGGAGGCCATCTATTAGCGCCGTCTGGAGTCTGCACAGCAAGAGACACAATCAATAATCGCACGTATCCTGCGAGTTTCGTAACCTTGCAACACCGCTCCAGGGACGACATACTTGGCATGGATTCCTTAAACCATGACGGCGCCGTCATCGACTTAAGAACCAAGTCGATAACCCTATCGTCGGACAAAACGACACCGCCGGATACGAATCCATGTCACCATACCCGGAACGTACTCGAGGATCAAGTTACGATCCCGCCTCGCTCTACAGTCATAATCCCCGTCAGCACCGAAAAAGCTGAAGACATCGAAGGTGTCCTCGACAGCGTTCAACGTTTTCTTCTAGAACTTAAAATTTGCGTCGCAAGGGGCATTGCTCGGTAGCATGAAGGAAAAGGAAGCGTGACGCTAATGAACTTCAGCCAAGAATACAGGCACCTAAGCACGAGCACGACAATTGCATACATCGAAGAAATCTTGGCCGTCAGTGATGCGTTTGCCTTTTCAGATTCTGACGAAGCTACGACGACTACCCCGATACCTGGGCCACCCTTCTACGTAAACCCAAGTCTTCCCGCTCGCCAACAGCAACGGCTTCGATGCCTTCTGCAGAAATACAAGGACTGTTTCTCGTCGTCGTCGCTGGTCCGACAAACGCCCCATACTAAGCACCGCATTATAAAAGAAGAAAATGCTCGACCACTCCGTCCGAGTCCCTACCGGGTTTCGACGCGGGAACGGGAGGCCGTGAAGAAACAGGTTGACGAAATGCTACGCGACGACATCATCCAGCCGTCGAAGAGTCCACGGGCATCCCCCGTGGGCCTAGTGAAGAAGAAGTATGGGACTCTCCGTTTTTGCGTCGATTATCGTCGCCTGAACAAAGTCACAAAGAAGGACGTGTATCCCCTTCCCCGGATAGACGACACCCTGGATCGATTACACAACGCAAAGTACTTTTCGTCGATGGACCTCAAGACGGTTACTGGCAAATAGAAATCGACGAGAGAGACCGAGAAAAGACTGCCTTTATTACACCATACGGCCTGTTTGAGTTCAAGGTCATGCCTTATGGTCTTTGCTCGGCACCTGCGACTTTTCAACGGGTTATGGATACAGTACTGGTCGGCTTGAAGTGCCAGACGTGCCTCGTGTACTTGGATGACGTCGTTGTGTTTTCCTCAAACTTCGACGAACACCTTCGGCGCCTTGAAGTTGTACTTCAAGCAATCAAGACATCCGGATTCACTTTGAAGCCTGAAAAGTGCCGCTTCACATACGGGGGGCTATTGTTCTTGGGTCATGTGATCAGCAAAGATGCTGTTCGCCCGGACCCGCGGAAAAGAGCTGCCATCGCTGACTTCCCGACCCCCACTGACAAGAAGGCCGTACGCCGTTTTGTCGGCTTGTGCGCCTATTACAGACGTTTCGTCAAGGAATTTTCACTGATCGCCGAGCCACTGACGCGACTCACGAAGGCCGACGTCGAATTCAGGCGGGAAACGTCGCAAGTTCAGGCATTTCAAGAATTGAAACGACGCCTGCAGACGCCTCCGATACTTGCCCATTTCGACGAGCACGCCGATACGGAAATCCACACCGACGCAAGCAGCGTAGGACTAGCATAAGACCGACGGTGCAGAAGACCGACGGCTTGGAAAGGGTCATCAGTTATGCTAGCCGGTCGCTATCAAAGGCAAAAATCAACTATTCCACAACAGAAAAGGAACTTGGGAACCATAAGTGCCGACGATTTCGCTGAACGAAAGGAAGCCGACCCGGAACTCAGGGGCCTTGTGGAATACCTCAAGGGCAGGACCGCCGTTGTTCCGAAATTATTCAGGCGGGGATTGGCGTCATTTTCCTTGAAAAACGACATCCTCGTAAAGAAGAACTTCTCTCCGGCCCGGGCCAACTGCCTTATCGTTGTACCTTCGGTACTGCGACCAGAAGTTCTGCAGGCCCTGCACCACGACCCGACGGCTCGCCCCTTCGGCTTTTCGCGCATGCTCGCGAGGATGCAGGAACAATACTACTGGCCACGCCTTCCGGCCGACGTCGCCCACTACGTTAAGACTTGCCGAGATTGGCAGCGACGGAAGGCGCCGTCGACAAGGCCAGCGGGACTTCTGCAGCCAATCGAACCACCTCACCGGCCGTTCCAGCAAATCGGGATGGACCTACTGGGGCCGTTCCCAACGTCGACTTCCGGCAACAAGTGGATCGTCGTAGCAACTGACTACCTCAACCGCTACGCCAAGACAAATGCCTTGCCCAAAGGCAGTGCCGCCGAGGTAGCCAAGTTCTTCGTGGAGAACATCGTATTGCGTCATGGCGCCGCAGAGGCCCTCATCACAGACAGAGGTACCGCCTTTACTGCGGTCCTAACTCAAGCGATCTTCAAATACAGCTTGACGAGCCACCACCGCACCACCGCCTACCACCCACAGACCAATGCCCTCACCGAGCGTCTAAATAAGACCATCGCCGACATGCTGGCCACGTACGTCGACGTTGAGGACGACACGTGGGACGCCGTCCTTCCGTACGTGACCTCCGCTTACAACACGGCCGTCCAAGAAACAACGCAGATGACGTCGTACAATTTGGTCTACGGAAGAAGCCCGGCGTCGACGCTCGACGCCATGGTACCCAACGTCACCGACGAAAAAAATCTCGACGCCGCCGCTTACTTACAGCACGCCGAAGAAGCACGACAGCTCGCCCGCCTACGGATCAAGAACCAGCAGACGACTGACAGCGGCCGCTACAACCTTCGACGGCGCCACATGGAATACCAACCCGGTGACCGCGTATGGGTATGGACGCCAATACGCTGACGGAGACTTAGTGAAAAGCTTCTTCGACGGTACTTCGGACCGTACAGGGTACTTAGATGCCTTGGCGCACTCGACTACGAGGTTGTCCGTGACGACATTACGTACTCACAGCGGCGCCATGCAGGACCTGAGGTCGTCCATGTCGTGCGCCTCAAACCATATTACGCGCGTTAGCGAATCCGAGGACTGTCATTTTGCTTTATTATTGTACTTTCTTGCTTGTGATTATTGTCTATTGTACTTTGTTGCTTGATTTTTGTTATTTATTGTTGCATGCATTGGCCTGTTCTCTTTTAAGCATCGGGACGATGCTTTTTCAGAGGGGGGCATTGCCACGGGCGTTTCTTATTATCACTTTTGCTGTACTCGTTTTTCGCCCACAAAGACTGTCAGCAACGCTCTGTTTGCCGCTATCAGTGTATTGCTGTAGCTGGACTTTCAGTTTTCCAGCCACAAGTTCGGCCTAATAAAGAGTTTCATCTCGGACGTGCTGACTGCTGCCTTCTTCGACGTCACGACCACGTGACAATATACATTACTGATAGTTATTGATTTATTTATCAAAATCCTCTCCATCAAGTTATGGCGTGACAGGGAGGTGTCTTGCAACTTCATGTAGTGCAGTCTCGAATACGTGAGTGGAGAAATTTGAGCACAACAATTATTATTCAGTATTGTAATCAGTGATGTTAATAGTGTCAATGAGCATTGACGAGCACTTACCAGATAAATAAGTAGGAGTGCTTTTAGTAGCACAATCGCAAGTTTCTCGACTTTTCATTTGAATGTGGTGCCCAAACGACTCGTGCGTGATTTTATTGTGGTGTTATTAAACATCTGTGGCGTTAATTGTGGCATTATCACACATCATAGTTTCAGTACAGATTGTGCTGTTTGTGCCTGATAAGCAGGTGAGTATGCTATATTATTATAATTTGACCATATGAGGCGGTTCGCATAGGCGTGCGCACAGGGGCGGCAGGGGGGGGTCACCCCCCCTAATCATCTAAGAGGGGGGGGCGCAAAATCTGCTTCTGTCACTTCTCCCGTTAATCGGGATTGCAATCGCCGGGCGGATTCCAAGGGCTGGCGTCACGGCCCTCCGAAAACGCACCACGAAAGCGCGGACAATTTAGGGCTGGTCCTTTGGTGCGCCAGCGGACGCCGGTTGTGGTCCAAATACCGAGTCAGAGCCGAGAGTCGATAACACAAACGAAAACGAAATATATTCTCGGTTAAGGCAATTCAAATATCACAAACACGTGCACACTCGGCTGGTACCAGTTACAACTTCACAATATAATTCAGATGGTGTTTACACAACGGTAGCTAAACAACCAGATCACACGCTACGAATGCAATCGCATGCATTACCACTATTCAACGACAGCTAAAGTCCTGAATAGATAATGGCGTATCCAGTCCGCAATACTTGGACGGTAAACGAATGCTTCTCTTCAAGGAAACACTCACGCCAGCTCCAGCGTTGATCGTCGTAGCTCAACCGTCGTCGTGACTTGTCACGGCTCACACGGCGTCGTCATCGGATTCTTCCAGATCGACTGACCGCACACCATCATAAGCACGTCTAACGGAGCCACACTCTCGGAGCCACGTCTAACGGAGCCACACTTCGCATAACTTCACCAGCACCGGGCCGACTGGCTCGCTCACTCCTTCACTGACTTCACTGGCCCCCTCACTGGCCCCCTTGACTGGTCGTCGTCGCACGCTTTTATCCCTTCTCCCACGGTTTCTAGAAGCGTCGTGAGGCTTCTTCGGTGTGCAGTACAGCTAAGGCTAGAGAAAAGGTGAGAGCTTTCTCGTAGGTTCGAATCGCGGCGGCATCGCTCGGGATGCGTCACCCTTTCCTTCTAGAAAATGATCCAGGCTTTGCTGGGCGTTCGATCGTGTTGCCTGCGCTTGGCTCGAGTGGGTGAGGAGGATGCGGCGCGCCGGCGTCTTTTGATGTTTGTTTTTTCGTCGTTCGAGCTTCTTGGGCGCGCGACTCGCGCCGTTCTGTCGCGCAGCTGCTTGAAAGCGGCCTCGCGCGCGCTTTATTACGCGCTAATTTGTGACAGCTCCGTGCATTGACCCTTCTAGTCACCTAAAACACTGGGGGGGGGCGCAAAATCTGCCCCATACATTGACTTAGTAGGGTGGGGGGGGCGCTGCGATGAGCCTTCGCCCCCCCCCCTGATGGGGAACCCTGCGCACGTTTTTGGCGGTTCGTATTGTAACAGGTAATAACCATATTATTCAACCTTAGTCCAGAGAGAGTAGTTGATGAAATGTGTTATCGCTAGGCGGGTAGTTATAATCTGTAACATGCATGAGTACCTAGTGCCACCTGAACCCGCCTTAACGTTTGCATTAAACCTTCATTTTACATTCCTGATCCCGACGGATAATTTGTATGGGTATGCATTACAACAATCTCTTATTTGTCGCCAGCTCTAAATTAAGCTGTGCCTTGGAGGTGTCTAAACTGACACGCCTAACGTGCTCCTCCACGGCCGCGTGAACGGCGATTTTGGTATGTGTGTCTATACGTTGATTTTGAGTGTGTTCAGGCTAGCAGCGAAGCACATACAGCAAGACGTCACTTTTGCCCACTCTGAAACGAAGTGACCTCATTCGTTATAATTATAGAGCTAGCTAGTGCAGCTGGAATCAACTGTAGGGTTTTCGGTAGACCATGTTTCCCCGTTCTGCCCCTCTCCTCCGCTCCTCTTAGTCGAATTCGAGACAAAACTAGCCTCGCGATGAATGCAAAAGTGAAATTGAATCTATGGTTTACATGTTGCTCACAGTGGCCTGCCTTTGGGGTAAATTGCTGGAAGCAAACGGCCCATGGGGCGGCCTTCGGCCGTCATTACTGTACAAAACCTCCATGGGCGTCACCCTGCAGTATACGCAATCACGGCACCGGTCTGACCGAGAGATGGTACGGGGCGCATTTGACGCTCCACCTCTTTAGATGTTAGCGGAGGCGAACCTTTGTGCCCCTCCTGTGCGCACACCATGATCGAGGTCAGGTGTGTCAAACTCACCCCAACTAGCTGGCCCCATTCGCGAAATTTAGCCGCACAAGGGCCTGTGCGCGCACCATGATCCAGATCAGCTGTCTGAAACTCACACCAACTAGCGGGCCGCATTCGCGAAATTTAGCCCTTCAAGCGCCGGATTAGTGAAGATGGTAGGCACGGGGGCGAGGAGAGGCGGTGGAGCAGACAGTTTGAAACTTTCATCAGGGAGTCACCTAACGTTGCCATTTGAATGAACGCGTTTCCCATGTCCCATATATATTACTAATTTCTGACGGAGATTTCACGCCAGGTTTAAAGAAAAGAACGTATGGAATACCACAATGACTAAAATCTGAACCCCAATTCTGAAATAGAAAGTTTTCGTTCCACGGTGATCTTTCAACTTATAGTAACCTTATGGGGCAGTCCAAGAAGAAAAAAATGCTTGACGCTAGTCCCGTCTCTGTAGCTTAGCCGAGCAAAGTGCTAATAATTGCAATACGCGCGAAAATAATGCGAGTACTATTTAGCAAAGTGCCCCGCTACGCTGGTCTAGTGGTTATGACACTCGACTGCTGTTCATAAGGTCGCAAAACTTTTGTCCATGTGAAGCCGCAGGCCGCGTTTTTGAGACCCTTCATCTAGGTCATCTCAATGCACTAACCGTACTTCATTCCCATGTTCGTTTATATAACAGTGGCTTATGCGCGACAGTACAAAGACAGAATATTCAATGATAATTCTGCTTTTAAGTGACATGCACAGTCGCGGCCACTGTTAGAGGGAACGCGGCACGCGTGGCCGCTCTCTTCGGGCCACCAAGCGGGCTCCGCGCGAAGTATTTCGGCGCAAGCGCAATCAGCGCCAGAGGCGGTGTTGGCTGCGCGTCGTCTGCTACGGTGCCTACCACTTCGCCGCACGCGCTCTGGTTCAAAATACTGTAGCTATGGAGCTCGATAGAACGTATTTGAACTGGGTTATCTGGGAGCACCATTCATGCTACACCCAGTATTCGGCTTCGAATTTCAGACGTTCGTTTTCGTCGCAAAATGAAGGTGGTCGCTGAAATTTCACTTGGTTTCAAAAGGAAATAGAGCACGTGGCATAAAATTAACAGCGTGTGCCTTGGATGCTTCACATGTCAAACAGCGCATTTAGGCGACGAAAGTTACGCCCACTTTTGATAAAACTCTGCTCGTTATGAATCTAAAAAGCTGCATGTGTTCTTAGTGCGGCATTTCGTCAAATACCTTCCAGCATGGCCAGAGTTCCTGAGAATGAGCGCTGGGAAATCGTCGGGCTATATTTCAGGGGTAGGTCTCAGCGAAAAATCACCGAAGCGACGGGAAGAACGCTCAAGACAGCCAACAGGATCGTAAGAGCATGTAAATCTTGCCGCCGGATCAAGGATGCTCCGCGGAAGCCGAGGTCTCGAGTTACGACTGAACAAGAGGATATTTGGATCGTTGCGGCGGCAGCCCTGAAGCCAGGTCTCTCTGCTCAGCAAATCAAAAATACCCTCGACTTGAGAGCATCCGTGACGAAGGTCAAGCGACGTCTCCGGGAAGCGGGTCTGAAGAGCAGTATTGCAGCCCGAAAGCCCATTCTTCGCGCTCAGAACAAAGAAAAACGGCTGCAGTTTTCTCGACAGCATGCACAACGTTCAAATGAGGAGTAGAAGCAAGTCGCCTTCACTGACGAGTGCACGTTCACTAGATCGTGCGATCAGCAAGCCCGTATTTTGCGCCCTAACAGCACCCGGTAAGCTACACGAGAATGTGTTTTTGCAAACGTGCTTTTTGTAAGAAAGAAATGTGCTTCCAGCATGGGCTTCCAATTTTGTACTGTGAATACTTTTAAATGGGTGTGTCATTCCGTTTGCATGCATACATCTCGAGACTCCCGGGTGCTTTCGTTTTCATGAGGATTATTGAATATGAGGTTTAACGGCCGGCGCTACACAGATGCGACGCGTCGTAGGGGGGGGGGGGGGGGGGGGGGGCAGGGGCTTCGGATTAATTTTGACCACCTAGGAAAATATTAACGTGCACCGAAATTGTTTAGAAGAAGGCAATGACGACTTACGAGACTGCAGTTAATCGTAAAGGGGACATTCCACGAGAGATCGACACGGGTCCGAAAATTGATATTTTAGATTTGATTGAGTACTTAATATTTTATACACCTCTTTCCAGATAACCTGAAAGTAAACTTCGTTTTATGATTCACAGCATAACTTACGAGAAAAAAAATCTCGAACTTATCCAACACGAAGGGACCAATTTTGTCACCTGTGATTCTCGAAAGTTTGACATGCTATAAAAACACAAATATTATTGTTACAAGGGACATATTTTTTTTCTTGAAACTTATGCCTAATCAAGAAGAAATGCACACGGTTTCAAGTTTGTAGAGCGAAGGAAAATAGTTTTTAAAAATGTCTAATTATGTGACGTATTATAAAAGGGTTTGTATTACCCATTTTTTTTTCTCTGAAGGTAATGCAATCAGCGCTTTGAAACTTCACGAGTTGTGGGAACATAGTGTTTTCAATAAGTGCATACAATGTTGTTGCCGTAGGGCAAATGTATATTTTTATATATTGCCTCAAAGTTCTCATATCGGCGAAAGTGAACCTTACTGAAATACGATTAATAAAAAAACCCGTCTTCGATTTTTCTTAAAATCCGGAAGAGAGACAACGGAAGGCTATCGAATAGTAATATAGAAATACATGTTGCATTGCTTTGTTTTTAGCGACAATATTCGCGCTACAAATCAGAGCTTTTCCAGAATGCGCTGAGGTGCTGAGAAATCTAGAAATTGGAACAGAAAAGCGGCAATCAGCTTCAAACGCGAGGTCGAAGACATCGGCCTGGTTGCCCTCCAGAAGCTTTTGCCGAAAGCTGCCAGCCATGCACATGACAACGACCACGTCTGCCAGAACTGCTTCAGACGCCTCAGATATATGCTGTCTTCATCTGATGGCTCCTCAGCTGAAACATTTGATGAGTTTTTTTGCCGGAAGAAGGGGAAGCCAGAAGTCAAGAGCGGTGCGTAAAAGCTAACTCCGCCTGTGGCGCTGATTGCGCTTGCGCCGCAATAGTTTGCACGGCACCCGTCGTGGCGCTCCGCGGAGCGCGGTCACCCATCCGTGTTCCCTCTAACAGTGGTCGCGACTGTACAAGACGTTAAAAGTTGCCAGGAAAATCCGCCGTAAAATATCAGCAGCTTGCGAAATCCGCGCGCTTTGTAAACCTACACATTAGTTGCACAAAAGCTTGCACATTATCTGGGGGTTCATTCACAGAAGCCAACCAAAATTAGGTGCCTGGTAACTACGCTCTTTGGAATGCGTAGCACCTACCACTGGAGTTATACGGTGGTCACTGTATATGCCGCAACTTCTCAAGGCGAGAATCAGATTTGATCGTGTGCCTCTATGCCTGCCTGAAGGGTAGGACACATTTGGCGGGTTTTTACCGTTGGCTTTCGGCTCCGAGTAAACTCAAATCGATACCATCACCACGTGCATCGTATGCTCCACACGCGAGTAATAAGCGCGCGAGCGCTGGAGACTAGCGTGGCTGAAGGAGAGTTGAAAACAGGCGGCCGCCTCCGTCGCACAAACTGCACATGCGATTTTATCGCCCCTCGTGTGAGGCCTGGCGTCGATGGCATGTCAGGCAAGAAGTAAATGCCGAGAGCGTTGTATCGTGCTTCGGTGTTTGGCCAGGAAACTCGCAGACCGAATGCCGCGTTATACGTTCCCCTCAACGCGTGCACACGCGGCGCGCTCTCGAACGAAGCGAAATAAGAGAGTCAAATAAAGAGATGTGTGTCCTTCACTACCCAACCACCCGACGTATTGTTTCATTCAGGCGCTCACGTAGAGGATTATGTTACACGGTGTCAGAAGTGGTAGCGCCAGCTATACATGAACAGCTTAACACTACCTTCCCGGCTACAGTTGACTGGCAACGTCAGGAAGAACTGGCAGCTCTTCAAGCAACGACTGGACCTTTTCCTGACGGCTACCTCGACAGGCCATCCCAATACAGATGCGGTAAAGGCGGCCATACTCCAGGGCGGTGCGTGTGACGAAGCACTTCAGGTCTGCAACAAGTTTATGAAGGGCATGTGTTACGTATATGAGTCCAAGATGAAGGGGAACCATTCGAGCGTTTTTCGCGTGATTGAAGGACGCAAGGTAAACTTTGTTATTTGGGACCCAAGAAGAGTCGCTGGTCAGGGACCAGATTGTCTTTGGTACTAATAACAAATCTGTCAGAGAATCGGTGCAACAGGTCAAAGCATTGACCCTTGAAAAGGCTGAAAACATGTGCAGAGCAGCTGAAGTACCGGCACAACAAAATACCGCGTGCGAGAACGAGCCCATGCAGGTTGATGTCTCGTACCGGCGTAAACGCGATAAAGTCAACAAAAGCAGATGCATGTGCCGTAGTCGCTTGAGTACACTGCGCCAATGCCCAGTCTGCGGAAAAACATGCTATGCATGTAACGATGCATTGAAGAAGAACGGCTATTTGGGATAGTTGGTTAAAAAGCATATTGAAAGGGTTTGCAGCGCAAGCACGTTAGTGCTGAAGGTACGTGTACGTACGCTTGTGTCGTGGACAATGAAACCAGTTGGTAGTCAGCGCACGTGTCGTCCCTCTTTGCTTTCCGTTCCTCGCTTTTAAACCCTTCCTTCAGCACTACCGTGCTTGCGCTGCAAATCCTTTCAATATGCATGTAACAAGAAGAATCACTTTTTATGATGCTGCAAGAGCCCGCAACTCCAAGACTTTCAAGAAAAACGTAAAGAAAGCTTCGATGTCATACACGTCACCATGCGTGTAGTAACCACAAATCTTGGGAAACACTGGAAATTGTGTGGGATCATCTCTGGTCGCCACATAAATTTCCAAGCTATACAGGTTCTCAGGTCAGCTTGATCCATCTCAGCATTTTGCGACGTATCTCGAACCCAACCGCGTTATACAAGAGCGCTGCAGTACTAACTGCCTACCACGGGTCGTAGATCGAGCACCTGGGTGTCGCCACGAAAGCACTACAGATAGACTGCACAACTAGAGACACTTGTTCTTTTATCGTCAAGAAGGGACGCCAAGTGCTCATTGGCTTGAATGCATGTATCGACTGCGCCATCGTCACCGCGAACATCGACTCAGTCAGACGAAGTGAAAACACAGGCTCCGAAGAGGAATTTGTACATCTCTTTCATGGAACAGGCTGCGTACAAAAAAGTAAAAGATGGTTCTCCGTCCAGATGCTATTCCAAATGTGCAACCTGCTCGTAGGGTACCTGTGCCACTGAAACAACCACTGCGCAACGAACTGGCACGCATGGCAAAGCAGTCCATTATCGCCAAAGTAGAAGAACCTAACGAATCGGCTAGTCCCTTGCATCTGGTAAGAAAATGTATGGCCCTCTATGGGTGTGCATGAACCAAAAACAAGTAAGCCAAGATATATTGCATAGAACTACCGGATGCCTATCCCCGAAGACTCAGATAGTGAGATGTCAGGCAATCGATCCTTTTTGAAGTCTTGATACCAACTCTGGTTTTTATCCGATACTTCTTCAAGAAGCTACAACGAGGATCTGCCCGCTCGCCAATTCTTTTGAAGCCCATTGGTTTTATGACTACCAGAGTATACAATCTGCCATTGAGGTCTTTCAAAAGGCACTGACGACGATATGTGAAGCCATCCCAGGGGTACGCGTTTACGTCGACGACGTATTGGTTGGGGCGCTGAAAAAGCACAGTATGACGAACGTGTTCGCACCGTGCTTAAAAGACCCAAAGATGCAGGACTGACATTTAATTCTGACAAATGCATGTTTCGTAAAAACGATATAAACTTTTTAGGTACACAATCATTGAAGGCGGCGTGAGCCCAAGCCCCGAATTGGTTAAAAGCGTCTCAAATTAGAATTCCACTGAGAAGAATGCCGCATGTCGTTAACTATTTTCGAAATTATGTACCTAGACTCAGCGATAAAACAGCGTTGCCGCGAAGCCTTGTTAAGGAGGAGAAAGAAGATATAACTTTATTGAAAGCAAAGCTCAGGAGTTTGGAGCTGGCCGCTTGCCTGCAGCGACATCTTCTGCACATCTCTTTTGCACATCTTTTGCATTTGTTTGCACATCTTTTGCATTTGTTGCAAAAATTTTGCAACAAATAAAGCATATCGTCGTAGGAATACGTTCGGTATGTTATCAGGACCGCACGATGCTTTGGTTTTTAAGTTTAGCAACATAGATACCACACCAGGATAAGAAATAAAAAGTGCGTCTGCATAAGGAAATGCTGTCGCGTTACATGCACTATTGAATTCGGAAGTGTTGAACACACTTTGAAATTATTGATTGGAATGCCGGGCAATGTCACTCTGGTCCGTCACGTTGGTTCCCTCGACTGATATTTGCGATATAGGTTTTTTTCTTTTCGCTGATAAAATTCCAGAATTTACTGGGGTCGCTTGCAATAAAGTTAGGAATAAAGTTTTAACGTAGTATTCCCTCGAGCTGTGCACAGCTTGAGCGAGGCTCTTTTGCGCATCACATACCAAATTGGCCGGTGCGTGTCTTTTTTCAGTCGCTTAACTTTCCGCTTCATCTGAATAATGCTGCCAGTTATCCAAAGTGTTTGTCTGTTAACTTTTTTTCTCTTAGATGGCACAAGCTTATCTAAGCAAAAACAACACATTTCTTTGAATCGAGTCCAGAGTACGCTGACATCTGCATCGTCAAAATTGGTAAGGCATGTTTTCATATGTTGAACTATGTCTGCATCGTTAGCCCTGGAAAAGTCTTTAAAGTAACGAAGTAACGGATTTTTACGGCTTGTTACTGGAACTAATGAAAATGAAACGCGCACAAAGCTATGATCAGAGAGACCTTGCCCTACCTCTACAGCATATTCAGAGAAATTGCGGTTTAGAAACACAAAATCTAATATTGAGGCGGAATCGCCCTGTACGCGGGTAGGCACGTGAACTACTTGCAACAGGTCATGCATAAGCATAATATCAAATACAATGTTAATATGTTTTGAAGCGTTAATACCGGCATCAAGGCGCTCCCAGTCTACTCCAGGTAGTTTCAGGTCGCAAATCAATTCTATGTCATCAAGCTCGTCTAATAATACAGCAACGATACAATTTTTTACCAATATAGCTACCCCTCCTCCCCTTGCGCGTCTGTCTTTACGAAAAACTGTGTAGGATGGGGAAGAAACGTCATCATCGGGCAAATACTCATGCAGCCAAGTCTCGGTAACAACCGTGATGTGTGGATCGTGTTGTAACAGAAGTACTTGAAACGCTTCAGTTTTGTTCACAATACTTCGGGTAATAATATTTACAAGCCTTAACTGCTTGCTACATGGCGGTGGGGTAGGTCATGTGTGTGTCTTGGAAGAATGACGGTGTTCTGCCTTCACTCTCCTGTTTTGTAATTCATCCCAATGAAATGTTTTTTTATCAACTATAGGCCTGTCATGAACTAGGGATACTTTCTTTCCTTGCTGATTTTCGCTATTAGCGCTATCCCACAGTAACTTCCGCTTCTTGAGCGTCGACTGGGAATAATCATTCTGAATAGACACTTTTGATCCCTTAAGCTTTTTGGCATTTTCTAATAGTACTTTTTTTTATTGAAATTTTGAACGTGCAGGATGAGGGGCCTTTTCCCAGTTTACCTAGTCGGTGAATGCGTCCGATGGAATCACATTTCACACCAAGCTTTTCTGTAAATATTTCCTTCACTACTTTTTCCTTCAGGGCTGCATCGGTTTCATTAGGGCATTCGGGAATCCCGCGAATAATCAAGTTTGACCGTCTACCACGGTCATCGAGATCGGTAAGCTTTCTATTTTGGAAGCCTACAATGCGTTCCAGCGACTGTAACGTATTTTCCACCTTTTCACTGTTTACAGGAATACTTCGTTCCTGGAAATCCTGTTGTGCTGAAATGAAATTGTGTACCATATTTCTTAATTCAATAAACTGTTTCTTCAGTTCTAGCACCTCATCATGAATTTTAGTTTGGCCGTTTATCACTTCTTCATAAAGTTCTTTCTGTGTGGGGCCAGGATTTGTTTCCACATCACCGCATAAAATCAAGCGACAAGCAAGAAAACACTCATATGCTACATTCGACAACGCGGGGGCACGGCAGAACTACAATACAACTACAATCACTGCGAAACGAGCTCACGCTGTAACTAACCTGCACAAGGCATAACATAGGCGTGAGTACCATGCTCGTGCCGGGTCCGCCGTGTCCACGAGGGTCGAAGGAGCCCATTGTCAGCCTGCACCGGTAACCGCGGGACAAGAAACTGCGTGAGGCATGGGTTGTAAAGCTAAGAACCGGGAAGTAGCCATCGGCTACGAGTCTTGTGTGCAACAAGCACTTCCGCGACGAAGACTCTCGTTACTGCGTTGGGCCTGCGATGTTTGGTGAGTAGCAGACAGCGCGCTCTGAGACGGTGACTCACGCGCCCTTCCCGCCGGCAAATGACGCTTATCTGCCACAGGATGGAAAAGGCGCTACCTTATACTACGTGCGATGCCATCTCAGAATCCTCCCATGCGGCCTCTTCATCATCCGCCCCGTGCTTAGCGTCCACAAAATCGCCTGCAGATGCGCAAGTGATTGTTTATTTACGTTGATATAAAAACGCACAGGGTAGAGCACTGCACGGGCTTAATTTTTCGGCCCGGGCCTGCTTTATGAATCCCAGCCCGGGCCCTTACCAGGCCCGGGCCCGAGCGTTCATTACTAAACTTATCCAGGACACGCGTGTTCATGACCAGGCCCGGCCCGGGCCCGGCCCGGGCGCGCTAGAGGATATTAGTTGTTGATGATGGTTAATTATGATGCCTTGCGCTTTGTTGCGGGCGATCGGATGGAAAAGCCGGAGTGTACATGCATCGAAATGTTGCTCGTACGCCGCGGTGGTATAGCGGTTACGGTGCTCGGCTGCTGACCCGAAGGTCGCGGGTTCGATCCCGGCAGCGGCGGTCGCATTTAGATGGAGGCGAAATGGCAGAGGCCCGTGTACTTAGATTTAAGTGCACGTTAAAGAATACCAGATGGTCAAAATTTCCCGAGCCCTCGACTACGGCGTCTCTCATAATCATATCGTGGTTTTGGGACGTAAAACCCCAGATTATTAAATTTTGCTTTGCCCGCGGTAGTAGCTCAGCGGTTAAGCTGTTTCGCTGTCAAGTCCTAGGGTGCGATTCCCGCGGCCACGGCGGCTGCATTTTGATGGGGGCAAATTGCAAGCACACTAGTGTACTTATCTTTAGGGGCACGTTAGAGAACTGCAGGTGGTGGAAATGAATCCTGTCCCCACTAAGGCGTGCCTCGTAATCATATCGTCGTTTTGGGACGTAATACCAAGGAATATAAATGAAATGTACTGTATGTGTCAACCTCAGTTAAAAGACTTATATCTTTATTCCTCCCAGGGGAACAACCGTCATCTGGCCGATTGTTAGTGCTGTTATTTTCATGCTGGTGCACATGTATTTATTTTGATTGCAAGATTTTGTCCTATCAGGTCATCTAGCATACGAAAAGATATTTATATTGTGAGACGACGTTCAAGCTGAAAGACTCTTCTTTATTTATCTCGAGCCTGAGCCCCGCTACTCAGACTCAAGACGTGATGATGAGTATTTACAGGTGAGGGGATGAAGCATAAGAATAATACTCACACTAATTTCCCCACGCTCTGAAGCGGCCAGCCTGGCCGCGAGTTGGACTAAGGATAGACGTCGAACGGAAGACTTCAAACGCGAAACGTGGACTATCTCGGAACCACGGCGGCGAAGGTCGGAAGAAACCTCAACGGGAGTAACGCGATAGTTCACAGGGGATGTTTGTTCAATAACTACGTAGGGTCTAAGGAATCGCATTTGAAACTTTTCACATAGTCCGGGGGCAAAAGTAGGCGTCCAAGGGAGCACTTTGTCACCAGGACGGAAGGACAAGTCACGATGAGAGCTGTCATACCGCTGCTTGCGATTGTGTTGACCGGCTTCTGTACTGAACCGAGCAAGTTGCCGACAATTTTGAAGTCTCGAGACGAATTGTTCCGGCATAGTTGTAGAATTGTCGGTTGGAGTGCGTAAGAATGAAGCGTCGATCGTGAATGTCGCCGAACGGCCGTAAACAAGGTAGAACGGTGAGTACCAAGTAGTGCTGTGGGATGGCGGTATTATGAGCAAACGTCACAAATGGTAAGATTGTGTCCCAGTTGTCATGATCGGGCCCAATATACATGGATATCATATCAATTAGTGTGCGGTGGAATCGCTCTGTTATGCCATTGGGTTGAGGGTGGTGTGCTGATGTTGTCTTGTGAACTGTGCCGCAAGTTTTAAGCATTTCTTCAATTACTGTAGACAGAAAAGTCTTGCCGCGATCGCTCAAGAGACGCGGGGCGCACCATGGCGCAAGACAATGGCTTCCAGAAAGAAGGTGGCCACGTCAGAGGCAGAACTAGAGCGTAGAGGAGCGGTCTCTGTGTACCGCGTGAGATGGTCAACCGCTGTCACGATCCATCGATATCCTGTGGACGTTACGGCATAGAAGAGGTCCCACCAGGTCCATTCCAACAATGGCAAAAGGTTCCTCGGGACATGGTATTGGTTGTAACAAGCCAGCAGGAGGTGAAGTCGGCCGCTTGCGCCGTTGACATAGTGCGCAAGAAGAGACGTACTTTGCAATCGAAGTGGACAGACCAGGCCAGAAGAAGCGGCTCCTTCTGCGGCTGTATGTTTTATGGAATCCCAAGTGGCCAGCAGATGGGTCATCGTGGAAGGCCTCGAGGATCTGCGTACGAAGCGAGCGTGGAAGTACGGGAACCCACCGGTGTCCATCATCATTGTAAACGTATCGGTGCAACACGTTGTTTTCAAGCTTGAATTGCCTGACTTGTCGACGCAACCTGACATTAGGCGGTGGAGACATTCCGCAGAGTCGTTGAAAAATGCGATGGCAGTATAAATCTTTCTGTTGAAAGGACGCCAGCTGCGTGTGGCGATTGTAAGGAAGCGGGCCACCAACCGCTAGTGCCGATAACGTAAGTGGACGCGTAGCGTCTTCATCATGGGAGGAGCAATGAAGAGGCTTGCACGGAGATGTTAGTGGCAGAGGGCAACGAGAGAGGGCGTCGGCATCTTGGTGTTTTTTTCCAGATTTGTAAAGGACGTCAAATGAATACTCCTGTAGCCGGAGCACCGAGCGGCCGAGGCGTCCCAACAAATTATTTAGTGATGACAACCAGCATAGGGCGTGGTGGTCTGTTTTACGGTAAAATGGCGTCCGTAAAGATATGGGTGGAATTTCTGTACGGCCCAAATTACAGCCAGACATTCCTGTTCCGTGATGGAGTAGATTCCTTCAGCAGTTGTGAGTGCGCGGCTGGCGTAGGCAACGACTCTTTCTCGACCAGCTGCATCACGCTGTAGGAGGACGGCACCGATGCCATGCCCGCTAGCGTCGGTGTGTAGACAAGTAGGGGCGTGCTCATCGAAATGACAGAGGACGGGGTCAGATGTCAGCGCCGCCTTGAGGGTGTCAAAAGCGATGTCACAGTCGGTTGTCCAAGTGAAGGCTGTGCCCGACGTCAGCTGTTTGAGCAGTGGCGACGAGATGGAGGCGAAGCCGCGGATGAAGCGGCGAAAATATGACGCGAGGCCGAGAAAACTTCGTAACTGCTTTTGATTTTCAGGGCCAGAGAAGCATGTAACCGCATTCACCTTGTCAGGATCTGGACGAACACCATCTGTGCTAACAAGGTGGCCCAATACAATGATGCTTTTTCTGGCGAAATGACATTTTTTGTATTGAGTTGAAGCCCAGCGTTAGAAATACACGTCAAAACTTCGTCCAATCGCTCGAGGTGCTGAAGAAAAGTGGAAGACAAAATGACGATGTCATCAAGCAGGTCTTCCACTTGAGGCCACGAAGAACCGTGTCGATCATATGCTCAAACGTTGCAGGAGCGTTGCATAAACCGAAGGGCATTACATTGAACTCATAGAGGTCATCGGGTGTTGCAAAGGCCGTCTTGTCCTTGTCCACTTCATGCATAGGTATTTGCCAATACCCTGATTGAAGATCAAATCTTGAGAAATATTCAGCGCCCTGAAGGGAGTCGAGGGCATCGTCAATTCGCGGCATCGGATATACAACTTTGCGCGTGATCTTATTGAGAGCTCGATAATCGACGCAAAATCGTACCGAGCCGTCCTTTTTCCGGACGAGCACAACAGGCGACGACCAAGAACTGGACGATGGCCGAATGATGTCGCGTTTCAGCATGTCAGCGACGTTGTCCTCGATGATTTTACGCTCTGCAGAGGAGACGCGGTATGGTCGGCGGCGCACAATGGAATTGCCCTCGGTTTCAATGCGGTGCACGGCGACGGATGTGCGACCCAGAAGCGTGGAGTGGATGTCAAAAGAAGCACTGTGTTTTTGAAGTAGTGCTAAGAGATATTCCTTTTGCGCCACAGGTAGATCATGATTGATGGTCGCTGTTAAAGCAGTGGCTGTCGCATGGTCGTTGATAGTAGTAGGCGACGGTGGTGAATCGATGTGTAGAGGCATCTGGGCAAGATGTTCTGTGTCAGCAAAGCAGGCCACAACGCTACCTTGGAGCAGAACAAGTGGCGATGATGTAGGGATACATGCAGTCAACAACGCTCTGTTGTCATGGAACCTGACCAACCTAGGCGCAATTACAATTCCTCGGGATATCCAGCAATCGCATGGAGCGAGAAACATATCACCATTAACGATGGTATCGGACGTCAACGTCAGAACATTCTGGTCGCCAGGTGGAATGGAACAATCGACCGCCGCGAGGAAACGCAGATTGCGAACATCGTCATGAGATGAAAATTCCGTGTCCGTCATATGAACGACTCGCTGTTGACAAGATATAACGGCCGACGCTGAAGAAAGAAAGTGCCATCCCAAAATTAGTGTGCGTACTTGACGGCAGGACGAGAAAATGAATGTGATGAAGTATGCCGTCGATGAAAACTCGCGCTGTGCACACACCAGTAGGCCCAACAAGGACTGCATTGGCACACCGAAGGGGAGGTCAGTATACGGGGTTTTTACCTTTCGCAAGCGACAGCACAGTTCGATACTAATAACGGAAAGTGCTGCCCCCGTGTCTACCAATGCTTCAGTCCATACACCTTCAGCACATACTAACAGTACATTTGAGGGCCGCTGCGGAGGAGTGTGACTTAGCCCGAACAATGCAGCTTCCCCTCCCAAAGCTGCACAATTTATATTTCCGGGCGATGGCCCGGAGCTGAAGTAGCTGGTCGAAGGGGAGAAGAGGATCGGCGCATGGGTGACGGAGAGCGGCGATGCTGAAAACGGGAAGCAGCGGCTCCGTTGAGGCTCGGCGGAGGTGAAGAACGACGTTCGTAAGTTTGGTAGGGGCGACTGTATTGTGGAACCGGAGCAGGAAACTCGTCTCTTTCATGGTAGTCGTAACCCCGTCTTTGGTCCTGTTGACGGCGTCTGCAAAACCTGGAAATATGGCCACGGACTCCACAATAGTAGCTTACTGGCCGAGGTGGGCGCCACGCGTTGGGAGAGGGAAGCGAGGCTCTTGGTGACAATGCATTCAGGGAACCGTGCATTGTTGGCGCATGGGGTGGTATCTGTTGAGGAGGCGCTAGGGCCGCAACCAGGGCGTAAGTTGGTGTCGGTACGGGGTCGTGCCTGGGAATTTCCGTAGACCTCATGGCAACAAGTTCTTCTCGGACGATGTTGCGGAGGCTGCTGCTCGGAGATGTCGTACGGAGCTCAAGAGGAAAGAAGATGACTCTCAAGGGCTCGTTTTCTTTGTTAGACACAATATTAATGAGAACTAACAGACAATAACGCCAAGGAAAGTATAGGGGGTGTTTTCTGTAGTATTTTGGAATATAAATGTGAAGAAAGTAAAGTGGACGAAAGGATAACCTGCCGCCGGCAGGGACCGAACCTGCGACCTTCGAATAACGCGTCCGAAGCTCTACCACTGAGCTACGGCGGCGGTCATCCTCCCGTCCACTTTATGGGGTATATATGTGCATTTAAACCTTCGGGTGTTAGTCAGCGCCAGTCGCAGCCATGGCGGCGAGTGTGGAACACTCTTTTTCTGCCTTTCTGGCGTCACGTAGCACGTGATCTTTTTACGAACTGGCAGCTGACCAATAATCCCTCGCATACTACCTGAATGCATCAAGTCTGCCAGAGCGAGACCCTTGCTATGAATGAAGGAAAGAAGATGACTCTTAAGGGCTTTGTAAAGGCGTTTATTGACGGCTGGATTGACGGCGACGATGCACGACAGTCACGACGAAGCGCAGACTCTCACGAGCACGAGCACGAGGAGCGTGATCCCCGAGAAGAGGCGAAGAGGGCGACCCACTAGAAGGCGCTGAAGAGGACGGCCCATTACAACGTTCCAATGCTTCTCTACAGCTCATTTTCTTTGTTAGAGACAATATTAATGAGAATTAACAGACAATAACACCACGGAAAGTATAGGGGGTGTTTTCTGTAGTATTTTGGAATATAAATGTGAAGAAAGTAAAGTGGACGAAAAGATAACCTGCCGCCGGCAGGGACCGAACCTGCGACCTTCGAATAACGCGTCCGATGCTCTACCACTGAGCTACGGCGGCGGTCATCCTCCCGTCCACTTTATGGGGTATATATGTGCATTTAAACCTTCGGGTGTTAGTCAGCTACAGAAAACACCCCCTATACTTTCCTTGGCGTCATTGTCTGTTAGTTCTCATTAATATTGTGTCTAACAAAGAAAACGAGCCCTTAAGAGTCATCTTCTTTCCTTCATTCATAGCAAGGGTCTCGCTCTGGCAGACTTGATGCCTTCAGGTAGTATGCGAGGAATTATTGGTCAGGTGCCAGTTCGTAAAAAGATCACGTGCTACGTGACGCCAGAAAGGCAGAAAAAGAGTGTTCCACACTCGCCGCCATGGCTGCGACTGGCGCTGACTAACACCCGAAGGTTTAAATGCACATATATACCCCATAAAGTGGACGGGAGGATGACCGCGGCCGTAGCTCAGTGGTAGAGCATCGGACGCGTTATTCGAAGGTCGCAGGTTCGGTCCCTGCCGGCGGCAGGTTATCTTTTCGTCCACATTACTTTCTTCACATTTATATTCCAAAATACTACAGAAAACACCCCCTATACTTTCCTTGGCGTTATTGTCTGTTAGTTCTCATTAATATTGTGTCTAACAAAGAAAACGAGCCCTTAAGAGTGATATTCTTTCCTTCATTCATAGCAAGGGTCTCGCTCTGGCAGACTTGATGCCTTCAGGTAGTATGCGAGGGATTATTGCTCAGCTGCCAGTTCGTAAAAAGATCACGTGCTACGTGACGCCAGAAAGGCAGAAAAAGAGTGTTCCACACTCGCCGCCATGGCTGCGACTGGCGCTAACTAACACCCGAAGGTTTAAATGCACATATATACCCCATAAAGTGGACGGGAGGATGACCGCCGCCGTAGCTCAGTGGTAGAGCATCGGACGCGTTATTCGAAGGTCGCAGGTTCGGTCCCTGCCGGCGGCAGGTTATCTTTTCGTCCACTTTACTTTCTTCACATTTATATTCCAAAATACTACAGAAAACACCCCCTATACTTTCCGTGGTGTTATTGTCTGTTAGTTCTCATTAATATTGTGTCTAACAAAGAAAATGAGCCCTTAAGAGTCATCTTCTTTCCTTCATTCATAGCAAGGGTCTCGCTCTGGCAGACTTGATGCCGTCAGGTAGTATGCGAGGGATTATTGGTCAGCTGCCAGTTCGTAAAAATATAACGTGCTACGTGACGCCAGAAAGGCAGAAAAAGAGTGTTCCACACTCGCCGCCATGGCTGCGACTGGCGCTGACTAACACCCGAAGGTTTAAAAGCACATATATACCCCATAAAGTGGACGGGAGGATGACCGCCGCCGTAGCTCAGTGGTAGAGCATCGGACGCGTTATTCGAAGGTCGCAGGTTCGTTGCCTGGCGGCGGCAGGTTATCTTTTCGTCCACTTTACTTTCTTCACATTTATATTCCAAAATACTACAGAAAACACCCCCTATACTTTCCTTGGCGTTATTGTCTGTTAGTTCTCATTATTATTGGAGCTCAAGAGGGTAAGACGTAGCCTGTGCTTGGAGTTCCTCTCGTATGATGGAACGAATCAAGCTGCGCAGCTCGGTATCGTTGGTTGCGCTCAGATGAGATGCGTCAGGCTGCAAACGGAGCAGATGGAGCTCATCAAGGCGCTGGCACGTGGCGACGATTTCCGAGACGGTCGTGGGGTTCTGCACTGCAAGGGCGTTGAATGCCTCAGCCCCAATTCCTTTAAGCAGGTGGCGCACCCTGTCCGTCTCCGTCATTATGCTGTTCACGCGGCGACAAAGGGCGAGGACATCTTCTATGTGAGAAGTGTATGACTCGCCCGTTTGCTAGACACGCTCCGCTAATTTCTTTTTGGCGATATCGGAGCGGATTGAAGGGTTCGCGAAAATCTGTCGTAGCTGGTGCTTAAATGAGGTCCAATCCACGAAGTCCAACGCGTGGTTGAAAAACCAAGTTTTGGCTACACCCGTCACGTAGCAGGCGACGCGAGTAAGTTTTGCAGGGTCGTCCAGTGGTTGAGTGCACTGACGCGGTCGTACTGCTCCAGCCAGTCTTCGACGTCGTCCCCACGAAGGCCAGCGAACGCCGGTGGATCCTTCTGAGGGGTGGTAACCAAGCAGGAAGGGGTTCCTGGCGGGGCAGGTGTCGTGGATGGTCCAGCGTTGGAGCTCTCATCTTGCGACATTGCCGATGTCTCCGAGTTCCAACGGCGACCTGAACGGAGCTCCAGGGGCGTATTGAAGTAGAAGGCGTAGCGGCGCCGGTAGAGCCAGAGGACTGAGGAATCGTACAGCACAATCCACCACATGTGAAACGACGTTCAAGCCGAAAGAATATTCTTTATTTATCTCGAGCCTGAGCCCCGCTACTCAGATTCAAGTGGTGGTGATGAGTATTTACAAGTGAGAAGATGAAGCATAAGAATAATGCTCACAATATACACACACGTGAATTCATAAGCATACGGCATAAAATAAACGCACCACTATAGATATATCTATACTGGTGAAAAAAATGTAACTTCAACTGTTTTTTTTTTATTTCCTTTGCTAAGCTTTACTAAGAGCCAGCTCTTTGCACGTGCCCCTTCAGCTTGGCACAGAATGCCTTAGACCTTGCAATGCATAACGTGGGCGTGTGCTGCACGGCCCGACTTAGGCATTTTAATGAGCGGGCCCGAGTCCGGCCCACCCCGCCCCGCAGCCTCATGCCCGGGCCCGGCCCAGACCCGCACGTTCAAGACCAAGCCCAGACCGGGCCCGACAGAAAACGCTTAGGACGGCCCGGGCCCGTGCAGTGCTCTAGCGCAGGGTCTCTTATGCATTTGCCAAAGATGACTAGAAGGCGAAAGCCATCTTCTTCTTCTTGTCAGTAGTTGTACTGATTCTCCCGCGCCCCCTTCCAAAAGCGTTCTGCACCTAACGCGGTTTTGCACGACCTCCGTGACCGATCACGGAGGCAATGCAAAGCGACCATGACGTGTGAATAGGTGATCATATGACGTCACGTTACGGGACGTCATAATGACGCTACATATTTTGGCGATATGTGACGTCATGATGATGCGATATGGTGACACCATCACGTGACCATTATTTTTTGCATCACTCGCGTTGACGCCGCCGACGCGGGACGCCGAAGGGCAATCTTCCTATTTCCTGCGGCATCTAGGGTTTTCGCCTTAATAAGATGTCTAAATTCTGCATTGCTTCATAAGCTACTTAAGTTTTGCATTGCCTCTGTGATCGGCCCACCGACCACGGAGGCAATGCAAAGGGACCATGTCGAGTGAATACGTCATCATGTGGCATCACGTTATGTCACGTCATGGTGATGTAGTGATGAATTTACAAATTTATGAGATCTGTGACGTCATGTTAACGTCATATGGTGACGTACGTCATTGCGTGACGATTATTTTTTGCGTCACTCGTCTTGACGCTCCCGAGGGTCCATCTTCCCGTTTGAAAATGCATCTAAGGCTTTCGCCTTCATAAGCTGCGCGACGTTTGCTGGTGGACTACCGTGAGTCAAATGCTGCGGCTGTGTGCTGCATTTATGTTGGAAATTACATTTTTTCAGTCGAGCTTACGTTCCCCTGACGCAAGCACAATGTGGTAAAAAGCCCAAATTTATTTGTGCCACTCTCATACTCACGTTGGGCCTCTCCAACCCGATGTATTTTCTTGGAGCCTCATTTATTTACGTCGGAAAGATGCCACCCTGTTGGCGTTAGACACGACACTGCTGCCAAAATTGCTGGGGTACTCGCCAAATAATTACTATCCCGTTTTGCGGCTGCTAGTTCACAGCCGACGTTTGCAGAACAAGTCCGACAAACGGTACTGTATTTCCTTTATTTTTCATGGCGTTGCATGCTACCACATTCTCGGTCTCGTAGACTGGTTCTCCTTCCACTAGCAATCTCGAAGTGTTGAAGCTTTGGCCTATGAATTTGTTGATGCAGAGAGCGGCAGGTTTACTGGAATGCAAAGGGATCGATAATTAAGGAGCATTAAAAAAAGACGTCGCATTTGCTCACCTCATGTGTGAGCACCAAACGAAACGAATGCACTGAATAAAGAAGCAGAAGCAGCGGGATTTGCCCGCTGAGAAGGCCGATCAATACGCAGTGCGAGACAACTTGTCAAATGACATTGAAACGTACACGAACTTAGACTGAAAAAAAAAAACACTGAATCGTCGGGACGGCACATCACAAAGTTGCCATGCGCACCGAAGCCGCAGTTGTGACGAAATTGTTTTTCAACTGCTCTTATAGCGTCCGCGCAATAGTAGTTGTTTGTGTACTCACAAATGCTCATATTTTGCGGCCTAAAGTTCACAGCGCGGTGCCAAAACGCGCTCGTAGCAAAAGCGAAACCATCAGTACGAACATACATGCAGACGCTCATACATACAAAGGCACCGTAAATCGTCGCGAACCCGTGCGATCGCTGGCTTGGGGCCTCTTTCTGTTATGCTCCGTTTGGTTATACAGGCAGTCTACTCTAACGAGATATTTCACATATTTTGCACTCAGCGAGTGACTACCTTTCGCGCAAGAGGCCGGTTCAGGGGTCTCCAACGCGGTGACCACGTGAAGCGGGTGCTCGGTTTTCTGCAAAGAGACAGCGATCGTAGACTATATTTTTCTTTTAGTTCTTCGAAAATGATTATTTTGACAGTAAAGAACACAATTCCTTTCGAAAGTGCTTACATAAATGCCCTGGAGGGCTTCCGCGAGGCGTTTTTGTAGAGTGCCGACAGCACAACCTATGGGGAGCACGCCGGCGGTATCCTACCTAGCACGCAATCGAGGCGCGTCCTGCAGGTGCTATTGCAGGTGCTGCTACAGCAGGTGCTGCTGTAAAAGCAGCACCTGCTTCTACAGCAAGCAGGTGCTTGTCCGTAGTCAGGGTGAGCAGATGGTTTTCAGGTCGGGGGTCCAAGGCAGCGTCACCTCTGGGAGCTGCACTGTCCAGTTTTCCGAGTATGGGCGTCCAGTAGGGTGGGGCTGAAATGATGGAGAGCGATCCTTGTGCAGAGACGGCGAATGACTGGAGCATCAGTCTGATGTTGCAGGAGCCTCCTTGTACGGTCCACTGTTACAAGCGGCAAACTGCAGGGGCTGCTTGTCGTCGCATCGACAGCCAGAAAACGAGCGAGATGGCGACGTGTGAGAACGACAATAGCGTTTCTTCGTTATCGTGACTGCCCTGTGACGATGCCGGACGACAAGCCAATCTGTATTCATTGCTATGTCCCACCCCATATCAATGAAAGCAGATTGGACTGTCGTCGGGCGTTCGCCACTGTGCATTGTCACGATAGCGACGAAACGCTTCCGGAGCACGCGAAGGCGGCGTGATGGCACTTACACGAGGTTGCGCGAGCGAACATACGGGCTGTAGTCCGACAGCAGAAAGGATAGTGGAGACGCCGCCTCGATTTCGGGCAACACGATGTGGACTACTGTCTCGGCGGTGGGCAGTTGACGGCATGTCGGTTGAAGGTCCTCGCAGGATAACGTAGCGGCAGTATTAGCAAGCCGCATGAACGACCCTGCGAGGCCGCGACTCTTCAGTTGTTCGAATCGCCGGCATGGTTTGTCGATGTCGTCCACAGTTTAGCAGTCCTTAGACACCCGCAGATTGAAAGCGTCGTGTGTAATACTTTTGAGCACATCGCTTACATTGTCTTCCTCGGTCACGTTGTTATCTATACGACGGCAAAGAGCGAGAACGTCAAGTATTTACGACACTTAATATTCGCTCCATGTTTGAGCCCAGCTGCACAGATCTTTAAAAGCGGCCCGCTGGCGCACGTCTCGTCTACCAAGAACTAGCAGTTGTTCCGTGTACGAATACAACCGATGAGCGAAGATCCTTAGAAATCGGACGGAAACGACTATGCGCCGGATCTCGCTGCTGGCTTTCATGAGCGCGGTAGAGTGGGGAGTCGGTGAGGAGAGCGTCTGCTGCGCTCGGTGGCGGAAAGGACGGAGCGTGTGAGTGTGCGGAGAACACAGCGCAGGGAGAGCGAGACAGGTGGGAGAGAAGTGCGAGTGGTGATGTGGCGGCCACGGAACGCCGCATGCTTTCGACGCGCGCACCGTTTTATTGCCTTTTTGGCCGGCACCGGGTAGGGAGACCGTCTACTACTACCTTCGACAATAATAATAACAACAATAATGATAATAATAATAATAATAATAATAATAATAATAATAATAATAATAATAATAATAATAATAATAATAATAATAATAATAATAATAATAATAACGCCTTTTCTTTCTTCAAATAAAACTGTGCATGTGGCTAGGCCTGCCAAAGCCAATTGGTAAACTGAGTGGCAGAGCCTGGCGGACAGGAATACAAACCTAACGCGTTACAAGGTTGTATTTCATGGCATAAGAGGGATGATAGGACAAATAAACGTGCACATTAGTATAAACGCAACATGGCATACAAGCGATAGTTATTAGCAATATACAATTGTTAGAGAAATTGAAAGTGAACAAAAAATAGAAATACAGGGAATGTTTCTTAAGCAAACTACCACACTAGATTACTGTTGAGCAGCTTGCTGAACAATCAGCCTAAATATCAGCATGACAAATCGCCCCTAGTGCGCTAGAATGATGGTTGTTATTTCACAATCCACGATAATGGTGGTGAAAGTGAAGACAACTATTATAACCAGTTGTGCACACATCTTATTTATTTTAACCTCGCATTTCTGTTGCGCTAGAACCAAGCCGCTCAAGGCCTAAACATTTCCTCTTAAATCACCGGCCACTGCAAATAAGAGCGATGCTTAAGAGAAGGGAGCTTTAACGGCGACGGCCGGGTGCGGGCCTAAGGAGCTTCGCTTCCAAAAAGGTAACGGAGCTTCTGCTTACAGGCCTCCCAACTCGTTATAACTTCTTCATGGGCCTAGAACCACACGCCTGCTGCTCCGCTGAGATAGAAGGCAATGTTGGCGAGCGTCATTGGCGAGTCACACCGATATACCGCTGCAAAAGGAAATGATATTATCAGTAGCCCATATAAATATTAGCCATTCCGCGGGGAAAACCGAAAAACGGGGTAGTTTTCTGCATCCATATAAAATTCGCCAGATCCCACGCCTGGTGGGAATCGGTTTCATGCGAAGCAGTCAACGAGTAGTTATAGGCTGCATTTTTGGCTTTGAGCCAAGAGCTACGAGGTGGATCGACGTGTTTTTCCAAGGTAGTAGTTGTGCACATCGTGTGCTTACCAGGCACATCGACAGCACTGGCGTTTAAATGGTAACTTATGGTCTGTTAACGCGAGTATTCACGGTAGAGCACATACGTCAGTATTATCGAAACGAAGTGCACATTACGGTGCGACGACGTGAAGATCATACGTAGCTTTAGTTAGCGTATTTCTCTAGGGTAGAGCAACGCTTGAATATACCGGGTGTTCAATTTTAAGCTTTATGGTTTTGTTAAAATTTGGCACTGGGAAGAACGTGCAAGCCACCTTTGCAGTTAATTGTGTATCTAGGGGGAAGAAAGCGAGACAATAATCACTGCTGTCAGAGGCGCAATTAACGAACATTTATTAATGAACTTTTAATGAGTGCAGCAAGCGGGCATGTTTGTATAGAAAGGTTGGAGGCCCCCAGTCACGTTCCTAAACAGCTCCACTCGGAAGAATTCTTCTAGCATCTCTGTGCTCCAAGATATTCCTCTGCAAAGTTCATTTGCGGTTTCAGTGACCACCCATCCAAGACGGGGAGGATCGGCGCTGTGTTCCTCAGTGATGAGACGAGAAGTCATTGCTTGCTATTGCGGGCCCGTACCAAAAAGGGTAACCGTTTGCCAATGCATTCGACCTGTTGTCAGATTAAATACCACATGCAACAGCCGCGGCACATCGGGGAGGAGCTTTGCGCCAGTGCTAACTGTTTTCCATGCGTAATCATGCAAACCGCAATTAAACTTTGCAACGGGATATCATCTCTGCCTATGCGACTGCCTCCAACTTTTCAAAACATACATGCCCGCTTGCTGCCCTCAATTAAAAGTTGATTATTCAATGGTAGTTAATAGCGTGGCTGACAGCAATAATTACTGTGTCAGTTTGTGTCCTCCTGGAGAGAAACCTTATCTGCAAAGTTGGTTTTTACGTACCTCGCAGTGCTAAATTTTAAATAAAAACAATGAAGCTAAATTTTGAACATCTTGTGGCTTGCTTAATCATAACAACACAAATATAATGTATATTAGACTTCTATAAAAGTGGAGTAAACACTGGAACCACAGACGTTTACCTGACATGACGCCTCAGTCGTAGGTGTACATACGATGTAGTGCTTATAGCTTTGCTATAAAATTACATAGCCTCACACCACAACCACAACTGACGTTGCACCGACATTACACCTGCACAGCGCGTTTTTCCCAAGCAGTTTCCAGACCTGGCAAACCTCTGTGGTAGAATACCTGACTGCCACGCAGAATGCTTATGTTCGATTCCTGCTGGGATTCTCCTGCTGGCATTCGTCTGGTCAACGATGCCGATGTCGCTTTTACAGCGAAAGATGTTATCAGGTCATTTCAACAGTCGTTTTTGACGCCGTAGTTTTCCGCCGCCGCCGCCGGTTTCTGTAACCACTATCGCGCGAAATAGGAAAAAAAAACAAAATAAGAAAAAAAGAACGCCAGGGCTGCGCGGAAAGCGCAGCACAGTCACAGCGAAAGCTGGAAGAGCGGCATTTCTAGAGCTCGCTATAAACTCTCTTGTTGCTACTAAGACAAGTACACCAGCAAGGTACCCACTACGCCATCAATCGCATTATTTGTGAAGTAGGGAAGCACCTACGACGCCATTATTCGTCATTCTGCGCAGAAACTAGGTACCAGCTACACATCTGTACGGAATTATATGCACTTTGTTGACGTGACGACTCACCAAGATGAAGAATTGTGGCTCAGCCCTTTGTAATGGGTTGGAAGCTTTAAGCGGCTCACCAGTTACGTAATTCGCATTGTGTGATGGCCGGTCACTATTTCGCTCTTCCACCATGCAATATAACATACGTTGACGTGAGCAAGAGAGAGAGAGAAGGGGGGCGGAAGAACCTGATTGAGACCCTGAGAAAATGGATCATGGGCTTATGGGCTTCCTTGGCAACCAATACAAGTGCACTTTTGAGGGACCCACTACGCTATAACTCATCATAATTTCTGTGAAGTAGGGAAGCAGCCACTATGCCATTTTTCGTCATTCAACGGAGAGCCGTGGTACCCGCTAAAAACTTGTAAGACATTTGCGCACTTTGTTGATGTTGTGCCTGATGACGATGAAGAATTATGGCAGAGCCCTTTGTAATGGGTTGGAAGCATTCAACAACCTACTCGTTGCGCAATTCGCATTGTGTAAGGCCTGGTTACAGAATTCGCCTTGTGCGACGCTCGGTGCTTATGTTACTCTTTTACCACGCTTTATTGCATATGTTAATGTGGTTCTTTCCCGACATGAAGCCTGTATAGGACCTTTTTGCAAAGCAGTTTTAAGCACCGGCATGGCTCAGAGGTTGAATACTGGGCTCCCACGCAGAGGGTCTTGGTTCGAACCCCGTTTCATCCTGAAGATTTTACAGCCAAAGCTGATATGAGTTCATTTCAACGGCCGTTTTTGGCGCCGTAGTTGTCCGCCACCGCCCCGGTGTCCGTAGGCACTATCGCGCGAAATAAGAAGAAACCGAAATAAAAAAAAATTCCTGGATGGAATGGGGTTCGAACCTGGGCCCGCAACAAAGCTGAAAAAATTGGACCATCTCGCCGAAGGGAACCCTGATGGTATGCGAAGCAGCAGCTGTGCGCACGGCGTTGACCCGGTTGAAACGGGCGTTGACGCGGGTGTCGGAAGAACGGTTTGAGGCGAAACTCGGTGTAGCGTTTACTCGAGCAAACGTTTGCTTGAAACGCAGACACGGGAGGCGGGTAGGGTTTCGTGTAGGTTTCATTAAAGCGTTTGGCAAGATTCGTAGTCGTTGTTTCTGCAGAGTCGAGACACGGGCGCTGGACCGGAGCAGGCGCGCGTTTCGCCTTGATTACTACGGGTGAAGCGAGAGAGAAGTGACCCGTTCAGAGGTGTTGCGAGCAGGCGGAGCAGCCGGCAGCTGCGGGCGCTACGGCGAGCATGCTGCGGGTGAAGAAGAGAGTGACGTCAGCACACACCTGCGAGGGAATCGTGCGAGGGGGGCGTGACGTCAACGCAAAGCTGTGGCGTGACCTACTTGGCAACCCTCCAACACCTACGGTGAGGGGAACGCGTTGCGGCGCATTCGTACGGACGCACGTAACGTACGGCGTTACACACGTGAGTCAAAGAGATGCTTCGCATCTAAATGTTAGGAGTGCTTGGGAAGGCCCCGGGATCCGGACCGCTGGAGGCCATCTGATAACGCCGATTGGTGTCTGCACGGCGAGAGTCACCATCAATAACCGGACTTATCCTGCGAGTTCTCTAATCCTACCAAACTGCTCCAAGGATGTAATACTTGGAATGGACTTCCTAAGTGACCATGGCGCCGTCATCGACCTGAGGTCTGAGTCGATGACGGCTCAGACCTCACGATGACCCCACGCGACGCCAGGTAACCATGCATTGAATGTGATAGAAGAGCAGGTGACTGTTCCGCAGCGCTCCAGCGTCAATATTTCTGTCGGCACCGAAAAACCTGCGAACCTTGAAGTCGTCATCGAGGGTCATCAGCACATACTCCTGAACCGTCAAATATGCGTCGCACGAGGTGTAGCCGAGCTGCGTGACGGTAAAGCAAAGGTAGTGCTGACAAACTTCAGCTACGAATATAGGCACCTCAACATTGGTACGACGGTTGCCTACATCGACAAATGTGTAGCCGCCAGCGATGCTTTCGTCCTCTTCGATGCTGCCGAACCTGCTTCGACGAATAGAGGTCCCGAACCGATTTTGACGTCAACCCGAGCCTTCCGAAGGTCAAGCAACACGAGGTCAAAACCCTGCTCCTACAATACAAGGACTGTTTCTCGTCGTCATCGCGGGTACCACAAACGCCCCTTGCTAAGCAACGCATTATAACACAAGAAAATTCTCGACCACACCGTCAGAGCCCCTACAGAATTTCGACTCGAGAGCGCGACGCGATAAGGAAACAAGTCGACGAGATGCTACGCGACATCATCCAGCCGTCCAAGAGTCCGTGGGCGTCACCCCTGGTGTTAGTGAAGAAGAAGGACGGGACACTGCGCTTCTGCGTTGATTATCGGCGCCTGAACAAAATCACGAAGAAGGACGCGTACCCCCTCCCATGGATAGACGACACCCTGGATGGACTTCACAACGCGACGTACTTTTCGTCGATGGACCTCAAGACCGGTTATTGGTAGTACGAAGTGGACGAAAGAGACTGAGAAAAGACCGCTTTTATAACACCCAACGGCCTCCTTGAGTTCAAGGTCATGCCTTTCGGTCTTTGCTCGGCACATGCCACGTTCCAGCGGGTCATGGACAGCGTACTGGCCGGATTGAAGTGGCAGACCTGCCTTGTGTATTTGGACGACGTCGTCGTGTTTTCCTCGACCTTCGACGAGCATCTCCTGCGGCTTGAGGCAGCACTTCAAGCAATCAAGACCTCTGGACTGACCCTGAAGCCAGAAAAGTGCCGATTCGCGTACGACGAGCTCTTGTTTCTGGGTCATGAGATCAGCAAGTCTGGAGTGCGCCCAGACCCGCGGAAAACAGCTGCCATCGCCGACTTCGCGCCACCCACCGACAAGAAGGCCGTGCGCCGATTTCTCAGCTTATGCGCCTCTCACAGCCGCTTCATCAAAAACTTTTCACGGATCGCCGAACCACTGACGCTTCTTACGAAGACTAACGTGGAATTCAGGTGGGAAACGGAGCAAGTGCAAGCCTTTCTAGAACTTAAACGACGCCTGCAGACACCACCCATACTTGCGCATTTCGACGATTGCGCCGATGCGGAAATACACACCGACGCAAGCAGCGTAGGACTCGGTGCCGTCCTTGTGCAAAATACAGAGGGGCTCGAAAGGGTTATCAGTTATGCTAGCCGGTCACTATCCAAGGCAGAAGCCAACTATTCCACAACAAAAAAGGAATGCCTTGCCATCCTCTGGGCTACGTCAAAGTTTCGCCCCTACCTCTATGGCAGGCCCTTCAAAGTTGTCAGTGACCATCAGGCCTTATGTTGGCTAGCTAACTTGAAGGACACTTCAGGTCGTCTCGCACGATGGAGTCTGCGGCTTCAAGAATTCGACATTACCGTCGTGTACAAGTCCGGACGAAAACACTCTGACGCCGACTGCCTGTCGCGTGCCCCCTTCGACGCCTCATCAAGACGATGACGATGACTGCTTCCTCGGAACTATAAGTGCCGACGACTTCGCCGAAAGGCAACGAGACAACGCAGAACTGGGGGCCCTTATGGAGTACCTCAAATGCAAGACCGCCGTTGTTTTGAAGCTATTCTAGCGACGACTGCCGTCGTTTTACAGCGAAAGCTGTTATGAGATCATTTCACCGGCCGTTTTTGGCGCCGTAGTTGTCCACCGCCGCCGCCGCCGCCGGTGTCCGTAACCACTATCGCTCGAAATAGGAAAAAAAACGAAATAAGAAAAAAATTCCAGGATGGAACTAGGTTCGAACCTGGGACCTCTGCGTGGGAGCCCAGTATTCAACATCTGAGCCATGCCGGTGCTTTTTTTTTTTTCTTTCATGGTATTTATTACAAATGTGTGTAATTAGCATACATAGCGAACAAAATACCAGCGTACAAGCGTTACACAGAAGTCCTAAAAGGGTATTAAAGCTATACATTTCATGAAGAGTGGATACCAGTCCGGTTGAAACTGTAATTGTTCGTAAAAGTCTTTTAGCTGAAGAGCCATTTGAATGAGATGCAACCGCGATGATACCATGGGTTCCGCATGCCTGTCTAACATGCGTGTTTTCCATAAACTGTGCATACCCATTAGTAATAGCATGTCAACAGGCATAGAATGGCTTTTGGGTGGCATGACATAACGTATGCTATACGAATTTAAATCGAGTTGTTTTTTAAAAGCCCTTTGTAGAACGTCCCAGAAGAGTATGGCGTCTTTACAGCTGATGAAGCAATGTTCTATAGTTTCCGGAACTTCACAGAGGCGACAGTTAACTGAAGATACAAAGATGCCTTTGCTGCTTAACCAGGTCTTCACAGGCAGCGTCTGTGTATGCACTTTGTAGAAGAATGTCTTGGATGTTGGTGAAAGAGGCATTTTCTTCACACGCACAAGCACGTCGTGTCCAGGCAATCCAGCATATAGTGAGCGGTACAAAGGTGCAGGAAACAACATATCTAATATGGCATTATATAGATCTTTTCGTGAACTGGAGAATAAATAGTCGTTAGAGAATCTTACTGTCAAAAACCGCACTGATTCATACACTTCACGCATGAATCCTTGGCTTGAAACTGCTTTGCAAAAAGGTCCTATACAGGGTTCATGTCGGGAAGAAACCATATTAGCATATGTAATATAGCGTGGTAGAAGAGTAAAATAAGCGCCAAGCGTAGCACAACGCGAATTCTTTAATCAGGCGTCACACAATGCGAATTGCGCAACGAGAAGAATGTTCAATGCTTCCAACCCATTACAAAGGGTTCCGCCATAATTCTTCATCGTCATCAGGCGCAGCATCAACAAAGTGCGCATAATGCCTTACATGCGTTTAGCACGTACCACGTCTCTCCGTAGAATGACGAAAAATGGCATAATGCCTGCTTTCCTACTTCTCAAAAATTATAGTGATTTATAGCATAGTGGGTTGCTCGCAAGTGCACTTGTATTAGTTGCCAACATGGAGGAAAGAAAAAATTATAGGAGGTTGAGCCCTCCGTCATAGGAATCGATGTAACACTAAAGTAAAACGTAAAAGTAAAAGAAACCTTTGTGGAAGCTTTGTGGTATACGGCCGGATTATAGAGGTCATGGGTTCGGCTCCCGTTGAAGGAACTTTTTCCTTTGTCATCTGACGTGTCCATTTTTTCGACGTCTTTTCCGTGACGGAAATACGTCACTGAATTCTTGGTGGACCCCTGCATAAAATACTTTCGTGTTAAAAAGACGATAACTGACTAAGGATGATAGGCAAGACAGCGAACCAATAATCGTTAAAAGTCGATATATATCACCAACTGAGCATTCCGTACTTCTGGTAACGAGCGAAGCTTAAACGTGCGGCCCCGGTGCTTATCATGAGCTGGGATCTATCGAAGTGTCTTCTCTTGTAGCTATTGTTTTCTCTATGACCACATTCAGAAGATTCGTGCTCGAAACTTAGCGGTTGGTGACGTTATCTTAAAGTATATTTAGGACAAGAAAATAATTTTATGGGGTACAATTTCCGCCATAGCTGATACCGTGTCTAGCTATATGTGCTGGCAACACCTGACGAGAAACTAGCACGAGCGCGGAGGCCCTTCGAGGTAGCGTATGCTAGCATTGCTTCTTCTCGATAGTCGCTGCGCCCTCACGGGCTCACCGGCCGCCCCTTTTTTCTCCCTCCTAGCCATATACAGCTCGCTGTAAAAATTTGCCGACCATCTTTACTGCGCTTGTGTGAACAGGAAAACGATCTCATTTGCGAACGCCTGATGATACTGCGGAAGTTAGCCTATGCTTGGGAAGTCCAATACAGACCCGACACGACAGTGTTATCCAACTATAGATTAAACCATAGAAATCTGAAACATTTCAGCTAAACGTTACGGCATCGAGGTTCAAGGATAGAGCTTGCATTCTGAATGTTGGTCTATGCTATCTGCGAAGCACCGACCTTGTATTTTCATGTTTAGGTTGTCGCTGAACGCGTTTGGCTATGCTTACGCTTTGAGTGCGGGCTCACTCAGATCCCGTCTGGTGGACCTGTTCACGTAAGCCTTACATGCTGCTCGTGGGCCCCATTTTTTCCAGGTTCGAACAAACACATCGAAGGACAGATTTAGCACAGCGCTGATACGTCATCAAGGGTGGGTGTTACGGCTGCGCTACAGCTCCGGCGTTTGACGACGTAGCACCATGACGAGGGAGAGATTGAGAAAACGCTCGACGCAAGGGTTCCAACCAATAGGATGTGGGGTTTGTCGCTCTACACTGGGAGAGAATAACAGAGAAGGGAGAGATGAGGGAAAAAAACTTCGAATCAAGCGTAGAATTCTTGCTTTAAGAGCGTTGTTCTTGACCTTAGACTGAATCTCTTGGCAAGGGCGACGGCGAAATAGCACCTGCAGTGTCCTTATAATTGCTTCCGGAATTCTCGTTTTCTCTTTGACTGGTTAACAGCCTTCATATGCGTGAAGGTAAAGTTATGTACATGCCAAACGTTATGCGTTTCTTTGCCTCGTTTCACGCACTATGTCCACCGGCTATTGCTTACAAATGTTTGCTCCCTGCAGCTTGCCTACCTTTCCTCGTCTTCCAGGCACGTCGACTACACTGGCGCTTAGAGGGTAACTTAAGATAACGTAATGTGAGCACCCATGTTACAGCAGAGACGTCGTCGTAAGGAAGCGCAGGCTACGGTTCTATGACGTGAATATCATACGTAGGATTTGCTTGAGTATTTCTCCGGGGTCGAGCAACACTAATACCTACCTTGCTGAGTCATAGAAGCGTATATGCAATGTTTATTATGCTCTCACAAAAGCGGGGCCCGCCCTGGAACTAGAATTGACGTTAACCCAAAATGCCACCTGTATCATAGGAGTACATATTGTGTTATGAATTTATGCTATTTGAAGTGTGCGTCTGGTTACGCGCGTATATTGTGAGGCGGCGAAGGAAGAAGATGCTGTTGAGCTGCTCTCTTGCTGGACAGTCGGCTGTGACACTAGCTTGGGCTACTTGGGCGGTAGTCGCGTTCCCGATCAAGCCAGCTGCACAGTTCCCCAAGGCTGGCGTTCCTGGGTCAGGTGTTTAGCAACGGCGTGTTCCGGGTCAGCCGAGCCGTGTCCTCGGCCTTTCCTGTGCTGGGCAGACGCGCAGAGCCAACGGTCCAGACCCTTCCTGTACAGGCCTCTGACCCGACTCGTGCCTGAACCTACCGCAACAGCGTCCTGGTGCGGAGCGACATGACGTGACTGTGCCATCACTGCGCTGATAGACGCTACAAATTAGACGACAGACTGCATTGTGTTTGATTTGTATGTGCGTGTGTAACGTGAACGTCCATTTGGTCCCGTGTTCACAATAAAGCACCTGTGTTTCCGTTGCGCCATCCTTGTGCGCAACAGGCCTGAGCCCGCATCATCGTCATAAGTATTGTTTAATACCATCTTATAAAATTAGACAGCCAGCACTTCAACCATAAATGACGTTTTATCAACATCACGCCAGCCTTCGCATTTTAAGTGTGTAGCGCTTCAGCGGCCCAGCTTGTCCTCCGATCACGCTCAAAATCAAGTCTACAACATACGCCTAAAACAAGGTTTAATATGTACTCATGGGCTAGTTGGTGAGCCATGATTTTCGTATAGGCAGCGCAAGAAAGGGGAACAAATACGTACACATAAAAGTCACAGTTTCGCCGCAACGGCGAAGCAATGAATGCTAAAGCAACAATTTGGAATGTAACGCGAAGAACGGAAAACAGCTCAAAATTGCCAGCGCGTCGCTCGAGCCTAAAGGACGCACGAAAAGAACGAAGACAGGACGAGCGCGAACTATCATGCGTCACACCTCGATACTTTAAGTGCATTGCTGAAACATAAAGCAGGATTCGTGAAACGAAGGAACAGGTATACACAGGACGAGCGCGAACTAAACGTCGCAGTTGTTACTAATTTCTGTTTCAACAGCACGCTCCTTTCGCAAACCCGGCCGCTGCAGCGAGCGAACTTACCTTCGTACGCTCTGTGACTTCAGCGCGTACATCGCGGGCAAAGCACAAGGCATACAACCCCCTTCTCTACTTCGTGCCCGCCCCCCTTTTTTCCTTGAGATAAGCGCACAAAGGCGACCACGCCCTGTAGGGCAAGGACCTTTAAAGCCCAGCGCGCTCTTCGCGCAATCACCCCTGGTAATGAAGAAACGCTAATAAGCGCCTGCCGTCTCTGAGTCCGGCCAGCAGTAAAGGGTGTGTAATAACGCTCGCCGTTAGCTACGTGGACGATCTGCATTTCGTGGCGTAGTGACTAGCACCACGCGCTGCCGAACGAGAGGTCCCTGGTTCGATTCTGCGCTTCGGAACCATTTTTCTGAATTATTTTTCTTCGGGGCTTATATATATATATATATATATATATATATATATATATATATATATATATACTCATACATATGCGGTGCTTGACGGCGGCGGCGACGGGTACGGACAAAAACCAGCCGAGACTATCCATATAATTGCTATCGCAATAAAGGACGCAAGCACAAGCGCTGTACTGCAACTGGTGATTTATTGTCGAAAGACCCGGCTAATGTACGCGAACACGCACATGCGCTCTGACAGCAGTGCATACCATGAGGACCAGAAAAACACGAGGAAACTGCAGAAATAAAGGCACAACAAAAATCACGTGGTTGTGATAAAAAATCTGCCACACAGTTTGTGGTTATATACCAAGGTATCGGTGCCCTTTTCCAGAGAACGCAACCGTGGGGCAACTGACACATTTATCTTTTCATTTGTCAATTTCCGTGGCCTCGAATACCGCTCTAGTTCCTTTCTTGCGTTCCTTGCGCACAATCTATGTACCTTTTAAAGTGGGAGCACAGCCACAATCCCTACAATGGGAGGCCCAATGTCCAGAATTTTTGCTGCAAAATGGCGGTTGTGTTCCGTTAACCAAGTGTTTATGCCCCCGCCCCTCTGACCAATGCAAACCATGTTACTGTTCAGAGGGATCTTGCACATCACCTCTTCCGTGCGTGCGACGTAGGGGTTGCGGCGCTTGACTTCACACGATTGCGTATGCCTCTTATCGCCATTCACCTTTTTGCACAGGCCCGACAAACGCACTGGTGCCAAGAACACAACGTCGATACCTGCTTTTCGGCCTATCCTTCGCACATTGTGTGAAATGGCGCGCGCATAGGGTATCACCACCGTACTCCGCTGATTCCTGCTTGCGGCAGCACTTGTTTTTTTTTTTGCAAGCCTTCTGCGACCGAAACCAAGAGGTTGGACGGATACCCAGAGCGCCTAAGGTGGCTCACCTGGTTAGTGAAGCCGGCATCCCTTTTGTGCCGACAGGATTTTTGGAGGGCTCTCAGGAAGCACGATCTGGCAATTGCTCTCTTTACAATTCTGGAGTGCGTGGATTGGTAAGGGAGGACGGGTTTTCTTGCCCCTTGGTTCATAAGCCCAACATATGTGATCAGGCAATACGTATACACCAAGGTCTAAAAACCTGACATACGCGCTCATGGGCAGCTCGTACGTTAGTAACAATGGAGCGTGGCACAAAGCGAATGTGGCCATATCGTTAGAAACTGCAGAATCAAAGTCCTTGTCGTCACATTCTGAAACCACAAAAAAATTAGTCGACGTATCTAAAAACTCTAGTCACCTTCTGACCTTGAAAGGCGTCATTTAGTCTCCTGTCACGCGCAGCCAAATAAATGTCGGACAGCACCGGAACTATGCAGGAGCCAATAGAAATACCATTTCTTTGGATGTACCCTTCGCCTTCCCATTCTGCAAAAGTAGAAACCAAGAAAGCTTAGAGGAGTTCCATGAATTGGCTGCTGTGAATTACGGTGCTATTTTGAAATCTGGTGACACCGTGCTCGTCCATACATTCGCCCACGCTTGTCGTTAGGTCGTTGTGCGGGATACTGTAATATAAATCTTTTATATCAGCAGAAAAAAAACTGAAAGCCGTGACTTGACTGGGTCGTGTTCTTAAAAAAGTCTATTACCTGACCGGAGTTTCGAATCAGGTAAGGGCCACCGACAGTTAAAAGTATAGGTTTCTCTTGCAAAAAATTGGCAAGACACTTCTACCAGGCTCCTGTCTCAGAGATAATTACCCGAAGCGGGCACCCATGTTTAAGCGTTTTTTCAGCAAACAAAAAGTCTACACCTAGCTTTCTTTTCGCTCCTAAGGACATCCTAAGTTCTTCCAATTTATTGCAGTTTACACAATTTTACAGCCTTCTTTTTAGCCTTCTCTAGAGAAACATCAGGGCTCTTATGAAAGACAGAAAAGACAGCTTCAGATGCCTTACGATCATACAAGCTTTGTCGAAAAACGGCGAGACCACCGTCTTTGTCAGCCGCCAACAAAGACAACGAATTTTATTTCAGATAAGAAACAGTTTGGCGGAATGGAGTCCTAGTACTCTGAGGCTTGCACCTTTCAAGTACATCAAGTCCCTCTGAAATGCGCCTGTCAATTTCGGCCTCCGAAACACGCGAAGCAACTTGTCTTACCATAGCGAACAGTTCTGGGCGCGACCTCGTGGATAGCACAGCCAACTTGGGTCCCCTCGTGACATGTTCTGGAAGTTTAACGTCACCGACGCAATGGACGAGGTGTCGTGCCCAAGGATCCTTGTTGGGGAGGCACTTCCGCAGGTGGCCGAGTACGTGTGGCCACAACATTTCGGTAGACTTATCGGTAAGTCTGGAGAATTGCAGCCGCTTGAAGCTCGAGATGCCGGGGGGTGACGAAACATCAAGTAGAAGGTTAAGATGACCCTTTTAGACGCAAACTTGGCGAACTGGTTTCTTTCGGTTCCTGCATAACTCCGCTGCTGTCCGACATTTATTTGTCTGCGCGTGACAGAGAACAAAATGGCGCCTTTCAAAGTCAGCAGGTGACTAGAGTTTTTAGATACGTTACCGATTCTTTAGTGGTTTTAGAGTGTGACGACAAGGACATGGATTCTGTCGTTTCTAACGCTAAGGCGACATTTGCTTCGTGCCACGCCCCATTGTTACTAAGGTACGAGCTGCCCATGAGCGGGTATATCAGGTTTTTAGACCTTGGTGTATGCGTATTGCCTCACCACATATTTTGGGCTTATAAACCAAGGGGCAACAAACCCGTCCTCCCTTACCAATCCGCGCACTCGAAACTTGTAAAGAGAGCAATTGCCAGGCCATGCTTCCTTAGCGCCTTCCAAAAATTCTGTCCGCACAAAGATGTTGCCAGCTTCACTAACCAGGTGAGCCGCCTTAGGCGCTCTGGGTATCCGTTAAGCCTCTTGGTTTCGGTCGCAGAAGGCTTGCAAAAACAAAACAAGTGCCGCCGCAAGCAGGAACCACCGGAGTAAGGTGGTGATACCCTATGTGCACGCCATTTCGCACAATCTGCGAAAGATAGGCCGAAAAGCCTGCGTCGACGTTGTGTTCTCGGCACCAGTGCGTTTGTCGGGCCTGTGCAAAAAGGTGAATGGCGATAAGAGGCATACGCAATCGTGTGAAATCAAGCACCGCGGCCCCTACGTCGCATGCCGAGAAGAGGTGATCTACAAGATCCGTCTGACCTGTAGCATCGTTTACATTGGTCAGACGGGCAGGTGCATAAACACACAGCTGACGGAACACTACCGCCATTTTGCAGCACAATATTCTAGATATTCGGCCTTCCACTGTAGGGTTTGTGGCTGTGCACCCACTTTCAGAGGTACGAAGATTGTGCGCAAGGAACGCAAGAAAGAAACTAGAGCGGTAATCGAGGCCACGGAAATTGACAAATGCAAAGATAAATGTGTCAGTTGCCCCACGGTTGCGCTCTCTGAAAAAGGGCGCCGATACCTTCGTATATAACCACAAACTGTGTGGCAGATTTTTTATTAGAACCACGTGATTTTGTTGTTGTTTGTTGTGCTTTTATTTGTGCGGTTTCTTCGTGTTTTTCTGGTCCTCTTCGTATCCACTGCTGTCAGAGCGCATGTGCGTGTTCACGTACATAAGCCGGGTCTTTCGACAATAAATCACCAGTTGCAGTACAGCGCTTGTGTTTGCGTCTTTTATGTGTACGTATTTGTTGCCATTTTGTGCGCTGCTTAATCGAAAACTAAAACAAGGCTCTCAATGCTCAAACCTGGGTTAAAAGAAATGAACCATGTCTAAAATATATAACTGAAAGACATAATCAATGAAGTAATCGTACTGTTTAACTTATTGCCAAGAACGTTTCGAAAACAATCGCCTTACTCCCGTGCCGTGCATGAGATGACGCCACCGCCTTATCAAACGTAAGAGTGCTCCTATCACCGGCGCTCTCCTCTCACCGGCTTTCTACGGCGCTACATCTGAAGGGGGAAACAACCTGACCGAACTCGCCGCAGAAGACAAGTATCTCAAGCGCCGGTTCCACCAGGAAGTCGATAAAGTGGACTGAGTCGACAAAGCGGACCGATGTGGCACACTGAGTTTGCGAGTCGAACTAACAAGATCCTACTCGTGCCAGGATAATCTCACATGATTTCATCAAACATTGACGACATCGACGGTTTAGTAACCGTTGGGTTGGGTACTCTACGAACGAGAATCCTTGGGTGCTCTTGCGACGCACTTTCTCATATTTTACAGGAGTGGAGCTGAATTTAGCGCAAGATTGAGAACTACCGCAATCGATGCACAAGAAGGCCATTTTTCGAAAGCCCTTCGAACAGTTGGCGGGGCTCGGTGGTAAAATACTTGACTGCCACGCAGAACGCCAGGATTCGATTCCTCCTGGGATCCTGATTTTTATTCTTCGCATTCGTCGGCTCAGCGCGGCCGAAACCGCATTTTCTTTACGCTCTCGCGTTTAATTTACCAATTAAATTACACATTGCTTTCTCCACATCTACATTACGATTACTACAATACAATCAAAACGGTACAATTAACGTCGCCTATGCCTTCCTTGGCATTGTTATCCGCCGGTTTTCATGAAGATTGTGTCAAACAAAAGAAGCGAGCCCACAAATATCCCGTCCTTCATACAGTTATTATATGTCCAATTGCACTAAATTCGAACCTCGTCATAACAACCTAGCATCGGAACCAGAAGTTAGTTCGTTCTATTCGATATTCGTTGCAACAGTAGAGATAGAAATCAGGCCTAACAAATCGGTAAATGTCTCCCGCAAGAAATACTAAATACAAAAACGCATTACACTATGGGCTCGCAAAACAAAGGAGGTGACTCCTACGTGTCTGCTTTGGGCTTTTCGATCTTGATAGAGCAGACCAGAAATTGGGAATGATGTATGAAAATGAGGTCTATGAGACATCATATTAGCTGGAACATTTTTAACCACATTTCCAAGCTAACCTTCATTCTTTCGTTACCCCCCGCGAAAAAGAAAAGAAAATGTGTTGCCGAATTGTCCTTCAAAATTTATTGCGTTTCTTACGGTAGTGTTTGAAGCCTCGCGCGAGCCAAATATCTGTTTTGACAGCCGATATTGCGGTGGCCCTCAGGCGGTCGATTTCCTATAAAAAAGTATATATTGCTGAAATGAAGCGCGACCAACGAAAGTTCCTATTAGTTCGCCATGACCAATGATTGGCCATATCAGCTTTGCATATAACGAGGTTAAAATTATAAGCCACTATGACACCTGATTGATACTTGTGACAAAAAGGAACGAACGAAACTAGTACACACAAAACATGAATCGGTTGGCATTTGCTGCTAATTGCATACTCGATCATCCGGCGAGCACTTATGGTCCTACCAAACGTTGGCTCATACGCAGCTTCAAATAACAACGTGATTCTACATTTTACGTGCGAGCATAAACTGCGTCTCGAAAGGCAACATAGTACACCGTGTTTAGGAAAAATTGTGGAGAGGTTATAGAGCCTACGTGTTCAACTATGAGAAAGGGGTGAACTGCCCCCAACGCTTAAACCGCGAACGACACTGAGGGGACATTGTCAATGAAACCAAGTATAAGGCGGCAATACTACATAAAGTCAACCTTAAAAACCTCCGCGCTCCATCTGGTTTCACTTCGGAGTTTTGGTTAACTATACGAACAGTGTAGTTGTAACCTACGCAACAAAAATTAGTTCAAGCAAAGAAATCACGTTTTCGTTCCATCTTTTAGGCAAACAATTACAAGACAAGACAGCTGCTTTGATAGTTGCCGCTTAAATGCCTGCGACAAATTCCTGTGTCACCAATTGCAAGATCACCAGTCAAGGACTAGCTTCAATGATGAAGCATTGGCAGCCATACAAACGAATGAATGAAAAATATACGCATTACCTCTTCCTGTCCCCATCATTATCTTCGTCACTCTATTTCCCCCTACCCCTTTTTCCCTGTGCAGAGTAGCAGGCTAGAGCGCTCAAGCTCAGGCCGACCTCTCTGTCTTCTAATAAATTCGCTCTATTTATCTATGCAGAATCTCCTTCCGGAATTGTCTCCGCAATGAGTAAATGGAGATATCCATTATACGTTGTAACTTTCTCATGAATCTACTGTTTGTATGGTATCGGTACGACGTATTTTACCATCTTTCACAACATCATCAGCGTCTGAAACGGCCTCAAAGAAGCCGCAACCTGCAGCCACCGAAACGGGACTTTTGAAGTTAAACTGTTGCAAAATATCAACTTTTCTGATGTGCACAATCCTCCATGTCGGCTTCACACTTTGTCCTCAAGGCATTTATATGCGACATTTTTTATATGCGGACTCAACTCGAGCATCAGTCCCACGTCTTTCTCCCTTAAGACGTTCATGTCCATAAGAAAATGATTGCATAAAACAAAATAAATTTTCCTGGGGGTCGGTTTTGAAGGGCGGCACATACGCTCCGAAAGCCAGTGTGTGAACCACAGGCCTAAATATCTATGCGTTCAAAATGTCCATATATCTGAACAGCATGAATGCCTCGTACGAGCTGTCAAAATCTAATGCAACACTTGATTTCTATATGGGCTTCCATGACTATATATCGTGGTGGTAGAAGAAAACCCGTCTCTACGACTACAATGAAAAGCGACATTGTGGAGGAGACACCAGGAAAAATTAGACACCGGGCAAATTAACGCTGAACCCGCGATTCGCGTGCACATTGTGTGGCTGTTGCAGAACCTGACGAAACCTATAAAAAACATTCCGGTGGATCTCACGCATTGTGGGAGTCGATTTTGTGCAATGCAGTAAGCGAGTAGCTGCCTATGTCTACCGAATGAATACTTTAACAAAAATGAATAATTAAGTCAATTTAACATGAATGAATACAATGCACAAGAAAAGAATACAATGACCAGAATGAAACACATCAAAAGACAAGAACTTACCTATTATGTTCCTTTCTGGTCTTAGTGTTCTGTTGCGCAGCGTAGTCATAAAGCATGTTTCACTAACTCGTCCACATGAGGCTCCTCCTCCTGCGAATGCCGTACTTTGAGCCAAAGCTCCGTAGGTGTGTGAACTTATTTGGGTAGATTCATTATTGCGAATATTTTGTGCATACCAGAAAAGTTAACCGCACTGGTTTGTGAGCATAGGAGTGCGCGATGTTCTCCATTAGAGGGGGCCAAGGAGAACCGAAGCCTCCCCCCCCCGTTTGTTTGAGTCCGAAGGAAGCTCCGCAGTGGACTCAAACATGAAAACGAAGTGACCTCTTGCTTGTCCTCATTATTGCATAAAAAATGCACAGGCATAAACCTGCGCATTAAAAGCACGTCAAATGTCTTGCTGACTAGGGGTATGGGGCAGAGTTGTCACACCACTTTAGCCTATCAAGGGGAGGTGGCCGCCCGATCCCCTTGCCCTGCCCCCTTGCGAACGTATGTGTTTGTAAGGAGTCTTCTTTGTCTGACGTAACGCCATATCTCACTGCAGCCCCGACGCCACTTCTATCAAAACGAAGTGTCAGTAGCGTTGCGTACTTTGGCGTATGACTGCAGCGATGAAAACGCTAGACTAGGCCTTCTTGAGACATGCGAGTACATATGCAAAATTTATTACATTGGTGTAAAGCAGAGAGACAGCACAAAACCAAACTTCACGTTAGACAAGCACCACCATCACATTGGATGATAAGCAACGGGTAATGTAATATGTCGTGTTCCGCGCGATGGCTGGAAAAGGGTCGTGGCAGCAGGTTTTTAAGCGTTTGTTTGCTACATTAGTAACGCTATTTATAAGAAATAGTTTTTCTTGTTTAATCCCTGCGAAGTATGTTAAAAAGTTGTCAATCTCTATTTTCGTTATCTTGAGTTAACATGCAGTGAAGTGCATACCCGCATTCTATGGGCCGTGGAATGCAGATAGATAGATAGATAGACAGATAGATAGATAGACAGATAGATAGATAGATAGATAGATAGATAGATAGATAGATAGATAGATAGATAGATAGATAGATAGATAGATAGATAGATAGATAGATAGATAGATAGATAGATAGATAGATAGATAGATAGTTACCGATTTGTGTTTTAAGTGTGTAATACCTTGGGGGCTTGGCTTGTCGTCCATCCACCCTCTCATGGCCATGGTCGCGCTGTAGTAAAAATAGTTTTGCAGGCCTAAAACAAGGCTAAAAATTCTGAAAACGAGTTCAAAGTTAAATAACAAGGTCCAAAATATTATATACTACAGAAATAATCAAGAATAATTCGCAATAATTTATTTAAAGTCGCAAAAAACGCTTCTGAAGCATCCGGCTGATACCAGCGCCGCGCAAGATGGCGCGCCACCGCCTCGCGAAGTCCGCGATTGCCAAGAGAATCGCTGGGCTACCTGTGCCACGCATTTCCTCATGTTTCACGGTAGAGGTGCATCATTAAGCTCAGGATTTAGAAATAATCCAAGACCTACAGAAGAACGAGATTAACGCATCATTTGGAGCGGGATTTAGAAATATACCCGGCCTCACGGTAACCACATTAGCGTAGGATTTACTGCGGTATTTACAACTACACCAGACCTACATGAGCGATACACTACGCACATTATTTTTTCGTGTTATTGGGCCATCCATAGGCCAGTGCGTTGACTCGCTGCAGATATTCGGACTCTCCCCGCAGTCACTCGCTCTCCCGTTGACTCTTGTCGGGGAGTCGGACACGATCTAATGAATCGCTTGCCAACGGTCGGTATTCAAACGCTTTACGAACGTTCCGTTCTCGAATAACCATCTACACGCCATCGAAGATGATGTTATTTATGTTCCCATTTCGTGCCACTGTTTTCTGGCGACAGCGACCCATACAGTGAGACAAGTGAGGCTCTCGTAATACAATTAACGATTTAGAGCACAATGTAGACCCACGCGGGAATGTATTGTAAGCTGTACCTCACCGCGCGCACATGAGACACTTACAAAGAAGAAATTATTAAACCAAAACACGCAAGCGCTAAATTTGCTCATATACGAAATACGTATAACTTGCGTCGTATGACTTCTAAGAATATTAGGTGCAATGTTACGGAAAGTCCAATACCGCACTGAATACACTGCGAAGCGACTATACAAAAGGAAGCATGGGTAACGAAGACGTCATGCCTCTCAAAGAGGTAGAGAAATACAAGATGAAACATTAAACATGATCATTGTTTTGTTCCTCAGTGTGGCACCTCCAGATATTGCAGTTTCCGCACGCATTACGGTAATCCGACAGTGCCAGTGTGTAAACAAGGCATCAACACCAAGCCCTACGAGCACGCGCGATGGGAATTTAGTTTGGTGTTGTTCACGACGCTCCAGGCGACCGTAACAGTATAGGGCCACAAACACGTCGTACAAACGACAAGCACACATACAGGAAAACACAGTTACGATCTATCATATCGCACTACAACTGTACCTCCTTATAAAGAAGTGGCTTCAGGAGGACAAGTTAGTTCGGTATATCCGTATTCGTTGTAACAGTAGCGATAATGATCGATTCTAAGAAATCGGCAGTGTGGCTCGCGGCAAAATTCCACACAATAAACTCATTGTTCTAGGCTTGCAGCCTAAATGAGGTTATCGCTACGTGGTTGCTTGTGCCATTTCAAACTAAATAAACCAGAATATAAAAATCTCTATGAGAGTGAGTTACATGCGAGATCACAATATCTGCAACTTTTTTTGCCACGTTTTCAAAGAAATGTTTTATATTACAATCGCAAAATAAATGTGCTGGCGAATTTCCTTTTTAATATTCACTTTTCTTTTTATACTAGCGTTGCGAGCCCCGCAGCAAACTAAATATTTCTTCGTATTAGCGGTGATTACGACACCTCTACCCTTTACGGTTTCTGTATAGAAATATTAAAACTCACAGAAATGAAGCGTTAACAGCCAAAGTTCAAACTTTGTTCGCTATAACCCATAATTTGCTATATCAGTATTTATTGACACCATGCTCAACTCGGAACACTATATGACACTTTATGGATTTACCTGCAGGAAAAACAGAGCAACGAAGCTTTGAGACCTAAACTTAAATTGGATGGCAATTGGTGGTACATGCGTACTCGAACATGTAGCGAAAATCTTTGATGCCACAAAGCCATCAAGGTGGACACGTTTCTGTTGAACCAAAGACGTTCGCAGACTTGACTAGAATGACCAAGTTCCAAGGACAGAAACTCACACTGAAACACTGCGTCGCCGTCACCAGTAGAAGCACGGGCACGCTTCGCTTCTCGCTAGGCTGGATCTTGCCGTCCAGCACCCATGTAACCAGCGCGGTGATCGCGTATACGATCCCCGTGTTATGGATCTTGCCGACGCAGTCTCTTTTGTTCCAATTCCCTGAAAATGTTTCCCGGATCTACTCGGCGCTGTCGATTTCGTTGTCGCGCAGCGGCAAGCCTTGCTTCTAGATCGCGGCTTCTTACTCAGGAGCGCGATTTATCTTCGTACTTCTCATGGCTGCGTATGGGTAGGCACGAGGTGTATACTAGCTTTTATTATTGAGCACGCCACCGCTTCAGGTGCCTTCTTCATTTCCGCTAGGCCGCACAGTGACACGTACCCATTAAGGTAATGGCAGTTTTCTGCGATCGACTTGCAAGGAACGATTTGCTAAACAGCTTCGCTGTTAAAAGCGCGACTTTCGCACGCGTGCAAAAGCGCAAAGTGACAAGTATGAAATAAAACAAATACAAATATCCGGACAAGGGTGTCAATGTAGGCTAGTTGCCCTACTGAAAAAAACCCATAAGCCATCATGCGGAAAATATACAGATTCCGTATGTTTTCCGCACGAAATTTACGGATTTTATACGGAGGAATACGGATGCATATGACAATTGCAAGGAAGATACGGAAAGTAACATATGGCACATAAGGAATTCCATATAGACGTATGGATGTAGTCTGACGGAAAAAATCGAAATCCGTATCTGTTATACGGGCAGACTATACGGCGATACGGATTATACGGAAACTATGATACGGAACACGCGGCATCCACATGGACATACGGACAGAACAAACGGAATCCGCATCTGCTATACGGAAAGAGCTATGTGGCATAAGAAATATACGGAAAGCATGGTGTTCAACATAAGGAAGACACATGGGTGGAATGAGCGGAACCCCATGAGTGCGTTGCGCATGTGCGGAAAACATTTGTATAGCAGAATTGAAAATGTTTAATGCACATGTTAAGCTTGTCATATGAAATATGCATAATATTTATTTATTTATTTATTTCTGAATACTGCAATCTTAAAAGGTCATATGAGGTTGATGTAAAGATTACGACATATACGTATGCAGGCTTGAATAAACAAAGGTACACTGACACAGAAATAACAATGCTATAAATACAAAAGTGTAAAAATCTGGCAGATCCCACGCCCAGGAATCGATGTAATTTGAAGCAACCAGCTGCATACCGACCAAGCTTCCAAAAAAAAACTTCTGCCTATGCCAATGCCCACCCCCTTGATGGGTCACCCTGCGTACGTCCATGCATATGTGTGATGTGCATATGTGCGGAAAACATTTGGATGAAAACATTTTAGCAGAAGTGAAAATTTTTTGAGTGCACAAGATTGTAAGATTGTCTATGAAATATCCAGAATATTTATTTATTTCTGAATACTGCTATCTTGAAAGATCATATTATGGTGATGCACTGATAAGGTATACAGATTTGAATAAACAAGGTACAGTAACACAGGAATACGAATGCTATATATACAAAAGTATGAAAACACAAATATAAGCACTAGCACAAAATTCACACGAAAGATATGTGCACTTGTATCTTTCGTATCAATGTCACACGTATGTGTTGTGAAGATGTAGTTATAAAGCATTATGGGATAAACTAAAGCCACGGAAGACTGTTTTGGACAGAAATTACTAATTTTGAAAAAAAAAACATCACAGCTGATACCAGTAAGATCAAAAACACAGGGAGCATATATGTGTGACACACGATCACCTGAAATATTGTGTTTATTTTTTATTAGCATATATGTGCAAACATTTACAGCGAAAATAGCCTTAATAGCAGTAAGTAGCAACCTTAAGTTCATAGCAACACACACCCCATTGAGCACCAAGAGGAGGAGCAAGTCATTTTGCATAGAGGAAGTAAAACATCTTTGCAAAATATTATTACAAGAAAACTAGCGATTTTCAGTCATACTTTCGGATAAATTAACATGGCACACAAGGGATTACCTGTGGAATATGTGAAAACATTTTATCGACCATGTAAAGCAGCAGTATCCTGCCTCAATTTCGCAGAATCTAAACAAACAGCTTTCAAAACAACAAGCTAAGATAAACTTCAGTACTGACAGCCCAATCCATACAAAAATATTACCCATTCCCCATATTTCATGTCACACATCAGGTGGCTCATTAATGGATCGACAAAACAATCTCAAAATCTGCTGCCAAAATACCAAAATAAAGTAAGCACACTTCTTAGCTCGCCACACGTCACAGTAAAGTTCTACAACAAAACAATTGCAGTATGTGTGCTGGTAATCTCAACAGTATTATTCTACAAAGAAAATTTAGTTATGGATACATATGGCCATCCAGGAAACCAGTACATGATGCACAGAAAAGCCATATAACAAAACTCTGACTCATCAGAAATGCCCACACTCAGTAATGTTACTGCCTGAAATGTATGCTAGACTTTCAAATTGCTACACTTTAAACGAGTGCATGGCCTAACCACACAGTAACACACCATTGAATTCATTCATTGTTTTCTCACACTATAATGTCAATATTTTTATGATTCTATTTACAGTTTATACACAGGGAGAAACAGTCAAGCGGCAAATATTGTCACATGGTCATGACGAATGCGGCAGTCAGTGTGTAGAAGACAAAACTCCTTGGGGGGTAATTTTTGTTCAGGAAATGAAAAGTTAAAATAAAAAATGAGTACATGTTGTACATTCATAGTGGCCAGCAGTTGGTAATCTGATCAGCAGTAAAATGCATCGGTCTTTTATACCTGTGGTATAAAAATTCCAACACTGGTGGCCGGGTTAGTTGCAGAATAAACACTATTGTCCACTTGTGGCGCACAGTCTTATCAGAAGATTCCAACATAATTTGGAAGATGTCACACACTCGAGCGCGGTTTGCGAACGGCAGAGGTTATACATATAACGGACTCGTTACATAAAAATATAAAAAGAAGCAAGCGTTGCGATATGGTGGTTTTTCAGAACAACACCACGTTGTTCTCTTCTCCCAAACTTCACTTTAATACTGCGCTGACACATATCAAGCTCATGAATCGTATTTAAGTTTGTTCCACTTGTCATGCATAAGAGGACCAACTGATAGGCAACACACTACTATTTTGGCCTAATAGGGCCCTCTTTCATGCCATATGTTATAATTTTACACTGCTTACCATCTTACTGAACCACCAGTTTGAAACAAGTAGCCCAATAATTAACAGTAATGTCATATATTCTAAACAAGGTCTGTCTTGAACGTAAGATTACACAAAGCAAAGATGGTTTTGAAAATGTTTTCCACTACATTTGGTAATGTTCAAAATAAGAACGTTAGGGAATATTGCATTGAGCCCAGAAAGCTTCCCAATTTTTGAAGGTGAAGTGCCACACCACTCATTGTCAATCCAGCCAGGCAAAAAGAAGAGCAGTGCCACATGGCTCGTGGATAACAAGCTCGAAAGAATGTTCTGGCTCTTGGTGTGCCTAAATGGGAGAGCTGGAACCTCGGCTGCAATCTCCACCTATGTTTCAATAAAGCAGCGACAATGGCACAGTCTTGTCGACTGCTGTCACGTCACCTCTCAACAATTCGTGACTTCGAACAACACAAGAGCCAGCGACCAGAATCACTTCTGCCAAATCCAAGCTATAAGCCTGTGGCCAGCAAGCTGACGAATGGAGGCTGGAATTTGACCCGCCACTGCCACGAATCCGGATTTCCGGCATCAAATCCTGGTTTAAGCAGTTTGAGGCGGCCATGAAGCTTAACATCTGACTCAATGAATTTATATATGAAATTCTGAAGTATATTCTCCCACCTGGTTTCAAGTGCAGCCTCTTTTAATTCTTTCTCACCAGGCCCGTGCCCTTACGACAAACTGCAAGATGCTGTGCTGCACTTCTACAATACTAAACATCACCCTCAACCAAAGTAGTACCACACAGCAAGTGACTTGTCTCCATCTACCTTTGCACGTTCCACACCAAAGGTAGTCCAGATTGCTTCCCTCCCAAAAGTGCCCAGCTACCAAGGCAATGGAGGTCCCTTTCCCACCTCAATCAAGCCCTCGACCAAGAGGCATGCTACTCCAGAAAGCATCGCTTCTACCTCCGATATCCTGGTTCTGTCAGCAGGGCCACTGGAGCTTCTTTGCCTCATGGATTCAGTGCCATCTGCTTCCCTTGACGCTGTCGGGTTTGCTACAGACTCTTATTTTCTGCACTGGCTGCCCTGCATTATTTGGCGACCGCAGTCGAGCTGGCTCTGACTGCAGAGTATGCACCGCCAACAGCAGTGGGAGCCTGAGACACTGCTAAACCCAGTGCCTCTCATGCTGCATGGCATTTGATTTGTCAACACATTGGCGCCGTCTGCTCACATGCTAGATGACAGTCAACCCGATAACATGACCCCTCTACCAATGTCTCAAGTGGCAGCCAGGGTTCGCTAGATGTGCCTGCAAGGATTCCATGTGCCATTTTCGAGAAGTCAGGCAAGAGAGCCTCTCCCAAGCCCTGTTATCAGCCAACAACCCAGACCACATAACATGTCATGGACAGCCATATGCCATTGTCATTGCTGTCATCTCCTCATCACCTCAGGAGAGTCTGAACCACATCCAGGCACAGCACACGACTAGTAGACCATCCAGGAATTCCTTTGCACAGTCGACAGATGCATTGTTGTCACCTCTCCTAGAAGCCACAATGTGAGACGGTTTGCGCTGCATCTACCATGGTGTACGCACAACCAGCATTGTTAATGCACCTCCCTGTTTCACTTGCTGCTGCCGGTGGCATGCGGTCATCTTAGTTCTCACCGCTCTACTTCGATATGCTTAGCACCACAACCGTCGAAAAGAAGTGGGCAAAGCAAGTGTGCATGTTACCATCCGGCCATGAAAAAAAAGATTGACTACAATGTTTCGTAGCACATCAGATGGGCATAAGCTTCCCGAAAGCAGTCATCATTCCAAATGGCATAAACAAAAAAGGCTGGACGATGACAGACCCAACCGCATACTGGAGTGACCACGTCTGGCGGTACAGCCCTGGCATCGTTTGGGCCTGAGAGCAATGCTCGTGCTCGACGCATTGAGGTGCCACCTTGGCCAGCGCGTGAATGACAACCTCGCCATGTGCAACACCAACCTTGTCATCACATGTGGCGGTATAAAATTGCAGCTTTTACCGCTTAATGTCTGCTTCACGAAGCCGCTAAAAGACAAGAGCAGGACCCACTACATCGATTGGCTGATAAATGGAAGACACAAATTCACACGTAGCAACGGAATGAAGCATTCTTTTCTGGAGGACTTAACTGAAAGGGTGAAGGATGCATGGTGCGCAATATCATTAGCCATGGTTATCAAGGCCTTCAAGAAGTGCAGTATCTTGAATGTCATAGATGGCCCCAATAATGAAATGCTTTGGGCCACTGAAAGCGACAAGGAGTAGTTCAACAGCGACGACGACTGAATCTTCATGTCACTGATATCACCATAGTGTTGACAGTCTGTTTGCTCCTGTGCACGCTGTTTGCTTCTGTGTTTATTTTTCACAAGTTTAAAGCATTCAAACCAAACGCTAGTTTTTCTGCATGTGAGAAGGCCGACTCCTAAAGACTTTTCTTCCTTTTCGGTCACAGAAAATGGGTGTGTGTTATAAGATGTTTTACTTTCTTTCCACAGAAAACAGATGCACATCACAATCGAGGGCATGGCAGAAGTGAGTAAACAATGTACACTGCAAGGTGCTTACATTTCGGTTCTTGTAGCACAGCTACAGTCCCTGCCATGTTTCAAAACCAATGAAAGCAGGGGCATTTGCACAGCCAATTGGACCAGCCGTGCTAGAGTCACAGGAAAATGCAATATGCTGCGGCAGTTGCGTCGTACGTGATTGAAATGACTTGAGCAATAAAAAAGAGCAAACCGTGGTCATGGGGTCTGCCTGCAGCTAGGAGCTTGTACCCTAAGCACTCAAACATGGGAGTCAAAAGGAATGTGGAGACTGAGTTTCCATTTTCTTTTAATTACATTAGCTTTGTCAAAGGAGATTTCTGCAGAAAACGACGAAAGAGACTGACAGCTACCACTTGCACAACACACAGAGTGACCAGCTACTACTGGTACAACACACACAGTGACGTCATGGATGTGCTGAAGAATTTTGGCAGCACTGACTGCCCTTGAACAAAGTGCTCAGGGCAGAGGCATACAACAGGGCTCCCTAATATCCAAAACATGCTCCTGCCTCTACTCGCCGAACTCTCAGCTTGTTTGATTGAGAAAATAACAGGCAGTGCCGTTACCACACAGAATTCTTCATCCAATACCAAATGGCGCCTGAAAATTAAAGACACAAACATGGGGCTGCTGTACTCCAGCACTGACGCCCAGATTAATCTTCCCGACGCTATACATCAAAGCCCAAGTACCATGTGCCTCGTTGGAGTTATTCTATCCGTGGAAAACATCGCAATACAATACTACACTAGTGGCCAGCAAAGTTGTATATACACAAACAAGCATAACAGGAAGTATTCTTGCATGCATTTAAGGTGGAGGTGCAAAACTGCCAAAGGACAGAAAGCATTGGCATAGCACTGGCTAAAGGTGAGGTTGGGGAATGCTACATCCCATGTCGTTTTAAACGAGGACGGTTTAAAATATCTTCACAATGTGAGGCTTGGGCTGGACACACGAAGACTCGCGGCATGATAAAGAAAGTACTTAAAGGGGTACTGACACGAAAATTTTCAGTTGCCATTGCTTATCATCAAACGAAAGGCCAAGCTCCCAAGAGCCTAGAAAAGGTAGTGCTAAGCGTAAGTGCACCCTGAAAAACTAACTACAGTATGTTTTTAAAAGCTAGTTTCGGTTCCTACTGTACCCTGACGTCAGAACACGGTATGAGCTTTTCATCACGTGCTCGCACAATACATGGTGACGTTTCCACGGCCGCTCCGCACCGCGGTTCCGTTGGTGACGCACAAGTGGCCATTTTGAATGTTTTGGTGACGCACAAGCGGCCATCTTGAACGTTTTGGTACCTGAGGTCATAACAACTGGCCAGACTGCTGCGTGAAGTCACCAGAACTAGTACTGTAGCCTGACGTCAAGCTAGTGTCGATGTCGGTAGGTGCGCCATGGAAAAATTGACTTTATTATCGAAATAAGATATCTTGTCAACGTTTGCTGAGCTTGACACTTGCTCAGAGCCGTCTCTGCATGCAGGACATTTGTATGGCAAAGTAAACTCGCCTTCGTAAAAAGGTGTTGGTACCCCTTTAATGGGACTAGGTTAGGATACATTCATTGTTAGGCAACGTCTTCACGCGTCAACATCTATGGCTCAACTGCCGAACACGCGGAACTGCGATGCACCATCGAATCCCGACAGTCGAACACAGGGTTGTCGTGCGGCTAGTTACTGCACAGTACACTTGTGCCATCTGCAGCAGTTCTGATGCACCGTGCCTAGCACATTGCTCACAACAGTATACAGACCACTCAGATGTGATTTGCTTTCGAACTAGCATTTCCTTGGCACGAAACAAGCCCTTCAGTTTCTGTAACATTACTTGAAGAAAAGTCCAAGCCGACTAAATACTTGAGTCCCTTTAGGACTTCATATGGTGCGTCAATCTCTTTCAACAAGGTTTGGCAAAATACAAACGTAGGCTTGTGCTTCGGCCACAAATTCAATGAGAAGTCACGATGCAACTACATCAGATATTTCCAAAGCAACAACATTTGACTGTGAAAAAAACAATCCTTTATGTGAGGAGGCAGCCTCCTGTCTTCACCAGTGCATACCAGTCTCTTACAAATTAAAATAGAGTCAGAGTTCTCATGCCCAGCATTCATTACTACAAGTCTTCTGTCAATTACAATAAATTGCCCTCTTTCGTCTGCACAACTGAACTGTTGCTCTTTCTGGCTCTTGTATACCTTTTACTGGTACACATGGTTTCCTTGAAAAAAAAACGGAAGTGTTCTTGCACAGAAGGGACATATCCAAACACCAAGGAGAGATCATTTTCTTCTTCATTTGAGAGCACAGGAGACGGCACACATGAAACAAACATGCATGCACCATTCACGTGTGTGGCACTTGTTGTTAAGGGGTGGCCAAAAAGAGTGTCAGCAAAGTTTGCAACTTTCCTCTGGAGAGGGAAAAACATCATGGCAAGCTCAAGCTGCTGTAGCATTACCAATCGTTCTAGCACTCGCTGTGGCACTCCCTTAGCTGACGTTACTATTCTAAGAACTTTACCGTTCCCATGCTCAAAAACAAACGCCGAGTGCGCCCAAAGAGGTCCAAAGTTCCTGGCAGCTGTCACCAAGTGGAGAAGTTGATGATGATTGAAGGTCGTCATGCGCGGTCCGTAAAGGGTGAGCGTCCTGGAGACGAAGTCTTGAAGCAAGCGCCCTATAAAACAAAGGGGTGCCAAGTGAATGCATTATAATACAGGTAAATGCATAAACTAAGATTCCTTGCAAAAGAAGTTTTCCACAAATTCATCTTTTTTTAAATAGCAAACATTAGCACACAAGTGTTACACTTAATACTGTGATTTAAGTTGATGTCTTACATGTTCTTAGCATAGCCTGCAGGCTGAAACATCTAGCAAACACCTTATTAAACTCACAGTGACACAAAGCCGAGGACAAAAAAGTGTGAGCACACAAACAGACGCAGGAGAAAAAAAAAATAGACAAGATAAACGCTGGTATTTGTAAGCATTCCTAATGTCTCATTCTCTTCCGCTGTGTCCCGATTTCTCATGTTCTTATCGCCTAGGTGCATCCTCGAAAAGCTGGGACTTATACCCTCACATAATTGTTGCAAACAAAATAATGCAACATGCTTCTTTATATTCTTTTTATATGGTCTGTAAGGGTCTCTTTCGAGAATTTTAAGAAAAATCGAAGGCGCTATTTTATTAAATATTGATTTTTCTCTGGTTTAACTGTTGCCAAAATTGAAATTTTGAGGCCATTTATAAAAATATGTACTTGAGGTCAAGCAACAATATTAACAAGCAATATTGAACACAATATGCTGTCATAGGTGAGAAAGTTATGAAACACTAGCTGCGTCAGCTTAGGAGAAAAAAAATTCTCAGATATAGCAACTTTTAAAAAACGTCGCCTGTTCAGACATTTTTCAAAAACAGTTTCCATCTGTCCACAGGCTTCAAACAATGCTGCTTCACTCTTCATAACGCATACGTTTTACCAAAAAACTTTTTCTTTGTAAAGTTAATATATGTGTGTTTATATCGTCGTGAACTTTCGAGAATAACAAGGGATGAAATTAGTTTCTCCACATAAAATAAGTTCAATATCTTTTCCTCCTAAATTATACAGTTAATAAAAGAATGCTCCCTTTCAGGCTACTGGGTGGTATGTGCACGAAATATAAAATATTCAATCAAATCTAAAATATCAATTTTTGGACCCGTGTCGATCTCTCATGGACTCACTCGTGTGCAATTCATTATGTCACACCTGCCAGCAATTATGTACTCAGAGGCGCAGCCAGAATGTTTTAACATTTTGTATGTGTATATATACGCGTTGTACATGTACAACTCTCTTTAGTGTTTTGCAGGTGTTTATATTTGAATGAAATTCCCATTAGTATGAATAATTCTTCCAACGAGCCTGAAATTTGCATTCAAGTACAAGACAGAGACAACATGCCGTATATACTGCCATTGTGTTGAATCAGGTTTTTAGTACAGCCACATACACCTGAAATGCTGCAAATGATGCTATCTAAACCAGTGTTGCGGAATGGGCGCCTTCGTTTCATTCCAATTCCATTTCGGGGAATGGGAACTTGCCGCAATTCTATTCCTTTCAATTCCTCGGAATGAACGGAAGAAACTTAGCCCATTCCCACTCCGTGAATGGACGGGCAGCTCAATTCCATTCCTGTATTTCCTCAACCTAGGAAAGGCATCTTGATAGTTTTATCGAGTTAAGAATGAACGCCTCATAAAGCTGATGTCATCAGATGCATTAAGAACTGCAAAAGTACGCGAAACACGTTACCAAGGTCGAGGCATATTAGCTTGGTGACATATCTCGCGCAGTAGAACCACCCTACTTATTCCCATAGGGGCAGTTCTCCCGCTACCTATAGTAGTTGCATGGTCAGCATGCTTGAACGAATGGTGATGTTTAGTATTGTTTATGCTTAGATGTGTTGATGCTAAAATGATGACATAGGGAATTTTATGCTGACAAATGTAGTGTTCAAGAAGATTAAGTAGTTTTGCCACGCGTCTGGAGCGGTCGTGAATATGTAGAAAAACTAAGATTCGGTTAATGGGGAACAAAACCCTCTAGATCTGCTGGTATTAGTTGGAGCAGTGCACCGCTCGGGCACATTGTGCCTTTGCATCGAATACAGAACACTGGGCCGCACTGCTCGTCGGTACTCACGCTTGTCAAGCGTGCCTCGCAAGCATGGATGGGGTGAGGAGAACTTTCTGTGTTCGCTTGTGCGCAGGTATGCAATGTCTTCCTTGTCACAAAGGTTATGTATGTGTGTCAGGTACTAAACTGCTTGTGAGATAAAGATCAGGCAGTGCATAGAGTATTCGCCACATTCGTGTGGGAGTATCAATGGGAAGCAACGCGCAGGGATAATTTTTTTCTCCCTTCAGTATCTGCTGGGATAATGCATTTGTTTTTACACTAACTTATGCCTCGGTTTCTCTTTTACAAATTGGCAAATCGTTCACCTTTTGCACTATGCCTACCCTTGGCTCTGGCTAACTAAAGATGGACCTAGAGAATGTGTTGTGGCCGTCGACATCGAAAAAGCATGTACTCAGACCTATGTGACTAATTTGAGTATGGCATTACAGCAGTAGCAATTAAGGGTGTAGCAAAAAAAATTTGGCAGATCCCACCCATTGTGGGAATCGGTTTCATGCGAAGCAGTCAGCGAGTATTTCTATGCTGTATTTTAAGGCTTTCCTTCCCAATGCCTCATTGCTTGGCGAAGCGGACACGGGTACGTACCGAGTCGTAGCAACCGAGCGAAGAAAAGTTGCAAAGAAAAGGGATAACGATAATAATAAAATGATCCCACCCCGGAGAACGAGTGCGGGCTGACCAGCTCTCAGCTCGAGACTCAGGAACGCCTGATCTCCCGGGCTAGAGCAGCAGCAGTCGCTCGCAGCTTTCTGAACTGTAGAACTGTAGTAAGTGTGTTGCTTATAAATATACCGTGTTTGTAATCAGCCAAGCCATTTTAAAAACGTTGCTTTATTGTTAAATTCGAGGCTTTGAAGTTTGAAAAACATCGCGTAGAGGAAAACGTGCTCTATTTTCGGAAAAAGGCGTAATTCCATTCTCATTCCATTCCGAGCAAAATGCGCTTAATTCCATTCCCATTCCATTCCTCCAAGCGTTGTCCCCATTCCATTCCGGGATCGCGAAAATGTGGATTGATTCCGGAGTCGTTCCAATTCCGGAGTGGCAACTCCGCAACACTGACCCAGACAGAACAACGAAAAAAAACCAGATGGACAAATATGAACGTATTAAGGTTTTAGTAGTTCAGAGTCGGATGCTGCCCGCATACTCTTGGCAAAGTGTATTTGTGTATGCATTTTACAGAAACTGACTGAATTATTTTCACCATTGGTGTCCATATTTTTACGTGACGATATTAAAACTGTAGTCCTAACAGTTAGACAAGCATGCATGAAACTTGTTTCAGAGACTTCTGTGTCCCAAAAGTATTTTTCATTGGATATCATTACAGTTTGCAATCATAAATTAGATGACTTTTGAATGATAAAATATGAGGTGAATGCACCACCTTTTACCTCAGCCCTGCCCTCCCTTCTCTCTCCTCCTACAGCACATAAAAACCAACATAATCATTGTCTTGCCCATGCACTATACAAATAACTTCTAGGTAAGAAACCGAAATGCACCAGAAGACAACCAATCAAACTATTCAGTTCAAGAGACACGCAGTGGAAATGGCATGGCAACCACAAATTCTCAAAAAGGCATAATACTCTACGCCAGGCGAAAGCATTTTGTTCAAGAGTCTCCCATTGCACGCACAAAGGAGACCACAAACACCAGGGAACCTTAATAGAGAAAGCACTTGTTCTAAGCATTTTTGCCTGTGTATTTAAAGCCTGTGCACTGCAAACAAATGGATTACTTTTTCCACAAAACCTCTTTCTTCAAAAGTAATGATCAACATTATTTTACAGAACAAGTGCACCCATATTAAAGAACATCGAATGCTATACCTGCGTGCAGTAGCTGGCTCTCAGTCAATTCCTCTCGAAGATGCACAAATATCCCTTTCGCCAGCAGCTTGAAATGGTTGAGTTAACGCTGCGGCAGTATGCCCAAACAACAAGGCACATCATAAAACAGCAACCAGCTCCGCCACTCGCTGTCCTTCCAGTGACATCGCTCCTTGAGTGATCGTGGAAAGCGTGTGAAGCAATGTGGTGGCTTGATTCCCATCAGCCGCTCATCAATTTCAGCAACAGTGGTTGGGCGTCCTAATGAAGGAAGCTATTCACTGTTGGTAGCAAACTACAGCAAAGCATGGAAAAATCTTACTTCAAGGAAACCTTAAAAAGACAGCAAAGCAAATAAAAGGTTATGCTTTACTGACAGACTACATCTTGAGAATGTTTGAATCTAGATATTAAAGAGAATGTATGACACAAAATGAGCCTCCAGCGAAACATTCTACAACATGGCTCACTTTCTGGCCCTGCTCTTGCGTTTTTCAAATGGTATACGCAACAAACCATACCCCCATGTTACAGGCAGTGAATGTTTATGTGCCATCATCCTCAATCAAGAGGCAGGAGGGCATTTGGATTGCTGTAAGGGTATCTGGACCCCTAGAAAGTGATATACTCCTAAATAAAGCACTTCTTAACATGAAACTTGGGTTCAACTTAACATTTCTTTCAAGTGTCCCATTTACATGTCTGCATGATGGTCATCCGTACAACTCGTATATAAAAATGCCACCATCCCTATTACTTCAACGCTGACACTTTTCTGTGTACCAAATGGTAGCTTTTACAATAAAAGAACAATTTTTCAAGTCAGGCATGATAAGGTATGCAGACTGGGATAATTGACGTTGAAGTAATTTTGTCGCCAGGCCATATAAAGTAAATAAAACTGAACAAGTATGACAGGTCTTGGATAAAAAGAGAAGCAATCAAAATGAGTGTGGTCAGTATGCCAAGAAGGCTTGTAGGATGTGGAGGCATCATGCATTCTAAAAAGAATAGCGGTATAGACTATACGCATGTTTTTTTTTCTTTTCATGAAAAAGGCAGACAACAGAATAAACGAGTCACCACAAGCATTTACTATTCATTTTGGTTTCGACGCCTTGTTTTACTAGTTTTAATAATGCTTGCTTGTGAGAATTCACAAACATGATTTAATCATATAAATTGCTAATTGCTCTCTCTTTCACGCATTGCTGTAAGTTATTTACTATCTATATATTAAAAAATTGGCCTCAAAGATGTGGCCCATACTTAAGTTACATGCTTAGCTCTATGTCCCATTGACCTTTGAGACATACAGTAAGAACCCAACATCTTCCCAGCTTTCCTCATTGTAAACAAAGCCAGATTCTAACTCTGCAGGTTTTTAGGAAACTAAAGCAAAAATAAATGACTGTATAGTTTCCTTTCCATCGATACTTGTCAGTAATTGTTCGGGTATCTCCAGTTTCCTGAGACATGAACTACAACTCTGGAAAATTCTATCTTAATACCATACCTATGTAGAATGGCTATTGACTGTTGGTTGAATCGAGCCAGCAGTCTGTGAAACATTTTGCTACTCCGAGCAGTACACAGTGCATATAGTCCACAGTGTACCCGGACACTAAGTCAAAATGCTTTAGCCTCATAAGTGGCGATGGTCCTTTCACTCCATTTACTGGCTGTCCAACTTCCATGGCAAACCACATGTCCCTCCTCATGTCCTCGGAGTTCCTGAGGTCACCAACAGTGGACAACATGTACCGCTGGGCTCCTGAAAATAAGATATCAAGTAGTATATACAATGTGTACTGTCATACTCATGGGTATGTGAACTATACAATGGCATATTGAAAATTGTTGGCATGAGAGATGACGCACTGGTGCTGATATGTTAACAGTGGTTTCTGTCTAACCCTGCACAGCATTTTTAAATAGAATATATAATGAGCCATGCATTTTAATCACCTTGATATATAAGAGAATTGCACTGCGAGACAAACACATCTTAGTGGTTACCGAGATCAGATCTACTGCCACATAGTGTCTTGCTAGGTATTTGTGTATTTATTTACTTATTTACCCTCGCGGTCAATAGACATTACAGGTGTATGCAGGGAAATGCTGCAGTCACCGAACATGAACATTACAAGTGCAACAAAATTCTCACTGTCAAAGAAGCTACACACATGGATTGATATGACCAAGAGTACTTAGTCGTTTTCTATTTCAGTGTTTTGTTTCCTGCTGTTCATGACTGCATTTAGCATCAATACATTGTAGCAGTCGAGAAGTGGAGTAGGCCCATTTAAAAATACTGCGATGTGCACGACACAGTGGCAATCTTGTGAAATGCACATCCTCCAAATGGCGAGAAAGCTGAATAATACTTGTCACTTTGAGTACAGTACTCATGGATTCAAACAGGACAATTCAGGGCTAAGTAGCATACTATATACCAGGGTGTCTCAAACTCACCGCAGCCAGCGGGCCGCAGTCACGAATTTACTCCCGCAAGGGCCGGGGCAGTGAAGGAGGTAAGAGCGCGGGGGGAGGGGGGGCAATTTGCCAGCAAACGCTGTCATTGGAAAGAAAACTTTCCCATATCCCATATAAAGTCCATTTCTGAAAGAGATTTCGTGCCAGGATTCCAACGACATGTCGATACCGATCTCCAAATTGACTCAAATCTGGACATTCATTGTGAAATACAATTTTTATTTCACAGTTATGTTTCAAAACAAAGTGAACACATAGGATGCCTCATGCAGTCATTGCTTTAAGCCAGTCAGGTCTATGTAGCTCCTGAGCCAACTTAATCAGAAATTGTTTAACAACGTGGTGCGAAGACAGTCATGTGCGGTCCACGGGCCGCAACCGAGAGCCTGTCGGGCCGCATGCGGCCCGCGTGTTTGAGACCCCCCTGCTATAAACTAGTGTTTCTGTTATCTTCAGTTGTTCTCATATCGACGTAATTTTGACTCTTAACGTGTATATCGGAGCCAAAATTACCTCGAGCAATTGCGCATATTAGTCACTATACTAAACAATTTGATGTCACGTTTGAGTACATGAGTATTTTACAGTCACCCAAATTCTTAACTAAAGTGCATGAGCGGTAGTTTTTTTCCCAGCACCTGTGCTATATGAGTGATTTAAGTTGCAAAAAGAATGAGGGCATGTGCATGCCTATAAAATGCACGCTCACAAAACCATTTTTTGCAACTTAGTTCCACCACGTACATGTGGCACTGACGCACAGAAAAGTCTTTGTCATGGACGCTAGTGAAAGGTTTTGGAGACTACATTCTACTACTGATTGTCATTTGGCAGCTCAGACTCATATGTTCGCCAAACATTCCTGTGCAACACACTCACCACAAAGTACATATTTTACAATTTAAATGTGCACGCAGCATCAGTGGCAGTTCTTGACAGCAAAATTATATTGTTTACTAGCACAGCCGGGCAATCAGAGGCCAACTAAGAATTCAGAAACTGTACTTCTTTGTATGAGCTTAGCATTTCTTCATCTAAGCAGCTGACCAAAAGAGCACATGTAATGTGAATATTTATCGACCCACTTTCAACGTCTATAGCAACTGGAAAACCCACTTACCTTATTTCCTGAACCCGTGCATTATGCACACAATATGCCATAAAAATTAAATGTAAAACCCACTTATTTGCTGAACCCATGCATTTTGCACACATAATTGTGTCATAAAGTGATGAAACAGGGCTTCAACTTTCAGAGTCTGTCAAACTAACAATGTAGAGCATCAGGAAGATTCCTGATAGCCTGCGCAATAATTAGCAACATGCATTTAACTCCTGCTGTTCTATGCGCTGCAACATAAGGTTGTCTTTATCTTTTTTTTTAGTATTACTAGCAACTACTCTAATGATTTCTTAAAAGTGAAGTCATGTCCAAATTTCCGCTGTATATATTCGTATCAACTAGCTCACGTTTGAACCCTTTGAAATTCCATATGTAGGAGTATTTTGCGACGATAAAATGCGTAACGCAAAGTTCGTAGGTTCGTTCCCCGCTGGTAGTGAGTTGCTTCTTCACCCACATTCATTATTTTTTTCCTTACTCTAATGATTACTAGGTCTCCTGTGCCGTTCTTGGTTTCAATATCTCTTGCTTTCACATGGTTGCGTCACATAAAAACATTCATTCCCAATATTTTGATATATATATTATATAAGAGCTAGTGCTTTTTTTGCTGCACTAAAAATGTACTAGTTACAACTAGCAAAATTGCCCCATCAATGTTGTATACAGTAAGACCAAGTAGTTAGGCAACACATTTTATGGAGAATATATCATACCTTCATGATGCTCTGCACAGGTGTAGCACCACGGACATCCAAACAAGCCGTTGAATTGTACCATGCTGCCCACGGCAGCCCGAGCTGGAGCATCGACACAACAGCAGATAGCATGAATTGCAGATCGCACAACTGTTGTTGCGTGTTTCCACACGATGCTACCATACTGGTTCAGTTCATCCACAAACTTGGCCATGAAGAGTGACATGTCGGGGTGACTCCCAAACCAGACGCCGCCAAGCATACAGTTCTTCGTTCTGGCGTCCGGGGGCAGCTCGTTGACCAGGAACTGTATCGGCCACACTGAAGACGTGGATGATTTAAAGACAGGGCTGCCATCCATGTTGAGTGTTAAAGTCAGATCCATCCACTTGATCAAGCCATTCTTTCGGAGCTGTCGAGACACAAGTCCTGTTGAGATGTCATTTAAACACGGAATGTTCCGATCAATGGCTTCCTTTATTTTCAGAAGATTGCTGAAGAGAGCGTCTTTCGTTTTGGACAATAAGCACCTCAGCTGCTCTTTCATGTCTAGAATAACAAAATAACTTCCTCTTGCCTTGAGTAACGCCTTGTAACGACGGCGGTGTTGATAGAACAGGAATAGCATGTCATTGTATAGGAGCCGGCCGGCTGCATAAGGTTACCACACTTATCACAATAAAAAAGTGTTTCATAATTGTTTGCATCCTGTTTGACCACAGTTTGCGGAAAAGGTATTTTGATTTCGGCAGCACATCCCCTCTGAAACCGAAAAGACCGTCTATCAGCCGCAGCAGGTCATCAAGTGCGACCCAGGTTAGGCCGTGTGTTGTGACGAACGCCATAATCATTATCACCGCAGCCGCCTTTGTCGTAGGGGAGCCTGGAAGTGTTGCTCCATGCAATTCGGAGAAGTCCGATGCCAGCAACTCCTCCTCTTCAAAGTTGTCGCCCTCTTCTTGCGATTCACCGCCGCTACTGTCGCTTCTCAAATGGTCACTGCATTCGTCTTCAGACGCTGTTGCCGAAGCTGGCACTTCTCCTTGTGAGCGGGCATAGCGGCCTCTGTCCGAATCGCATTCGCCTGAAGATGGTGATGTCAAAACAGGCGCTGGCGAACCGTCGTTGACTAACGGGCCCCGGGTGTCACTTTGCCGATCACATACTGGCACAGTCGACGACGCGGACGCTTCGCATGCATCAGACTCTTGCGACAGTGAAGCCGCACTTGTGCTTGGCACACAAGCGGCGTGCTACGCAAGGGTTCGCTTTCTCTTCGCTACACTATATCTCGTCATGTGCGGCAAAACAAAAGCTTCGCCTCTGTCGAGATATAATTTACGATGCTTTGGGGTAGACGGATCAGACATCATGCACACTCACACAGCTGCTGCAAAACCCACAGAACAGGTCATGCGGTCGTGCCATTCGCGCCATTCGTGCTGCAAGCAGAGTTCGTCGATCATGACGAGTAGCGAAACTCTCTATGTACAAAATCTAATAGCTCGATTGATGGAATACGGGGGTAAACTTGATAGTTGTCCCGTTTTCTCTTGACTAAAAAAATTCAGCATCATAAAAACGTGGTAAAATAACGTGTTGTTTATGTCTTATTCTGCTGCTTTCAGATAACGCGACGATCTGCAAGTTTTACAAACATAGGCACATTCGAATTTTGGAACGCAGTTTTGGTATTGATGGGACTGAAGGACTCTGCTTTCTACCGTGCACACACTCCACAAGTCAACGTCAACACGACAACACGCAACACCCTCTAGACTTTAAGGCCTGAAGGCTGCCACCGTAACGTCACGAAACGGCGGCGGCGGTTGCTCGCCACCGAGCAGCGAAGGCTTGCGTAGGGACGTCTGCTGTGCGCTTGTCTTGGCCTTTTCTTTCGTCAGTGTTCCTGTTTGGTGCTTAGGAATTCCCTCCTCAGGAGTAAAGGAATTGCGTGCAAATATTTACGGTCAAATGAGCCTCACAAATTTTGACATATTTCTTTCTTTTGCGAATAAGTAAAAGACGTGTGTTTGCTCTGAGGAGTATCAAGCACTTAAACCGAGTTTTGCTGAGGTTATGCCCTGTATTTCACCTCGGTAGTAAACAGAAACAGATATATCAAATGTCCAGGAACTTCGCATAATTTTGTCCATCGGTTCTTGGTTATACATCCGGCTGGTAGCACAAACTTGCGACTGATTAATACATCGGCCACAAAAGAGCCCGAACACGGAGTCCCACCTCGAAGAAAATTATCTTCACGTAATGCATTCAGGTAAGCTCGAACAAAAAAAAAAGATTCATAGGAACAAGCTACCCTTCGACCTTAAGTAAAACTGCAAGGTTAACTGTTCGTGCGAAAATACGTAGGCTCCATACACTTGCCTTCTCGAGTTGCGCTTGCCAGTGATAGGGAAACTTATGGGCAGGCAATAAATGAAACAGAGGAAATCTTACACCAGGTCGCAAGCGTGCTTTATAAGCGAGAACGGGAGACTAATGGCATTTTGTCTGAACAACTTTATTTACAGCAGGCCCAAAGGCACTTCGAGAGCTATTTCTAGCTGAGCGTTTCCAGCTTTCCTTTCTTTGATTTAGATTCAGCTTCTAAAACCATTTCTTGCGGCTAAAGACTTGTATGAGAGGATTCGTGCTGCACTGCAACTCTTGCTTCAGAACCAGCTGTCAATCATGTCCATCTTCGCAGGTATTAAAATATGACGACTCGTCGTTGGTTAGGAGCTCCACGGTGAGGTTTGTAACCACTTGGTGCTGTTTCGAGAACTTTAAAGCACTTCTTGTTTTGATGATTGCTCCAGGACTGCATGATTATATGGGACAGCATTTACGACAATCAACGCTAAAATCAGGATACTTCCACGGTCCATTGCTCTGAGGAGGTCAGTGCTTCTCTGCAACACAAACTGAAATTTCTTTATTCACTGTCGTTGCTTCTCTACATTTCTCACTCTTGAGTTTCTTCAAGGTGGCGTAGACAGCATACCCTGCCATATACACCAATACCGGGATAATGTCCGTCATCTTTTGCAGCGTTTCCTCGGTGACAACTACGTTGCAGCAAGGCCGTGCACAATTTGCTTCCCTCTGGAGGTCATGCCATTCCTCATCCTCGTCATTGGCGTGTCTAGAAGTGGCGACCCTCGTACTTCTAATCACGCTTGGAAGTTTATGTAGAATGTTCTGCAGGAAAACTCACCCTGAGGTTCTGTGAAGGAGTGAAGTTGTCACACGAAATCGCGCGCAGCCATTTTCAGCGCAGCTCCGCATCTTGGAAAATCGAAAAACGCACACCTTGCACTTCAAGTCGTAGTTGCTACTGCACTGAAGGACACAGCACTTGTTCGGTTTGACGAATTCAATGCCCCACATACGCTTCAGCACGCACGACGTTCTCACAATTTAGAAAAAAAACGGCACACTGCACTGACAGAACCGACGTACCACGTGAGGGAGCAAGAAACATACTGACGTGCCGGTGTGCCGCCGCACTACTCGCCCTCCGTCATTAAATATAGCGCGCTTTTGAGTATAAAATTATCTCGCTAGGTGCTGATATTTAATTTAAAGATAACGCTCATAGGGCTATTGCAGGTTTCTTCCGCCGATTGTATTTGTTTATTCAGAAAAATGGCGCGACTTTCTTAATGACGACCAGTGACACGTGTTTCGAGTTGTATGCATCCCCGTTTGAGCGGGCTACCGGGAACGGGGGAAACCGGATTCCCGCTGCCGTCGCCGCCTCCACTTGGTGACGTCAGCACTTCGAATGCGGAGAGGGCTTCGGCCTTAGAGTCTAGAGGGTGTTGCAACGCGTCAACGTCTTTAGGTGGCGTTGCAGAGCAGCCACATGCAGCCACGAAGGGCGCTCTCAGCCGACGGTGCATGCTTCTCACGTGCATGCATTTATCCAGCGGGTTTAAGATGGGTATATCATAAAGTCTCCTATAATTTTAGTAGGCACTGTCTAGCGTTACGTCTAGACTAAAGTCCCTAGTTTTTTCCCAAGGAGGTTAAAAAAATTGCTGGAGTGGCGATTATTGCTCAATAGTGAAGCCGTGCCCACCAAAAGATGGCGGCTGCGCCCACCATCTTACTAGCGGCACGATAAACCATCGGCGTTTGGCGAAGAAAAGAGAGCATTTACGGTTCAGATACTGCTGGAAGTGTGTCTTTGTGTTACCAGTTTTCATAAGTAAGCCTCAAAGTCATGGAAAATTTTATTAGACATCAATCGTCAATACTCCAGTTAGGTTCTCTTGTTTGTTCCACTCGCCTCTCTGGTTGCGCGACATTTGCTGCTGCCGCCGAGGAAGCCGAAGACGAGAACTTTTCATCTGCTGGCACCTTGAGGAAACGACCGCTCCGACATCATCTGGATAGAGACGTTTATTCGTTTCTCTTCTCCCCCACTGTCGCTGCACCCCTGGTTTTAGTCCCTGTCTCCCCATTCAAACACTCTTACAGTCCAATCGGAATGCAGGAATAACTCTCTCCTTGACTCCCGGTTGGCTGCCGCTGAAAGTACCAGGCCCGGATTCCTTCTCGCCACCTCCTCGCAGGAATCGCCGCCGCTCAGCTCCCTTTCACACTGGTTTCCGGAATGTTCGGCCTCAGGCGTTGACGGGTCGTGGGGAAAGCACCTCCGGGTACGTACCTGCCATGCTGGGCTGACGGGCCATCAATACAATTGGCCCGTGCATCATTGTCGCCGTTGCCGGTGCTTTTGGCTGTCACAGCGAAGGCGCAGCAAGTGTACCTTCCGCCCCTGTACCCGGCTCGGCCACGGTCTCCTGTAAGGCACCATAATTGAACCCCTCGGGAGACGTGAGTCCTTGCATCGTTTGTGACCAGCAGGCAGTCGTTCCACCACCGGGAACTACCGCTTCCGTGTTGGCGCGGGCACGCCGGCCGCGGGGCGGGTAACAATATGAAGGTATTCGGCGAACGTACGAAGTTCGACCCCAACACCTCCCCTCCAACTGTGTTGCACTGTATCTATGACATGCGACACACACACAACCGCATATTCACACATGTTCACTGACTCGACACGTGAGGCACCACTGTCACTCGTACCCCATTGACTCTCGCGCGCACGTGCTGACAAAGCATGCACCCCCCTTAACTCGCTGTTCCTTTTAGGCATCAACGTTAGGAGTCACCAACCGCGACATTGCGTCGGCATTAGCGTTTAGACACCCCTTTTTGTGTTCAATTTCCAGGTTGTACTTCTATAACGCCAACGCCCAGCGTGTCAGCCTCGCGCTCTGCGGAATGGTTAGAGTCAGAAATTTGAGTGGGTTATGATAGGTAATCACCTTGATTTTAGCGCCAAACAGCGAAGCGTCCAACTTCCCCAGTGCCCAAATGATTGCATAAGCTTCCTTTTCTATGGTGGCCCATCGGGTCTGAGCCGGGCTAAGCTTCCTGCTCAGAAAAGCGATAGGGCGCTCCTTGCCCTCCAGATCCTGCTGTGCCAGGCACGCACCAACAGCGTAATCGGACCGCATCTGTGGCGAGGATAAATTCTTTGCTCGGATCTGGGGCCTGCAACGCCGACGCCTGCACTAGACGGTTTTTCACCTTGTCAAAAGCTTCCTGCGCCTCTGTATTCCAAAGTAATTTCTGCGGAATACGTCGGCCAGTTAGGTTGGTCAGAGGTATAACGACTTTGGAGTACTCGGGCATGTAGTCCCTATAATAGTTGGCTAGCCCTAAGAAACTCCGAAGTTGTTCCTTCGTTTCGGGAGCCCGGATCTCCTTTATCGCCCGGACCTTCTCTGGATCGGCCCCGTGCTTGCCTGAGCCCACAATATGCCTCAAGAATTTCACTTCTTGTTGTGCAAACCGATATTTGCTTACGTTTAGCGTCAACCCTGCCTTCGCCAGTGACGCAAGCACCTTGTTCAAATGTTCCAGGTGCTCTTTACAGTTCTCAGTGTATATCGTTACATCGTCAATGTAAGCGCAAGCGTAATGTCTATGTGGAGCTAGTACACCATTGATGACCGTCTGATAGGTGCTGGCGGCATTCTTTAACCCGAAGGACATGGCATTCCATGCGTACTGGCCTGAGGGAGTGGCAAAAGCAGTACAAACCTGCGCGTCCTCGTCGAGAGGTATTTGCCAGTAACCCCTGAACATGTCTAGCAGAGTTATGTACTTGGCCTTCGCCACCTGGTATAACAGATCAGTCGCCACGCTCATTGGAAATGCGTCTGTCTCTGTTATTTCGTTCAATCTCCTATAACCGCAACAGATGCGGATGCCACCATCCTTCTTTGATACGCAGACCAGTGGATACGCGTGCGGACTTTCAACCGGGTATATCAATCCCCACTGCTGGAGCTCGTTTACCTGCCTCTCTACCTCGTGCACCAGCGCCACCGGCACCCTGTAGGGGTATGCACGTCTCGGTTGCTCTCCTGCTTTGATTTGTATTTTGTGTATTCCAACTTCGCAGGTGCCGGGTTTGTTTGCGAATACCCTCGGATGCCTCGCGATTAAGTCTCGCAGCTGTTCTCTCTGTGGGCTCCAGATGTGCTATTTCATGAGGCTGCAGCGTCGCCTGCGCCTCTAGCCCGCATGGTGGGACCGGAACCTCTCCAAATTCCTGATCGCCCTCGAATTTCACTCCTACTGCAGTTACTCGGGTGTGATATGCGCGAAGCTTGTTAGCGTGAATGGTTCTGCGTGAACCGTCATCGAGCTCAACTAAATAACTGTACGGTCGCAGTTTTCCGACTACAGTCATCGGTTCCTTCCATCTTGCCACTAGCTTCGCCTCTCCTTCCTTCTCTAGCCATAGTACTTGGTCACCTGTGACAAACTGTTTCTCTGTGGCCCTCAAGTTATAGCGTCCTACGTACTCCGTCTGACTGACTTCACTCTGACGGGCGGCTCCTTCGCTAGCTTCTTCCAGCCTACTTCGGAGCTTCGCAAGATATTCCGCTGCTGGAATACCTAGTGATTCCGGAACTTCCCAGTCTCCTGACCAAGTCCTTTTGAGAATGGATAGGGGCCCGTTCGGCACCCGCCCGTACATGAGCTCGAACGGTGACCGCCCTGTAGTCGCGTGTGGAACCTCACGATATGCCCATAACAAAAACGGAATCATCCTATCCCACTCGCGTCCGTGTTCACTGACTATGTGAGAAAGCATTCTTTTGAACGTACCGTTCCAGCGTTTCATTAAGCCGTTGCTTTGCGGGTGATCAGGTGCTGAAAACCTCGATCTTGCCCCCAGTCTTTGCAACTTCTCCTGTGTCAACCTTGACGTAAAGTTAGTGCCCTGATCTGAGCAAATTGTCTCTGGCACCCCATGTTGAGAAAATATCTGCAGTAGCGCATCACATGCAGCCTTTGCCGTTAGTGAACGGAGGCATACCACTTCTGGCCATCTGGTATGTAAGTCTACGACACAAAGAGCATAGCGGTGACCTCTAGCCGAAGGGGGTTCCAAAGGACCGATGCAGTCCATGTTTAATGTCTGAAACGGCGCGCTGGGCCTGTCCAGGGGCGTTATCGGAACCCTATCTATCTGCCTCGTCGGAGATTTCGCCTGGCATCCATGGCACGATCTACAGTACTCCTTTACGTCTCGCGACATCTGCGGCCAGTAAAATGAGCTTTACACCCGTTGTAGTGTTTTCCGCTCTCCTAAATGACCTGCCCATGGTGAATCGTGAGCCATTTTTAGCACTTCTTTGTGCCTGTGTGATGGTAGCACTAGATGTTTGCAGGTGCGACCCGCGAGGTGTTCCTGATGATATAATAGCTCGTCCTGAACTAGCATACCATGCGTTCCCGCCTTTGCCTGCGCCCAAGCGTCTCGCAAAGCCGGGTCTGCTTCCTGAGCCTCACCAAACTCCTGTCGTTTGCTTTTGACCGGCTCGGAATCTTCGCTGTTCCTCTCCGCGGTTATGAGGCCTGCAATCACCTGTTGCTGCTCGCATGCCTCATCTGACAGCTCTACGACGGCTTCGGTCTCCTCGACTGCTGAGCACTCATCTGACACTATGTCACGTTTACCCCTTTCCTCGAGAAGTTGTGCGTAATCGTTGGGCGTGATCAGCGCGTCGGTGCCGTCTAGCAGCTTATCTGTGATTGCACAAAGCACGGCAGACTGCACCGCCTCGGACATCACGTAATGACTTCCTTCAGTAGCTATGAGCGGCACGTAAGCTAACTCAGCGGTCACCTGTTGCCGGAACGCTCCCGTCAAATTTATCTGCGAACCCGTACCATTGTACTGAGGTACCACTGCCTTTCTAATGACGCTCACTTCTGCTCCTGAGTCTACCACGGCGTTTAATGACCGACCTGAACTCTTAAGCGTTACCGTATCTAGTGAGGGTTGTTTCTGCTCTTTAAACTGCGACAACCTGTCTGTCGTTGCTATTCCTAACCCAAATGCAGAAGCCGTCACTCTCGCTACCACTGGGCCATTTTGTTGTCGTCCTGCTGGCCTAGCCTTGCCTTGCACCTAAGTCCTTATTGGGGCAATTCCTGGGAATGTGGTCGGTTCCCTTGCACTCAAAACATCGCCTTTTCCCCTTTCCGTCCGTGGGTATATCTACAGGTGTTTTAGCTTTCTATTGCCACTCCTCGATATTCGCCTTCTTTTGTGCTGCCCTGCACTTTTCACTCTCCTCGAAGCTCTCCGCGAGCCTAGCCACACCGCTGGGTAGCAAAAAGGCCTCCTGTTGATTACAAACGACGTGCGCTCTCGCTTCCGGGCTCAAACATTCTTTCAAGCGATCCGCGACCACTAGCTGCTTGAGTTCCTCGAACGTGCCTACCTTTGAACTCTGGACATAGTAGTCGAAATGATTCTCAAGGCGCACGGCAAACTGATCCCAGGATTCCTTTTCTCCCTTTTCGATCCCGCAAATAGCCTCTTGTACTCCGCCGCCGAAAGCCTGAGACCCACCAAAATGCTTGACTTAAGCTTAACGTAAGCTTTCCGCTCCTCCGCTGTCAGCCTGCACAGCAGCCCACGTGCCCTTTCGCTCAACTGTGGCAAAACTAGCCCGGCCCACCATTCGCTCGGTACATCATACGACTCGAGCGTTGCCTCAACATCCTCGAACCACATTGGCGCAAATGCCTCTTGGTTCGGCATTGGTGCCAATACACCCTTTAACAAGCTTGCAAATTTTAGTCGCATGTCTTCCTCTAACCTTCCGCTGAGCGATACGCTGTCATCGCCCTCGTTGGACTCCGCCCGATCACGGGCTCGTAGCCGCTGGCTTTCCAGCATCAAGCGCTGCTTCTCCGTTTTCGCCTCAGCAATTTTCAATTGAAGCTGGAGCAGCGCTAGCTGCTGTTCCGACGCCGTATCCGACGTCCACTATCATGACCCCTCGTGCCGCTGTCGGCGACTCCCAACGCCTGCAAGTTACCTGTCCCGTCCCCGTTCATTTCCGAGTTGTCCCTTTCTCTGTCTCGCAAGTTGTAATGCTTTGTCATCGCCTGCGCCCAACAGAAAATCAAGAGGTACCCGCCTGCAGTAGCCTTGCGGTGCGCTCTTCCTCCTCGGAATCCGGTGGACTAGCCTTGCTTCGTTGATCCCGCAGCGCGGTAGTCAGTTGAAGGTGGTTGTCGTCAGTCTCGGCCGATGTCGCTCCCCGCTGTCCTCCTCAGTTCAGCCATGCAGATCCTGCTCGACTGCGCCAGTTAAGTTCTTCTTGTTTGTTCCACTCGCATCGCTGGTTGCGCGACATTTGCTGCTGCCGCCAAAGAAGCCGAAGACGAGAACTTTTCATCTGCAGGCACCTTGAGGGAACGACCGCTCCGACATCATCTGGATAGAGACGTTTATTCGTTTCTCTTCTCCCCCTACTGTCGCTGCACCCCTGGTTTTATTCCCTGTCTCCCCATTCAAACACTCTTACAGTCCAATCGGAATGCAGGAATAACTCTCTCCTTGACTCCCGGTCCGCTGCCGCTGAAAGTACCAGGCCCGGATTCCTCCTCGCCACCTATTCGCAGGAATTACCGCCTCTCGCCCACTCGTTGGTTCGCCGCCGCCGCTCAGCTCCCTTTCACACCGCTTTCCGGAATGTTCGGCCTCAGTCGTTGACGGGTCGTGGGGAAAGCACCTCCGGGTACGTACTTGCCATGCTGGGCTGGCGGGCCATCAATGCAATTGGCTCGTGCATCATTGTCGCCGTTGCCGGTGCTTTTGGCTGTCACAGCGAAGGGCGCAACTGTACCGTCCGCCCCTGTAGCCCGGCTGGGCCACGGTCTCCTGTAAGGCACCATAATTGAACCCTTCGGGAGACGTGAGTCCTTGCATCCTTTGTGACCAGCAGACAGTCGTCGTTCCACTACCCGGAACTACCGCCTGCTTGTTGGCGCGGGCACGCCGGCCGCGGGGCGGGTAACAATATGAAGGTATTCGGCGAACGTACGAAGTTCGACCCCAACAACTCATCTCGATACTTTTGTCGGTAACAACGATCTTTTATTTTATAAATAACGTAGCATTTACGCTAATAGATGAAAGCCATTTGATCTCTAAGTAGGCACCACCAGAAAAGAGCATGTTTCCGAGCTCTTTGGTGGGCAAAAGCTGGCTTCTCTTTCAATGGCAAGGTGTTTCGAGAGCTTCCACTCCAGAATTTTTTTTAAACCTCCTTGATTTTTCCCTGTCTACACGTAACGGTAGTAGCCGTTGCAGTTACATCTGGACGTAAGAACAACGAGTATTAAAAGTTACGTCCAGCGAGACAATACAAATACAACCCGTTAGACCTACCGAATCGATTGGTTCTAGTGGCGCAGCGGCTAATGCGTCGTGCTCGGAATTGCGAGAACGTTGGTTCGAACCTCGTTGCTTTTGAATTTTCTTTCTTTTTTCTGTACCAGAAGGTTTGATTTTTTTATTTCTGCCGCTCTTTCGAAGCGAGGGGAAGTAGTTTTCTGCGCTCGAAGGGCGCAGAGGGCCTTCACTGAGCAACAGGAAAGTAACGTACGCACGTTTGTGGAAACCACGTCTGGACGTAACGATAGCGGTGACTACAGTTACATCTGGACGTAACCATACACTCTAAGAAAATATTGAGTAAAAAGGGCGTCTTTTTGTCCCACAACAATAATCGTCATCTGGCTTGCTTGCGTTTCCTTTCTTGAAAACTCGGCGCTGGCCACTTTCCTGCCAAGAATGCTATGTCACGCTGATAGCGCGCATGTCGTTCGTGACCAGAAAGTGCCGGGCGCGCGGCGATAGTGCAAGGAAAGGAAGGCAAAATAAATGACGATTATTGTTGTGGGACAAAAAGACGCCCTTTTTACTCGATATTTTCTTAGAGTGTAGCCACAGCCCTTTAGGTAACTCTATCGGGTGCATCCACGGTGGGTGCATCTGTGCATTGCTTTGTACCGCCCTGCCACTAGAAATACGAAGTCAGATGCGCTCTCAGCTGAGCAATACAAAAAAAGAAATTAAGCGCTGCAACGGATTTTGCAACCTGTGCTTAATGCGTTGCTTGTCACTTCATTAATTCTTTCTCGTCGTACAAGTCTTAATTTCTTAGTCGGGGTCCTTGTATCTGCTTTTTTATGGCGCCCCTACCATTCTTTAATAAAAAGCATGCATGCCGCGGTCTTATATAGGTCACATTCTTGCTTTGTAAGTGCGATCGGAGGCCTTGAACAACGCCCTGATCCGAGAGCATTGCATAAAAATGTTGCCCTCCATAGCGAAGATCGAATGTGTGCGACCCGACTCCCCAATGAGTCCCATACCATTTGTGCGCGACCGGTTCCGAATAGAACAGCTACTTTTCAATTGAAATGTCCCTTATTTTTTCTGCAGTGCGCCAAAGACAACGAAAAGGCGGACGCACACAAACGACGGGGCATGCAGAGCGCAGTTCCAACTCGATGTGGTATTAAGCATTCGGACCGCAGCCGCAAAATCGGGATGTCTGGTCACACTAAGTATGGTTGAACCCTCCCCCCCCCCCCCGAAAAAAATTTCTGGCTGCGCGCGCATGGTTTGGCCCATATATCATACACAGTATATTAATTTGTTGTGACTCGGATAAATATTCCAGGGGCATCCGTGAATGCACACAAGAGCATCCGTCGAAAACACTGGATGATTTGATCGTTCACGCTTCGTTCGAATCATCATGCATCATACCTCATACGTACTTCGCCGATTTACATCAGAGATGTGCGAATAAGCGCTTATAATTACTTGCACATGCATTCATCGCACTTAATTGGTAATGACCCTCAGCTATGGCCCTTATGTGGGTGCGTTCACTAGATGGTAATTTTAACATTGTGTGGGCTGCACGGCAGGCACGCATTACTTTTCTTGATTTGAGTAAACGACGAAACGTTCGTTTCCAATGACACAATAATATTTGAAAAACGTATAGGCGTATTTTTGAGTCACGTGATTGTAAATTTGCGACGAGCACATATATTCACACCTTTTTCGCAAATGCCGAAGCGTGAATTTATGATAGCATGGCATCGTGTGGACATTTCAGTTCCTCTCATTTCATAACCTATATTATAAGGGAGCGTTCTATGACCCCCTCCCCTTTTCGGTGTCGCTGCACGATCTTGTCACCTTCTTGTCCAGTGTTCATTATTTCTGACGCACGATGAACTGCCAACACATCTAAACGTCCTCCCATCTACACTGCCGAGTAAACGATGGTAGTTATGGCTAGGGCTCCGATGGCTCAAGCGGCTGGCTCTGTTTTCCTTCTAGCGCAAGCCATACTTCCCACTGCTTCACATGGATGTTTTTTTTTTCATTGTCCATGCTGCTAAACCACAGTTCCTCCATGTGTTAAACATATGTACGGTTGATTAGTAATGTTTAGGTTGTCCCATGTTATGTGGGTGTTAATGTGTCGGAATGCCACGGACAGGTTTCCCTAAATCTTTTGGGATAAATCCCCTGCAGCGGCAGTGGCTACGTTTGTGTACGCAAATTTTTATGCTAGGTGTGCGAACTTGTGGCTAAGGGAGAGCAAGATACATTGCTCATTAAATGCAATGAACCCTCTGCGTAGTATGGTTGTAGCCAAGCGCTTTGGTGAAGGAACTACGATGTTCGACGGGTCGTCCGACGTCGTTCCACAACCAAAGTGAAAAGTATTACTCTTCTTTCCTCAAAGTGAACGCAACCAAGAACTAGTTGCATAAACATTTGGAGCCTATGATTTCCTTCTTTCGAAGTCAAAATGGAACATGACTGACAGCAAAATAATGAAATATTTGGCTTCATGCTCACACAAAACGGCACATTACTTCTTTTTTTTTTCCTGAAATGTAATATTGAGTGCCTTGAAATTATGATATGTGAATTTGACGATATTTTACTCAGTTAAAGCACGTCTAGCCGCCACGTTTTATTCGCTGGTGAGGAGCGCTTCTCAAATCTGGCAACAGTGCGGTCCACACAGCCACAACATAGCTAGCTGAACCGCTCTGATTTTGTCTTTGTTATTTTTACCCCTTTTATTTGCATCCAATGCATTTTCCTGCCTATGCCTATGTCGCGTATAAAGATGGCGCTAAAGCCGTAGTGGCGGTATCTTTAATTAGAGATTTTTCGCCCACCTCCTTGAAGGAGACCGCGAAAAATAAGCTGGTCTACTGGCGGAAGCATGATGGCTCGCACGACGACAACGAAGAGGACTACTACCCCGCCGATGTCGAGGAACTTGGGTGTAAGTGACATTTTATGTTATCATTATTTGTGTTTTGGATATCTGTAACTCCTTCAGCGGCGTTGTACGGAGGCGCGTCACGCGCACGCGGAAACACGCGGCGCGTCACGCACCGCGGGCTTGGAACGCAGTGTGCACATCTCTACGGGCTTCCTGAAAGTACAACTCACTGTCATTTAACTTCATTGAGCTGCAAAATGCTGCAGAGAGTCACTTCGCTGGAGGCACTACCATGGTCGACGATCGTTTGACAGGCCGCGTTCCAAGTCCAACGTCAGGAGTATTTTTCTTTGCTCAAAATGAACACAACTTACAAACAAAGTGAGCATACATTTTGAACCTAATATTTTATTCTTTTTGTACAAAAATTGAAGCTGAGCGATTTCAAAATAATTACTCGTTAATCGACATTAATTACTGAAAGTTGCGCGGAGCAAAATACAGCCTCATTTTCTTTATGGCCATGTAATATCGAGTGCCTTGGAATTGTGTGAATATGCGCTATTCTAGGCAGTCCTTCATAATTCGCACCTGAAGCAGATATACTCGCTCGCATGTCCAACCATGTACTTCAGCTATAGATAGTCAAAACTGTTTCAGTGCACTGCTCTGAATGGTCTGCACTCACCGAGATGAACCGTGTCATTTGGATGATCGATGCTTAGCCGTGTTCGTATGGGTTCTAGAAATCACCATTTCAATGGCTTATTTGTTGCCACCCTGCCTGTCTGCAACCTGAGCTGTGTGCATGATCTTTTCGTAAGGTTTTGTAAAAAATGACACGACAAAAAAGAATGTTCTAAGGTATCACATGCCAAAATCACAATATCATTATTTCACATACTGTTTTGTGACTCCACATCCATTTAGCTCATCTGGGGCGTTTTAACATGCACCTAAATACAAGTGCACGCGTAACTGCAGGTGTGACTGTAATCAGTGGTGTGTATCATGAGGGGGTCAGGGCCCTTGGGTTTCACATACTCTTCAGGTGGTGAGGGGGGGGGGGGCACTTCGCTAGTGTACTACTTCGGATTTATCTTTTAAACATCATATTTGGAGTTCTTGTTTTTTGACTGTTGACGGTGATTGTGTTAACTGTGAACAGACTAAAATCTGAAGCCCTTCACTGAAGAGTACAAGCTTTCTGAAACGCTCATCCCGTTTTCTTGCTTCGTCTTGGTCGATTTACGCTTCATGTGGAAATTAACAGCTACGAAATCGCCCAATTCGCCATGCTATTGGAGTTCTTTCTGAAATGCTACAGGTTACTTCTAACGTGCCGTCAATGTTTATTATGCTGGTCCTTGAAATAGAAAGTAAAGAAAGAATTGCTGGTCATCTACCATTATTTGTGTCGACGGCTTGTGGGAAGCCATTCACAATAAAGTATTAACGTCATTTCTTGAGTATGATTGTTTTAAGAAACTCGCCGGTGAACATTAAAATGTTTTACAAGAAAGATTGCTGGGGTAAGTCTTAGAAGGCTATTTCAACTGGTATAGAGCATGGGGAAATTGAGGTAAAGTTAAAGAAAAACTGTACTTTTACGCATTTGTCACAAGAAAAGTGCTAGCATTTTTGTTATGTGGTTTAACCTGACCGACAAAGTTGGAAATATGCTTAAGCCTACTTATGAGTTCATGCTTAGAAACAAACTTTGCCATGCGACGCACGCTTACACTAATGGGTGCTCATGCTCCTTTCTTTTTTAGAAATTTCATTTGAAAGCATGATTTGAATTTTTACATAATTAAAAGTAAAGCATATTTATAAGAACAAAATGGCCACCATTGGAAGATGTGTGTCACCCCTTGTGATTGTTCTGTACTTATGCCACTTTAATTATACATGGAAATGCACGTGTACCGCATAGTCGGGCACTCTGACAGCTTGCTATAATTATATCAGTTTGTGTGCACCTTAAAAGGGTATCAACATGTCTAAGAAATTTTAATGTTACAGCATCTAAGCCAGACCTCATGAAGAGGTTGACAAGGCGAAGGATTCGATGGCCAAGCTCGGCCTTCGAAGACAAAAATTTGGCCGAGGACCTTGGAAAGGTGACTATGTTGCTTTATTCCACAGGCTGTAAATAACAATAATTGAGTGGCTTTGCATATCGAAATGACGTGATTATGAGGGACGCTGTAGGAGACGGCTCCGGAAATTTGGAGCCTCTCTAAATTCATAGGTCGGCAAATTCACTCATGAGTTGACTCAGATCGGGCCATGAGTATGAGTTTGAGGAAGTCCAGGTGAGTAATATCTTGCTTAGTCTGAGTCCGGTTGAAAAAAATTTTGCGAGTCTGAGTCAGGGTGAGCCATGAGCGCAAAATATATTTCTTGAGTTGGTCTGAGTGAGGTCCACCGTTTCTTGCGACCTATGGTCCCATCGACTGATCTTCAGCATTACTATCAGCCTGATATCGGCTCATGCTTATACTCGAGTCTATTCTCACATATCTCAGCACACTAGCGTTCATGCGCTACCACAGTATTTATTGATGAGATGTGTGAGTTCGGGGAAGTGGCGCCATGAGCTCCCCTGCAAACTCTTTCACGAGAGCTTCTTAATATAAATATTTTGTTCGAGTAGCGTATTTCATAAATTTGTCCTTACTGGATGGAAACCACTGGTAACTCGTATTTGATGGCAGAAGATCAAAAGGCGTATTGTAGAGCACCCTATTGTGGGAGATATTGGTGTTAGTGAGTATTGATACCGTGATCGAAAAAGCTAATTTTACACCAACAGACTCATGAGTCGACTCAAGCAGGCTCACTCATACTCAGGTGAAGCCATGAGTGTGAGTGAGTCCAGCTGAATAAATATGTTGGTGAGTGTCAGTCTGAGTGAGCCCAGTTGAAAAAAAATTTAGTGAATCTGAGTCCGAGTGAGTCTGGTTGAGCAAAGCTTTGGTAAATCTGAATCTAAGTGAGCCCCAGTGGCTACCGACTCGTATGCGAGTGGGGGGGGGCTGGAGTCTCTCACTCTGTCCGCCATATATATATTGTAATGACGAAGAACGACACCGGGACTCTGGCGCGAGAGCAGGATGCGCGAAGAAGAGAAGAACGAAGGTTCAGAATAAGAACAGCCGGCCCACGAACGGGCGTTGTCTCTTGTTTCTCTGTTTCTTCGTCACAATGGCGCAGTCTACGAACTATCAACCGTAAGTGCGTCCTCGTGGCTCATCGGCGCTGCGGACCTTCCCTCCAAGGAACAATTATGCAGCCCGTCTCGCTACTTCTGCCGGAAGCACCTGTGCCACCATTCAAGGACGGCGTCCAGGCCTCCTCAGTGGCTCAAGGGCAGGCTTTCCCCAGCGTCGCCAAGACAGTACACGGCCTACCGTTGCCTGGGAAGGCCGTCCACGCTTCCCGCGGCGACAACGGCTTACTCAGTACTCCATCGGCACCCGAGCCGCTTAGGGGTGCTGTCCAAGCTCCCTCGGACACGGGTCCCTCCTCTGTGAGTACTCTGATCGCGTCCTACTCTTCGGACGTCACCAGTGGCTCCACGCGCGGATCGCCCGAGAGCGCCGCCGAGCTTACCGCCACCATCGCGCGACTCCGAGTCACGGTGAACGCCTTGGCAGCGTCGATCTCCGTGCTGTGTCCTACCGCCTTGCCAGCACTGCACTCGCTCAATGCCGCGTTGGCCGCCGCCGCCTCACAAGACCATGAAGAGAGCTCACCCGAGAGCCGCAGAGAGCTGCGGTATGCCCTCACACAGCTCTCTTACCAACTGGCCTGCTTAGCGTCGGCTCACTCTGGATTTTCACCTGGCATGTTACCATCGCCGGCTGCCTGCGAAATACCGGAGTTCCGCGGCTTTCAGGACCACATCGGAAATTGGGTGGCTACAATCAACGCTGTGGGAGCACGCGAAGCCTGGACAGACCAGCAGAAATGGTCGGTGGCCATCGACCACCTTCGCGATGCCGCCAAGGCATGGCATGCCTACGAAGGCGTCCGGCAAGGATCTTGGCCGGAATGGTCAGCCAAGCTGTTGAGTCTTTTTCGCCCGCTATCTCATGCCTGCGACCACCCAGCTCAAGATCCACTGTCAGCCCTGGATGGGAGCTGTCAGACCCACAGCCTAGACAGTGCAGCTCAAGCCTCTACCACCCTGCCCTCCCTCAATGACCGACATCCTGAAGGGCATCATCCCGACGGTGCAGGTGCGCCCTGCACCGACGTGCTCACTCTCATGTACCGAGTTCCTGAAGAGAACTGCCGCGATGGTACAGCTGTGTCCTGCACCTCATTCACAGCAAGCTTTGCGGAACGCACCACCACAGACACTGACACAATCCGCAAGGCGGGCATCGCAGTCCAGACCTCAGACTCCGCGCCTGGACACACCTTACGACATACCTTTCTCCATACCGAGACCACCTGCGGGCCACCCAAGCCGATGACGGGGACCCCAAGCTCATCATCACTTGGAAACGTGGAGACTCCGGCTCCTCTAATGCCTGACACGCGTGCAGTGCACAAGCCGAACGAGCCCATGACAGCAGATGGTCACCTTGCGCCGAGTGGGAACCGGGGAGACCCCCCGGAGGCAGGGAGGCCCATGGAGGCCAGGGAGACCAACACAGCTGCAGACATTGAAGACATGCCTCTGCTATCTAAGTGTTACGCTCCCGCGACGCCAGCGCAAGACGTTTCCTTGCATACACATCTGTCACCTCTGTGCGACGCTAAAGTTATGGACACTGATGACTCGGCAGCGCTGAACCTTCTCCCAAGGTCGCGCAACAAGGGTCATCCACTAGCGTCATTTCCTGCCACTCAGCCTGTTAAGTCACAGCGTGACCAAAGCCTTCAACGACCACCCCGACACAGCCAATGTCGCCCTCCGGAATGCTCGGCAGCTCGGCAGGACAAGTCGCGGCGTATACAACACCGACCACCACAACACAGTCAATGCCGCCCGCCTGAACTACGTTTCGCACCTCATCTAGGTGGCCGAGATCGGCCACCTAGATGCAGCCAGTGCCGCCCACCAGAGACACTGTCGGCAGCTGCGGCCGCTCGCAGTCGTGGCCGAGTGTAATGAAGAAGAACGACACCGGGACTCTGGCGCGAGAGCAGGATGCGCGAAGAAGAGAAGAACGAAGGTTCAGAATAAGAACAGCCGGCCCACGAACGGGCGTTGTCTCGTTTCTCTGTTTCTTCATCACAATATATATATATATATATATATATATATATATATATATATATATATATATATATATATATATATATATAGAGAGAGAGAGAGAGAACTACATTTGCTGTGAATTTGACGTGATTTTTTATATTCACAGAGATGATTAGATGATTTGCTTTTCAAAACTCTTTGTTTTCAATCAAGGAAGAATCTGACAAACAGATTGTGCAGGCTGGGCCGTCCTATGCGCCTCGTGCATTGGTATGGTGGCGCCACCGCTCGGCTAAGGCGGTTGTACCCTCTCCCAACCCCCCATAGGATCCCATGCATTTTGAAAGAAGTTTGCGATTGCGTTGCGCAAAAACAAACTAGCGCCATCTCTTGACAACACGCCACACCGACAATGCAACACCTCTTTCTTCCACCGACTGGCCATGCTCCAAGCTAACTCCTCTCTCCACTTTCTTTTATTTCTTTCGGTGGCCGTGAGAGCGCGCGCTGTGCACTGTGTAGTCGACAGTGCACCCGACAAGGCCGGCTGGGCTCGTCGCTTTCGTCGCGTCTTCCTTGAACGTTGCAACGTTAATATTGTGTAAGGCGGTGGCCACACGTCGGACGAAGAACCCTGTTAATATTGTGTAAGGCGGTTGCCACACGTCGGACGAAGAACCCTGATTTCGTTCAGCAGCCAATTAATCAACGGCAATGTTTCAGACGCCTCAGTTGTGTACTTTTGTCCGTTGGTTGCTGGACAAGATGGCTTCCTGCAAGACCGCGTTTTTCCAAGTCAGCTGTGTGTGTAGTTCTCGGCGTCGCAGCAGTTTGATGACGCGAGGACGTAACTGATGCTACATCGTGGGAACCGCTGAAGTGACTGCAAGCTTCACGACATTGTGCCAGAATATTCTAGCGTACTGTACGCGCAGGATTGTGCTACACTTAAAATACCACGCTTCGCCTCGCGCGTCAACCTGATACGACTGTGTGCAAGTGTGTTGTTATCGATGTTGCGTCGGTTAATATCGAATTGCAATTGGAATACTGTTCTTGCAAAGGTAAGTGAAGCTGTAAGTAGTTGCCCTTCTATATGCTCGCTACTCCACGAATCGCATTTTATGTTGAGTTGCACGTACTAAAGGAGAATCTATAGCATAGGAGATACATTACTCGCGTGGGCATTTCCTATATAAATTTGAGTAATGTCACGCGTGCGGATTTCCTCTATAAGTCTGAGTAATGCCATGCTCAATTGCATGTGTTAGATGATTGTGGCTTCAATGGTGAAAGTGATTAGATATTCCGAAATATGCGATTGCAATGCAGTTAGAACGTTCTCATATGCTAACACGGTCTGTGAACAAAAACAAAAAAAAAAACGAAACGCTGTGTGAATGTTTGTTGGTCATTTGCTAAAGTACTTTCACGCATTATTATGCAGCTGTGAAGCTGCATAATTATGCAGCTTCCGAACCAGCATATCCACACTCTGAAGGTGAGCGTCATAACCACTCGGCTATCTAGGCTCGCTAGCAGAGCACAGCACAGTCTTGTATAACACGTTATAGCAAGAGGGGGAAAAGGGTAGTAAGGATGAGAAGGAGTGATGTCAGGGAGAAGAGAAAAGAAAGGACGAGGGGGAGAGTAAAGCATAGCATAGAAAAAATGAGAAAGTGAGAAATAGGAAAGAAAATAGAAAGAAACCGGAAGCTAGTAAGAAATAGAGAGGTAGAAATGAACAGGAATATAGATTCCACACCTCCTTCAGGCTTGGCAGCACGAGTGCGAAGCTGCCTTAATTTTTTTGTGTGAAAGTTTCAACAAGCGGCATGCTGTCATTGCGGGCATTTATTCATGGTCACTTTGTTGAAATTGAAGCCATAGCTGGTTCGGTTCCTTTGAACCGTCTTGATGAGTTGAAAGGTGTCCTGCGCAAGTTTCACAATCAGCATATTTGTGCTGGTGGTCCAAGTGACAAGTTGTACCGCAACATTCAGCCTGAGTGCATATATTGATGCGTATGGTGTGTGGCGTCATAGAAGCTGCAAGTTGTTGGCTCGAGAAGGACGCTTGCAGCCTTTACAAAAGATTGAAAGACACCTTGCGTATACATTACTTACGCCAGCAAAGTAGACAAAATGAAGCGCATTCGTATATTGAGAAGCCCGACCAACAAAAATCGCATTCATCTTCTGCGGAAGGCTAAGATTGCCTGCTACAAGACCAAAGTCCGCCATTTGAAAGGAAAAAAAGGATGTTGGAGGCAGAACTTAAAAAAATGCAGAGCCAATTTAAGAGAATTAAGTGAGGAGACAGTTGAACACATCTCTCGCGATGCAAACCTCACTGAAGCACAGCAGCTCGTCCTCAAGGAATGGGTGGCTGATCGTAGGACAGGCAGTAAGAAAGGCCGCCGATACTCTGACAGTTGGATCCTGCTCTGCTTACTTTTGCATATTAGGTCACCAACAGCGTACAAATTCCTCATGGAAAATGAGGTGCTGTCTCTGCCATCAGTCCGCACTATATGCCGTTATGTCTCGATCATAGGTTTTAAATCGGGATTTGACAAGAAGTTTTTTTCTGCCTTTGAAAGAAAAATGCAACACATGGACCAGTTCAAACAACATGGAATTGTGATGTTTGATGAAATGCAAGTCCGGAAAAGCAAACGTGTAAACTCTCAGACAATGACTTATGCCGGGCTGGCGTCTGACACGGGAAACACAGAAGAGCTCGCTGATCATGCCCTGGTTTTCATGTTCTGCCCTTTCGGTGACAGCTACGCCCAACCTGTAGGAGTGGTTGCAGCAAAAAATGCAACAACAGAAACCACTCTCGCCCAACTGCTCCTTCAAGTAATTGTTCTTCTAGAAAAATCCGGCGCCATAATCCATTGTTTTGTCTGTGATGGCGCAACTACAAACAGGAGCATGTGGAATATTCTAGGAATAAGCGGTAGTCGTTCAGATAGCTGTAATTCCTTCAAGCACCCGCTAGATCCATCAAGAAGCGTACTCGCTTTTTCTGACACACCGCACTTGTTCAGCAGCAGAGGTACCTCAAGAAGAATAGGCAGTGGATTAAATGGGAATACTATGCTGAAGTGTACAAAGAAGACCAAGGGAATAAGGGGGGCCTGAAAGTCTGCCCAAAAATAACGCATTCTCATATTTACCCGTCGCAATGTGAAAAAATGCGTGTGAAGTTAGCAACCCAAGTGTCCAGCCGCTCCATGGCAGCGGGTATTCAGTTATACAAAAAACAAGGATTGCGTAATTTCATAGGAAGTGAGGCAACGCAAGAATTTACGTTGTTTCTTAATGATTTGTTTGATTCACTGAACCGAAGATTTCCAGCAGAAGGCATCAAAAACAAAAGTCGAGACCACGGTGGTCGAGACTTAGCAGTCATCGAGCAAGGTATTCTGTGGCTTGACAGATGGGAGAGTGAAATGGAAAGTGGAGCCATTACAAAGCACATGTTTTTGACAAAAAGCACATGCGACGGACTTCGTGTAACCTTGAAGTCTACAAAGGAACTATGTGACGTGCTGCTGAATAAATACCGGTTTAGATACGTTCTTACGAGCAAAATGAATCAGGATCCAATTGAGCGGTTCTTCAGTAAGATAAGGCTGGCAGGAAAGCAAGACGACCACCCCTCTATGCCAACGTTCTTGCAGCTTTACCAAACCTTGTCAATTTACAGCTTGATCAAACCACCGAAGTACGGTAGCTGCAATGTTGTTGATGGCGAAAAAGCCTTCTTGGATTCATCACATTTCAGAGACCTCATCAGCACTAATGAAACCATGGCATCACGCCCCGGTTTCGTAAATCAGATTTAGCAAAAACTAGATGACATGGTGAAAGTGGACGACTGGGAATGTGAAGACATCCTGGCGTAACAGGAAACAGATTGTGTGCAAGTCACGGACTTTACTACGTTACTGGATTTGTGTGTAGAAAAATGCGAAAAGCAACGACGTGTTCTACTTATCTATCGGCTTTTAGTGCAAAAAGCGGAACTTCGGCCAAAGCAGCTCTGACAAACGTCAAGAACATAGGAGAACTCACTCATCCAAATGGAGGCATAGTCAATTTGTTTAAACATACTGAGCAGTTTTTCATTGAATATGCTGACTGCAACACAGTTTACTGGGACACAATAGATGCTGTACTTGACACATATACGCTGACGTTCCCGTGTGCTGAACACAAAGAAGAGGTACTTGCACGCCTGCTCCATTATTACGTCAGCATGCGCATGAGGCAGCATTGCAAGCATATTTGCACAACCATGAAGAGGCATTCTCAAGAAAAAAAAGAAACAGGCGAAGCTGCTCTCGTCCTAGGAAGGTGGTCTTCCACATTGGTATTGTGAAGTTTCCGATTTTCGCACTTCGTGAAACGGCGCTAATTCGCAGTCGGCCTGCATGATAACCTAAGCACTAAGAAAACGTGGACATTAGTACACTTTTTGCCACTTTCTGTGTGGCGGCTTCACAGCCGTGCTCACTGTACTGTCAATAAAAATTGTTTTTTTTCTGCTCACGCCATTGCATGTATGTGCGGTCACTTTTACCCATGTGGAACGAAATTTACTTGTCACAGGTGAACCCGTGCATGGCAATTCCTGTGGCATCACCTCATTTACCTTCTGCTTTAGAATAGCCTATTTATGCTATATTCAGAACTACATATACTAACGTATGGATGTCAGGAGGCCATTAAATGATTATTTTCGTTAGCTGCTTAAGCACACCGAATGCTTTATTCAGTACTCCTGGCGTCGCCTAGCTTGTAGTACGCTCTTGTAGTAACTGTAGAGACGAGCAATACATGAAGCAATTGGAAAAAAGTCGGAGTATTCAACCACCAAACACGTACGCACGCGACTGGTTCTCATGGTCGCCTGGGTTTAAATAACTTTTAAATCCACTGAAAGGACTTGTTATTGCACAAGTGCAAGACGTAACAATGGTGCAGTACTAACCAAAAACCACAATACACACCTATTGCAATAACGTCAGATTATATTCACGCCCGTATGCTCAAAGCACGTCCAAGTTTCACTGGTTCTTTTTAATCTTCCGAGCGAGTGCCTGTATTTCTGTAAAATAATTACCTGTCCCCCACCATGTTCGCTGTCGTAAACGACTGGCTGTCGGCTATCCGGAAAGAAATTATCGCAATGTTCACTATCATAAAGCCGCGTTCAGACTGCAGTCGCATCTGTCGTAAGTGTCGTATCGCGCAACTGTTGTAACGTCCGCTTACGTTGCTAGCGACTACGAGTGTTCACATTTAGCCCTTCGGTAATATACGTTTTTTGCGACGGGCCAATCACCGCTCTGAAGGCAACTGCGTTTCTCATTTTCCAACATGGCGCCTGTTAGCAAGCAGCTGCTAGCGGAATTCGAGGCTCTTCAAGCTCAAAATGATCTTATCATCGTCTATGAGCTTTACCGACGCAGACGGCGACGTCGTAGAACAATGTGGGTTCGTGAAATATTCCTCAGTAGGGCAGTTGACGGAGATTTCCACAATCTTTTCGCGAGGCTGAGGAGTGGTGATACGGCGTTGTTCTACAATTTCGTGCGGATGTCACCACAGCAGTTCGACTTCCTCGAAAGCCTTGTCCGACCACTTATTCAAGTTCAAGAGACGCCACTGCGAGAATCTCTGTCATCAGCTGAGCGTCTGGCTATTACGCTGAGGTAAGCTTATTATCTGGAGGTTTCTGTCATTTTTGTCGGCTTGTAATTGCGGACGCGAATGCAGGTGAGCCGCTGCCATAACTGTGTATTTGTGCGGAGGGTCGTTTCTTAAATATTATTTTGGCGGCGGTAAAGTTGCTGTCCGATGCGTACTGACATTTCCGTCTTATAGTCACTGCGGTGACTTATAGTCACGCGCTGTGAAGCTCGAGTGAAGAGTTCATTTGGACTATAACATGCGAAACGCTGTTGCGATATTCGCGCTGCTTTTCTGACTTTCTTGAAAACATGGTGCGACCATACATCGACGTGCAAAGAACCCACTTGCGACCCTGCTTGTCGTCAGCGGAGCGCTTGGCAATCACTCTGGTGTAAGACGTGCTCTCAATTTTTATTGTAATTACCACCACCTAGCGCTGAAATGGCAACAGCCTGCGCTAGGCTTGCACGTTGAATGGGTTGCTGGGAAGCGATGCATTCTTTTCGTAGCAATACTCCAAAAGAAGTACATTACAAGCATACTTAAACGAAAGCCGTGATTTACAAATGGCAAACTTTATCCAATTATGTGCACTCCTTTTACTTTATTCATGTATTGTAATACAAAAGTCGTTTACGAAAGCCTGCAAGGCTTTCGTAAACGTAAAAGTAACTTTGCCTATGGCACTGGTACGGACCGGCTGATGCAGTCTGGGGAACACGCCTGTCGTTCCTGATGGTTCTAGGACCCCAGTGTAATTAATAATTAGTGTAAAGCTTAACATAGGAAGGAGCAATATTTAGCCGATTATAAGGGTTATACGGTGTGCTCAATTACGGCACCATAGTGAACATTGAAGGCAATTTGAACGTCAATTGTCTGAAAATATTGTGCGATGCTAATCTGCTTTGTAATAACCTTTTACGTCTTTTTTTAGATACCTGGCCAGCGGGAACAGCTACCAGTCGTTGTCCTACAGTTTCAGGGTCGGAAAGTCTACGGTGTCAGGCCTGGTGCCCAAAGTCTGTAAAGCGATATGGAAAGTCCTGCAGCCAAGAGTGTTTCCAGTACTCACCCGCGAGCACTTCGTTGCCGTTGCTGAAGAGTTTTCGCGACGATGGAACTTTCCAAACTGCGTCGGCGCTATAGACGGAAAGCACATTCATCTCAATGCACCACCGAACTCTGGAAGCTTGTACTTTAACTACAAGCAAGGTTTCAGTGTGAACTTGATGGCCTCATGTGACGCGGGCTACAAACTTACTTCAGTCTACATTGGGTGCTACGGGCGCGAGAGCGACGGGGGTGTTTTTGCAAAATCAAATTTGGGTAAGCTTGTCGACAATGCGGGCAACTTCCCTGCTCCAGCAGATCTTCCATTTGGTGGTCCAGAGCTTCCATATGTATTTGTTGCCGACGACGCGTTTCCCCTCAAGCCAAACTTAATGAAGCCGTACGCTGGCATGCATGCAGCAGGCACACCAAAAAGAGTTTACAATTACAGGCTTTCTAGAGCACGTCGATGCATTGAGAACACATTTGGAATTATGTGTGCCCGTTGGAGAGTCCTGAGAAATAGAATGAGCCTTCTGCCGGATAATGCAGTTGCAGTTGTGTCTGCTTGCTGCTGTCTTCACAATTACCTCATGCAAGAAGGGAGGCATGCTGGCAGTTATTGTCCATGGAACTTTGCAGACACCGTTGACAGCTCAGGAGGAATGGTGGCTGGTGATTGGAGAAATAGTGTTGAGGGATTACCTCAACTTGTTCGGCAGGGATCAAATATGCATTCCAGAAGAGCAGCAGATGTGCGGGATAGCTATGCCAGTTATTTCCATGGGCCTGGCGCTGTCGCATGGCAGTGGAAGTGAAATTTCTGTCGTATTCAAACAGTCAGTTTTTTTTTCATTAGCAATGCGAACTGAGAAGTTGCGGTTGATGCAATGTTTTGACTTTCCCAAGAAAGGAGGAATAAATCTCTTTCCAAGACTTTATTGCACATATTTGTCTTGCAAAACCAATAACAGGCCTTGTTTTACCTGCCACACTGAGTACACTTGCAACACCTAGGAGATCATCACTGATGCCGTAGGCCATGAAGCTCAGGGCATATTATTTGTGCATACAAACCTTTAAAACACCACTAAAAAGCGAGGTGTCTGCCTCATCGAGTACACCAGGTGTAATATCCGCAGCATAGTTGACATTGTAACAATGTAATACAAGACTTTGTAAAGGGTACATCTGGTAAAATATCACACAGCATGGCTGACGCTGTAATATAATAATGTCATACAAGCGTTTGGAACGAATACATCTGGTAAAATATCACTCATCATGGTTGACGCAATAATATGATAATGTAATACAACACTTTGTATTGAGTACATCTGGCAAAATATCGCACAGCATGGCTGACGCTGCAATATAATAGTCTAATACAACACTTTGTATCGAGTACATCTGGTAAAATATCACAAAGCGTGGCTGACGCTGTAATATAATAATGCAATACAACACTTTTGCTGGACCTACTTCTGGTTTGTTTCTGCTGCGGCGTGATGCAGTAACGCCGTACGTAGTCCTGTAGTACCAAGGCATTGCAACATTTGTACACTTGTTCCGGCTTGCTCGGTCACCCAGCCTAATCGTTTTCAGCAGCCTCGCCAGCTTATGCATTGACCTTGCATTGAGCAGCACCTGCATCCTGTGGCAAGCATTTGGTCTGACGAGTGCTCCACTGCCACCACTCCCAGTTAACAAATGATACAACATGAAAACGTTTTAGTGGGACAGATATTTTTACAGCAAGTCACATATACATTTAGGAGACTGACCATCATGAATTGATGAAGAGAACAGCTCATTAAGTACCAAATTATGCAACAGCTCGAGTGATATGAAAATGCTTGGGCCTTCCCAACACATTTTACTGGTTGTTCAGAGTATAATGCCTAAAACCTTTATTTACAAGAGAAAGTAATGTTCAAAACTGCTATATCACTGCCTGTGTGCCTATCTTTAGTGAACACGAAAAAAAAAGTAAGTGCGAATTCATCCCACATGTTCTGCAACAGGGCCAAAGCAGACCACGTAGGCAGTCTGCCATGGCCTTGTTGCAGACTATGTAAGCTTACAGGCGCTTTTACTCGGTAGTTGATGGAAATGCAGCCTCAACCAGCATAGCATGCATTTTTAATTTCAAATGCGCTTTGTCTTTTTCATTTATCTTAGCGAACAGTGGCTTGAGACCCAGAAGAAATGCTTCATCCCCATCGTCAGCTGAAGAAGTCAGGTGCTGCATGTGTTTGCGATTATCCATGAGAGTTTTGACCATCAACTCATCGAGGTCACTCTGCTTATTTCTTTTAGCAGGGCCTCGCTTTGCTTGTTCATGAGGATACGTTCGATCATCGCATGGATGCGCTGTCTGTGTCTTGTTAGAAGGGCAAGCAGGGGTTTCAGCTGTTTCATAGGGACATCATCACTGGGGCTTTCTACACTGACAAAAAATGTGTCACAGATGTCTTGAACTGTCGTGCATGTGTTGTCAGGATCTGATGAGCACGACAAAAGAGCAGGCTGTACAGGGACCGGGCGTGCAGCTGCTTCCATACTAGACACCGTCCTAAATGAAGAAAATGAGACACACTTTATTAGAAATAGTTGATGTCCCCACGTGGTGAAAAAATTTACATTCCATCAGTTAATGTAATTTCGGAGATATGTGTCCACATAACTTGACATTACACAATTTGATCTTTGTGTACTGTGCAGCAGCGACATCGGAATGCCAAAGCAAGTAAACACAATCTCTGCAATGCTTTCACATTAAAGAATCCAAACCATTTAATGCCAGAAGAGTGCATGTTAACTGCTTCAAAGTGATACGCAGCATCAAAACGATTATAAAAATAACACGTAATGTTTGTTCATTGCTGAATAGTAAAAATTCTCAACACACCTACAGCTGGCAAAATTTGTAACTACAGATTCAATAAATCTAGCCTATCATTTTACAGCCTACAAAGTGAATTTTAGTAAATAGTATCGTTCCTAAATGAGTGATATGTCACAAAGTAAATGGCACAAGTGACAGACTAGGTGCAGCATAGGTCGGCAAAAAATGTGGAGCTCCCTCAGACTCGCTCATCAAATATATCTTGCCTTTAAGGCTCACTCGGACACGGACACACCAAAAAATAATTCACTCGGACACAAAGAGACTCGGACTCATGGCTCAATCTGAGTCTCAGTGAGTGGACTCATGAGTCCGTTAGCCTATGATTACCTTTCTGCACCACAGTGTCAATGCTCTTTAACAACATCTTGCATAATCGGTGCTCAACTTAGCTCATTTTGATCTCGTACCTTCAAGTACGAGTTATCAGAGTTAGAACTTCAGTAAGGACATTTTTATTGAAAGAGATGATTACACGAGCTATTTTTATCAAAAATTTCCCGCGAAAGCATTTGCAGGGAGGCCTAGGCACCTCCTCCCTCTCTCCCTGCGTAACTCATGCCTCTGATCAATAACCATTGAGCTGACGTTTGAACGATAGCGCGTGGATGTGTGAGCAGACGTAAGTACAAATGTGAGCCGACATAAGACTGATAGTAATGCTGAGGTTGAGGTGATAGGACCAAAGGTCGTCAAAAAATGTGGAGCTCACTCAGACTCACTCATGAAATATATTTTGCCACTAGGGCTCACTCGGACTCAGGCTCACCAATATTTTCTTCAACCGGACTCACTCGGACTCAGACTCAATATAATTTTTCTCAACCGCACTCACTCGGACTCAGACTCACAAAAACATTATTCACCCGGACTCACTAAGACTCAGACTCACGTCTCAATATCAGTCTGCGTGAGCCTACTCAAGAGTGAGTTTGCCGACCTATGGGTTGCAGATCCCTCGTGCACAATCAGAGCCCAGTACAAAACATTCTAGTAGCAGTTCATAAGCAATATCAGTCATAATTTGACAAAAGCATGCACGGGAGGAAACGTACACGTTGAAACAAGAGAGAATAAATACATCTCACGCTCTGCTTTGAATGGCATCCCCCAAGAACATCAGGTGCGGCATCAGGACCCACTGCTTTCCAACTTCTTCTGCTCCGCTTCCCGACTTACTCCGGATTTTTCTTTGCCGCAGAAACTTTTGCCTCAGGTATGTCCATCGATGTTGGATCTCTGCGACTGTGTATAGAAACGCAGCGAACAAAGGATTATACTCACCAACAAACAAATGCAAAACCTACATGAAAGTACTGCATATGTTTCACGGCCTCTTTAGGCTGTCTATGTGTATCAGTACCATAAACCAGAGAGCATGTATGAAATAATCACTCGGGTTCGATGCTGCACGAGACACAGTATTCTGTCTTTACGAGTCGAACAGTTAACTATAGGCGGATGTCTCATATGCCATAAACTGTTCCACAGTAACCGAAATGCCGGCGCGCATTATAGTATGAGTGCACCGAATATATCATCCGAACGCTGTTAACACTCAGTAGAAATTCTTTTCATGACACTCCATTTCCACGTTTTTACGTTTGCATTACGTGGCACTCACATCTTGTAGCACGCAGGTGTACCGACGATCGCCCGAACGTCGCCTGTCTTCACCCACTATCTCGTATTTAGCGAACGATACAGTATCAAAACGTTTCGGCGTCAAACACACATTTTTACGTGAAGTCACGTTTGCTGCTGAAGCCTACGTTTCATGTTCCCGTTGCTAACATAAACTGTCTCGCAAAACACGCGCGCAATCACGCTCACGCGAGCGCCACCCCGACATAAACTGTAAATGACGAAAAAACTTACCGTCACGTTTGAGAACGCCAGATATTTCAAGCCAGGCGTCATACCGCAGTTGACTGTCACGATACGCCTTGAGGCGTTGGTCATACAGAACAGGTCTCTGGCGCACTTCCTCGATAAGAAGCTCGTCTGCAGAGATGCTCGCCATGTCCACGCCAATTACACAGCACTGGCAGGATGGACAAGAGCGCGGACGTCGTAGCTTGAACACAAAAGGCGCACACACCGCAATCAACACTGCGCACACACGTGGAAACCGTACGAGGGTGCTTCATACGAGCGCCGTCGCAGCTCGAACACGAAACGCGGACACACCACCATTGAGCACAATCTTCCGAGCAAAAGTGAAGGCACATTAGCGCCGTGGCACGTTCAAAACAACTGCACACACGCCACCAACGTGCAGGGAGTCCACGGCGGCGGCCGTTGCTTCTCCCTGGGGATGCCGGACGTTGCATCACCGGAAAAGGACAACCGAAACCGTGGCGCTCATTGGCCGCGTCGTAACTGCCGTAGCCGTACGAGGCGTAAAAGTAGCGGGCCTTTCAACAATTACGTTCGCGTACGTAACGACTGTTGTGCTCTTAATGATTGATACGACTGCAGTGTGAACGATATAGTTGCGTTTCTTGCGCTTGCGCTTGCGCTTCTTGCGGAAGATCGGCACGTTATGCGCGTAGTCTGAACGTACCTTAAGCCAGCTTCCAAGTGCTGAAAAGAAAGTACATAATTGTTCTTTTTGTTTAGACCGCTGCTGCTGTAATTTACGCACAGCGGAGGATGATAGAGCAACTCAACGGCGAGTTTTCATACGGCCACGGTGTAAACGGCGCACCCGACGCACATAGCGTCCCTAACAGCGTTGCGTACGTAAAAGCGCGGCGTCTTGCTTAGAGCGCGTGAGCAGTCTTTCTGCTCGCTGACTTCTCACGTGCGCAACGCCGTTACGGACGGTACGCACGCAGCTCGTCTTCTATAGTACATGTGCCGGCCGCGGTTGCGTGGGAGGTGCTGCGACATGGGGGCCGAGAGGAGGAAAGAGGCGAACATTATGTGGACGCGCCGTCGGGCGGAGTGTCCACACCTAAATTATTTTTCTTACACCGTGGTAAAGACGAAGGGGGCGATTAGGCGTGAATGGAGCCAAATAGAAAGCGACACAGCTAGCTCAGGCTAATCTTGAAAGCCAACATGCTCGATCTGGTTTCAACACGGATTTTGTTTACATATACGAATAGTTTTTGACGTAAACTGCACAAAAGTAATTACTGCAAGAAAAGAAATCACGTTTTCGTTCCAATCTTTAGGCAGCCATCTACAAAACAGATGAATCGCTCAAACGTTGATGCATAAATGTACTCTACGAGTTCCTATGTCGCCAATCCTGGCGCAGGTTCAACCACAAGAAGCACTTGTAGCGACAGCAGTGAATGAATGAATGAATGAAATAAAAATGTACGCGGAATGTCCTTTTGAAGTTGTCTATACTCGGGGAAAACTTTCTGTGGCAATGGAGGGAAAGCTACAGAGCGACAATGTACATATCCTACCGCTAATGAATGTAGTCCGACAATTGCGTCCGTATTTCCTGCGTGAGATATGTAAAATTCTCCTTCGTTTTCCACATGTAGCTTTTTGAGACGGAACGCAGCACACACAAGCGACATATGTGTATTTCTTTAATTTATAGGTTGTCACTTCGAGTTTTTGCGTGCGTGATAAAATCGCGCCTTTTACCCGTACCTTAGACGCTAAGCACCGTTTGCGTCGAAATGCAACGCTAGCCATCACTTTCAACGGCGTTACGAGACGCGAGCCAATCCGGATTACTTCGCGTACCAGTACATGTGCAGACGCTCCGCCCCCGTAGCTTTCCCTTCATTGCCACAGAAAGTTGTCCCCGAGTATAGGTGACGCATGAGGGTACAGTTTTATTATAGGTTGCGTCCTTCATTAGAACGCAGGTTTCGCGTCATCAACATGGTAACGCGACAGTGCTAAAAAGCTCGCTTCGCATAAATTTCGGTGTCGGTGCCGGCGGCGTCGGCCCAGCGTCTTTGATTGTGAGCGAAAAAGCACCGTGATCGAAAATTCGAAATAGGTACAAATAAAGACATGATTCGAAGGGCGTGCGCACTTTGGCTTTTTTCCCGCAAGGTTTAGGTCTCCACCGTGAAGTGAAGGTAGGCTAGCGATTCGGAAGGCGATACGAACACGGCCAGATTACACTAGCTTCTTGCCGCCGCCTCCGAGAGAGATTGACGCGCGGTACGGTCGCACCTTCTCTTGGAGGCATTCCGACTGTATTCCGCAATTTTCCCGCCGTTTCTGAGCGATGGCGTGACCACGCCACGCGGATGTTCTCTTACAAACACGTAGTGGGTGCATCGCTGCTTACCCACGACAAAGTACACACACATTCGTGCACACGCTCTCTTACACACACGTAGAGTGTTATCAATGCTTCGAAAAAAAATGTCACGCCACCGGGCTGTTGACAGGCATGTGACGGATTCTGTGCATTCGCAAATACTTTGGCTGGAGTGACTAAAAGTGTCAGCGCAGTGTGTGTGCGGATGTGCAGTGAGTCAACTCAAAGCGTACGGACGCACAGAGAACCGAGCCGCAGGGCACTGTCTATATATTTCCACAACAGTGCACCAGCGCACAATACTCGCTCTGGCTTTGAACACAGAAAGCAGTCTTGCGAAAAACGTTCTGTTAAAGAGGCCGGAATCATTTACCTTTACTATAGGTACAGTCGTCAGCAAGCTTAACTCGAACGCTCCGCAGCGTGTCCTGAAACGGTTTGATTGGCGCCAGAGCCACGTAGCTTTGGGTTCTGCTGCCGAGATGTTACCAATGCATGCAGACATACTTTTCAAGCATACCGAGGTATTATCTCGACAACAGCGCCCAGCTCTTCGCGGCTGGCATCAGTCAAAGCTATCCAGGCCACGCGGCGGAGCGTTCGAGTTAAGCTTGCTGACGACTGTACGTCGTGTGTGTGTGTGTGTGTGTGTGTGCGTGTGTGTGTGTTAGTGTGTGTGTGCGTGTGTTCGAGCAAATATTGCTATTGCGTTCAACAATTAAAGGCGATGGTTAAGGGTCGCCCAGAATTTGGTGACATGACCACGGACTTTTATGCTTCCGACCTTCGTGAGTGCCTCGAACGGCCTCACAGCAGCCGCATTCCGGTGCTACAGTAAGACGATATTCGCCATAACGAAAATGCACGAAAAAACACATTTTAATGGCGTTGCCAGTTTTGAACCCAGGCTTGGAACCTTATATATGCAATCAATACCTGCCGTTGCATAGCGGCATTTGTGGTTCTACTACGCTCCAGAAACACTCCTTGTTCAATGATTTTGTATCTCTTCAAGTCTTCATCATACCCTGAAGGTTTTCCTTGTTTGACTTCAATTATGTGTTGTTTATTGCTTGACTATTCACTAGCACTAATTATATTTAGCATTTAACATAGTAAATATCATTTATTATAGCTTTACGCACTCATTTAGTTCAGCTTTGTTACACCTTGCATACAAATAATAGAGTCCTAAACGTTTTCCTTTTGTTTTCTAGGTTGAAATATACAGACTATGATAGAGTATATACTGCCTCGCTTTTCTTGAATGCGCCGTGCGAAAGCATCCAATAATCGACGGAAATACTCTCATCAATCAGGATTCAACAAGTAATGGCTAAGGTAGTGAACGATTAATCGTAACTTATTTAAAATTAAAGATATGGCGTCCACGCACTGCAGGACACGTCCGCTTCGAAGCTCCGTCTTTCATCGTACGCAGCACGTTCACCAAAGTGTTCCAATTATGTGTACAAGCTCCTTACAGAAGAAAATAGTCCGACAGTCAATATGGTGGCTGTTCACCAGAACAAGCCGTCCTCCCTTTCGTGCCTCACTTCAGCGTGGTGAGAGCTGCAACATCACAGCGATATGCAGAGTTGGCACGGCCAACTTTCAGTTATTAATATGCGCAGTATTTACACTGACAGCGAACGGGTACTTACGCTTGCAGCGGAAACCAGCTAGCACCACCCTCTTGCCCAGATAAATGGAACCAGTTGTGGGGGTGGAGGTTGTATTTATTCTGAACTTGTAGACGGCTGTAGTTTCCGTCCGTGGATGCACTGCTGAGATTACTGTTCTTCTATAGTAAAGCATAAAGGGCTGTAAGCACACGCATTGCGGAAACACGAATGCTCTCTCTCAGTGGAGTTTACGTAGTACTCTGCAACTTTTGCAGTTTTGCAGTGAAGGTCTACCTAACTGGGCCATTCCTAACTCCGCGGACAGCGATCTTTTCAACAGGCAACCCTAGCAGGCGTGTGCCACATCAATTGGGCAAATCTCACTACTCAACACTGGTCCGCTAATCAAGGCATGTTAATGAATAACTAATTAGCCAAATAAATAGGTTAGTTATTTATAAATGAATTGATTAACAAATAAATAAGTAAACATCCTCGAAAGGCTTCCAAGTCAACATCAGGTTTCGCGGCGGAGTCGAACCCACGCATTCTGCGAGGCAGTCAAATATTCTAATTACTGCCACACCAGTGCTTCAAGATACTTAGGACAAACACCTTAAAGCGTCGTCAAATTGGCCAAGGACTCTCGTCAAACATTTATTAGCGATGTGCTCGATCACGCGATTAACCACTCCGGCACTCTTTGGAAGCGAGTGAAAATATATAATACAAGTTTACTGTGTATAACCCGTCGTGTTGAGTGTACAAACGCACAACAGCCTTTTTATAGCCTCAAAATTTGACGACACCACCCCTTTAAGGCGCACGTTAAAATATTTGCTATTGCGAGACAGAAGGATAGAATCGCTCCACGTGTCGCACCATGTGAATTGCGCAACGAGTGGGCGGTTCATTCGTGGTTGAAACCTGCCCTCCCCATTACAAACGATCAGCCATAATTCATTATCAATGTCAGCTAAACATCAATAATGTGTGCCGCTACGTGGGACGCATATTGCTTCACATACATGTAGTGGGTACTTCATCAACTGTAATGGCAGTAGGCACGCTAGGAGAGTTCACAACGACCAACTAATTTGCGGTGTAACATGCACAAGTGCACAGAAATGTGTGTAGGCTCGCACAGGCCAATAACGTCACACTCAGACCAGCTGCGGCATTGGCGGTTGGCGGCAGTGCTAGGCAGCGGCGGGTAGACAAGCAATGGAGCGCTCACACATGCGGATCGCGCATTGTTACAGACGCCCACGTTTATTGTAACCCAAACGTGGACGGCATAAACAATTTTAAAGGGGTAATTTGTGACACTTGTCCAACGAGAACGTATGAAACAGTCATGTAGTACATGAGTGTTCTAGCGGATGAATGGAGCGAAAGGTACTACACATCGAGCATAGGCACGCACGCCTACTCATGTATAAATTCATTGACGTTCATTTGGAAGGCGAGTTTCAGTATACATATTCACGAATGTGTGTGAAGATGTGAGTATACGAACATAAATGAGTACTTGAGTCAGAGAAGCTGTGAGTATGAGAGTGAGTGAAATGCTATAGCGTATGTGTGTGATAGTGAGAAGTGAGTACTAAGAACATGAGTGAGTACTGTTGCGTCTCAACTGTCTTTCTCCAGAAATTCTATAACCACTGCGAATTCCGCGGATGACCATGTGATTGCACGTTGATGTTTGCGCGTGTTGGGGCCAGTGCATATTGCATTGTGCAATATGCACGCAACGGCGTAATTATCCTCATCGCATGTCACTGCCGATCATCGATCATTAGCGTGCATCGTGCAACACGTCGAGATGAAAACGTTTACGATCATCGCGGTGCACTACGACACAAGCAGAATTGCCCAGTGTAAACCGCACGGTAAGACTATGGTGAAGCTCCCCAAGAAACACAATACTAATAAAGATCTAGAGAAGAAAGACGCGAAGTATATTAGAAGTTTAATTGATATGTTACGTGGACATAAGCAGCTTGAAAACCATCTGTAGGCGTGCTAGCACCACGCTATTTACGTCTGCAAGACTTGTTACGAGAATTCTAAATACTTCTAGCGACAACTTTTGACTTTTTTCGATATTTAAATTTAATGACTCTTTCAATTTTAGCAGCGCGTACGAGTTATGTTTGGATCATTGGTAAAACAAAACGTCATTCACCATTTACATAATGATAGCGCCGCTCGTGTGAATGCATGACCCAGGATAGACGTTGGCAGAGTGTGGAAGAGGAGGGGGAGAGCGCGCCCCCTTAATCACCTGAAGGGGGCGCCATGTCTGCCTCGTACCGTTACTCATTCGGAACTTTCACGTCATTTCTCAATGCGGTTGGTTACACGGTCGCGCACGGTTGTCGCGATAATGGAGCCCGAGTACCGCTGATGTTGCATTCCAAGAAGTGGTTACTTCTGACCTTTACACCTCGAAAGCCGGGGACCAAAGGCATGTCATTGTGAGAAACACATCAATGCTTCATTTCCGTGTTGGTATTCTTTGTTGAGCTTGTTTTTATTCGGACTGGAGAATTGAGGAGGTGAGGTGGGCGGGAGGCGGAGACCTGCGGCAAGACTTCATCCCCCCACCCACTTGAACGGAGAAATCTGAGTACGCGTATGCAACCCAAGCTTATACTGCGCAGGGAACGCTCGCGAAGGAAATGTGCCACCGTGACCAACACTCCAGTAACATGGTAAACGCAAATCGTAATACAGACGAGCTAAAAAAGTACTCGCGGCGGGACGGCCCGCAAGACCAGCGCTACCGACCAGAAGGCATTTCCGCCGTAATCTCCATCTAAGAATGGAACCGCCCGAATGCCACGCGCGCATCGGGCAACCGAGACAGGCGGCTGTGATGTTCTGTGCAGGGAATTTTCTCTTTTTCAGAGAACTTCGACTGTCATTTTGTACGAAAAGGAAAAAGCGAATCTTCATGATATTGCAGGGAATTTCCGGGCCGGAGAAATTTCTCTATAATGTCCAAAGCATACGGGTTACGAGGTTCTGTCGGATTCTCCAATCGTTTCTGGCGCATGTAGCGAGCAAAATCATTGCCTTTGAGATTCGTTCCCTTTGGGACACACGGGTGGCGGCGGCGGCGGTGAAAGGACGTTCGCCTAATCAGCTCTTTTTGCCTACCCAGGTTGGTAAATGGGCTTTTTTTCTTAATACCGCCTTACCGCTACCGCCGTTGCCACCGTGTTTCAGAGCTTTGTTGAGTGCTTTGTGCTAAATGTGTTTTTTTTCTGAACTGAATAATGCCGAATTGCGTGCGAACTGAGTGCGACTGTGAATCCCCGGACCACGTACCATGGCGAGCACATGCCAGTCCTGTGGCGAGCTCCTCCCCTGTGATGGACGCGTCCTGAAGTGCAACGAATGTGAGTGCTCTTACCATGTTGGCAGTTGTTCTGGCTGGTCGGAGTCGACATTTAAGACTAAAGGCGAAAGCGGTCGCAAGGCATGGCGATGTACTGCCTGCCGTTCTTCGAAAGCGAAAAGTGGGGAGAAAACTAGCATGGACTCTGATTTAGCAGTTTGTTTGGCAGATATAACTAGGGGGCTTGATGCGTTGGCAGGGCTGCCGGCTCAGGTTGGAGAGATTAAGGACTCAACCCAGCTATTGTCACAGAAGTACGATGACATCCTGAGCCGTCAAGTTAAGCAGGAAACTGTCATTAGTAGTTTAAACAAACGCGTTGGGAAATTGGAGGCGGACTGCACCTCAGGTGACATTCAACAGCTGAAAGCTACTGTGAATGATCTCGAGTTTCGTAGTCGGAGACTAAACATAGAAGTTCACGGCATCCCCGCCACTCCAAACGAGGATTTGCTACGTAGGTTGAATGATGTTGCCAAGATTGCTAACCTGCCAGACCTGACGGGGCATGACATTGGCGCTATCCACAGACTACCGTCGAAGCCAAACAGAATACCAGGAATCATAGTTCGATTTGCCCAACAATCAACTCGTGATAAGTGGCTGGGAAAACGCAAAGTCCTAAGAGATGCCTCATCGGGTGTTTCTATCACTGAGAACATGACCCAGCAAAACAGAGAGCTGCTGCGCTGCGCGAAAGACTGGGCACAGAACAATGGCTATCGTTTTTCATGGCATTGCAACGGCAAAATTCTCGTTAGGAAAATAGAAGGTGATAACGCGGTTGTCATTCGTTGTTTGGCCGACCTTGATAAGCTGTGATACTGTTAATCGCATTGCACTGTTAGCCTCCTGATATTCTTTTGATATTTTTTATCATGCTTCCTTCAACCGCACCTATAGACCTTATTAATCTTAAAAACTTGTGTGATACTTGTTGTGAAAATAGCCTCAGTTGCATACATTTTAACCTTAGATCTGGTAGAAACAAGAGAGATGAACTTGACTGCTTTTTTGGCGAAACAGACTGTCGATTTGGTGTTGCGATGTTTTCGGAAACATGGTTTGCTTCAGAAGATGATGTGTATAGTTTCCCCGGTTACAAATCCTTTTACATGAACCGCCGTGATAGACGTGGGGGAGGTGTTTCAATGCTGGTTTCAAATTCATTTACCTGTGAGCTTCTTTCTGAATTCTGTTGTACTAATTAGCACTATGACGTTGTCGTAGGTAAATGTAGCAATACAATATTTTGTGTTTGCTACAGGCCTCCATCGGGAAATTATTTGCTGTTTTTATCGTATTTAGATTCTCTGTTAAAATTTGTTAACAATAATAATTACCAAATAGTTCTTGGAGGTGACCTAAGCATAAATATGATTACCCAGAATAAGATGAAATTAGAGTTAGAACCTCTCCTAAATATTCATCTCTGTCAAAATGTTATAACATCGCCTACGCGAGTTACGCCAACATGTGAAACTGCATTAGACTTGTTCTTGACTAACTTTGATGTGTCTTCTGTAAAACCTGGTGTTTTAGTACACGCAATTAGTGACCACTTACCTGTGTTTATATTCATTGCTACCGCAGTTGAAAAACAAAAACAAGTACATCAAGCGTTCTCTTATCGGCTCGTAAATACTAACACCTTGAATGCATTCCGAGAACGTCTTGCAAGTGCCACATGGGATGATGTGTATAGAGAAAAAAATGCAGATGCGGCTTATGATAAGTTTATGCAATTATTTACGGAAATACACTACGCATGTTTCCCGGTAAAAACTTTAAAGCAGACAAAGAAATGTCGCAAACCGTGGATAGATAAGCACATGCTTAAGCTTATAAATAAGAGAGACAGGTTGTACTGCTCATTTATAGAAACTAAATCACCGGAAGCATTAAAATCATTTAAAGAATATAGGAACTACGTCACAAAACAATTAAGGGTTGCTAAGAAGCACTATTACTTTAATATCTTGAACTCATCTGCAGGACGCCCTGATAAAATTTGGAGGACACTTGCTTCAATAACTGGGACTGCGCTTGAAAAAATTACCACAGTCATAAAAGACGGCAATGAACTAAAAGGGGTTGATCTTGCTAATGCTTTTAACGATTTTTTTTTGTCCCTTGGTCAGCCATGTGATAGTATCGACCTTTCGTACATGAATTCACCTAATAAGCAGTCATTATTTATAAGGGGTGTTACAACGCAAGAAGTTATTTCTTCATTCTTGTCACTACGTAACAGCAGAGCCACTGATGCATTTGGTATTCAAACAGCGCCGGTAAAATTCGTCATAGACATAATTGCATCTTGCCTAGAGTACATTTTTAATCTGTGTTTGTCAACAGGCGTTTTTCCTCGTAGCATGCACACGGCAAAGGTGACAATAATATTTAAAAAAGGCGACAGGAATAATCTTTCAAATTACCGCCCTGTATCAGTGTTGCCTGTTTTTTCGAAAGGTTTAGAGAAGGTGATTTTAGCGCGGTTTTGTTCGTTTACTGATCACTTTGGTATCATAAGACCTGCACAGTTCGGTTTTCCTAAAAACAGGTCAACTGAATTAGCCCTAATGACGCAAAAGGAGTTTATATTGCAAAAATTTGAGGAAAAGAAAATGGTGCTTGGAATTTTTCTCGATTTTTCTAAGGCCTTTGACCTTATCAGTCATGATGTTTTGCTTAAAAAAACTTGATCGCTACGGTATTCGCGGCGTAGCTCATTCTCTTCTTACGTCCTACCTTCAGCACAGATCACAGTTCGTAGCTATAGCCGGGGACCAATCGGAGTTGAAATCTGTAAGAACAGGCGTCCCACAGGGGAGCATATTTTGTCCGTATATCTTCATATTGTACATCAATGACATAGTCAATGTTGATCCATCTGCTAAGTGCGTAATTTACGCAGATGATCGAAGTCTCTTTTTTGATGGTGACTTAGGTTCTGAAATGTCAAATCGAGCCAATAAGACGCTTGCAAGTATACAAAAGTGGGCGACAAGTAATTGTCTTAAGATTAATGTAGAAAAAACAAAGGCGGTGATGTTTCATCCACGTAACAAACAATTTCAACTAACCCCCATTAAATTAAATAATACTGAAATAGAAATACTATCGTCTTTCAAATCGCTTGGCGTATATTTCTCTGAAACTATGTCGTGGGATTGCCAAGTGAATCACTTAGTAAATTATCTAGAGCAATAGGTACTATGCGTCGCCATTGTAACTATCTTCCTACATCCATTAATATGATGTTATATAATTCAATGTTTCTTTCCCTAGTTCAATACGGAATTCTAGTCTGGGGGATGACTTCAGCTGAGAACATTCACAAGCTGACGGTATTACAAAAAAAGAGCAGTACGCCTTGTCTCCAGGGTGCCATATCTTTGGCATACTGCTCCTTTGTTTACAAAGCTCAGAACTATAAAAATTGAATCTTTGTACACATATAGGCTTTGTCGCATGTATAGAATGGAAAAAAGTAAGAATGATAACGCTTTAACAAAATTGGCATCCTTACAGCAACATAAATCTTTTTACAAATTTCCTTATTTAGAACCTTGGATCGTTAACAAAAACAGAACTAAATACGGTGGCCAAATGCTACAGTTTTGTTTACCTACTGCTCTAAATCAATTATACAAAGAGAATGGTCTCAGTGTATCAACTCTGTCGTTAAAAAGGCTACGCGATGTATTTATGTGATTGCTTGTGCTGCCATGGGTTCATTTGTTTGTCTTTTTCTGTGTCTTTAGCACTTCGCCTAATTTCTTTCCCTTGTTTTCATATGTTTCCACAATAACGTTGTTTATTTATTTCCGACTGTGGATGTTTATTGTTTTTCTGTTTTAGTTAGTCCATTGATTATGTATATCGTGTGTTTGACCGCTGTGAAGCCGCCCAGTGTATGAGGTGGCCAGGTTCCCCTCAAGCTGCTCAATGCAGCTCTTTCGCCTGGTCATCCTCGCAACCTTGTTGTGAATAAACACAATTCAATAAACCTTTAGTTATGCAGAGCCTATTTTTGTTCACTCCGGCGCTAGATTCGAAACCCACATGTGCGCAATGTATTTGTAGCACGTGAGCTCTGAGATCATAGCACACGCTCTCAAAATCATTATTTTGTTCGTCATAAAGTGGCAACAATCTGGCCGAAACAAAATTATAGCAAAACAAGCAGCAATCTTCTTTCGTTGCACGTGTTGGCTGCGTCGGTTATTCTGCGAGAAGTCATGGACTCCAATGACAGCACGAATGACGGTGCCGGAACATCAGATGCTAAATGGCCAAAACAAACGGGAAGAAAATTCGTGAAGCTGTTTTGGATAGAGTGGCTCAGGCTGTCGAAATTGAAAGGATGGCTTGAAGAGCACGCGACTACAAAAGCGACGTGCGAACCTGCGGCGTGATTATCAACTGCTGTAAGAGTGATCATCTAAAAATGGTAAAACCGCGAGACACCGGACGGCTATGCGATCGATAAACGACACGCTGTGGATAAGTGCTACGTTTGAGAACGCATACGTTGAAAATGACCCGGTAAAGACGGCGGAAATCAAACTGACAGTGCTGTTCGCTACGAAAAACCCCACATATGCGAAGTGGTCGATATATTTGTACCGCTGTTGAAAGCAATTTCTCAATCCAAAGTGGTAGCTCTACAGGCATTGCGTCGAAAAAATTGTACTAAAATTGTGAAGAACATTTTCGCAACATTGCGCAGCTCTGCGAGAAACATTTTCCATTTAATCCGTGAAGCCACCTATATGAGCAGCCAGAACAACTGTGTGTCTTTGTGTGGCTAGTCGACAAGACTTCGGGAAAAGTGGAGAAAGATTTGTCGCAACTTGTTCAAGATAATACTGCCGACGGAACAGCTCAAAGTGTGTTGTCAGCCCTCGAAGGATGCTTGGAAAAGAGAGGCATTCGACAAAAAAATGCCATAGGGCTTCCATCAGATAACGCGAGCTTTATGGTGGGAAAGCATAACTCTGTAATTACCCGCCTGATAGAAGTCCATAAACATGTGGTCGTTATTCGATGCATATGCCGCTCAGCGCATCTTGGTGCAAGTGCTGCTGCTGCATACCTACCGAGCACACTGCAAGAGATGCTGCACAGCATTTGAATCTACGTTTAGGGACTGAAGAAGGCCACGCCACTCACTAAAAAATAATAAAACATTTCTTCTTATTCAGCGGCCATGTCTACACAAATGCAGGCGTACAGCATTGCATCCGCACCACAGCCCCAGACATTTATCTATATATATATATATATATATATATATATATATATATATATATATATATATTGGTACTGTCTTTGTGCAGTGAATTATGCCAGGATATTTTTTCGATCCAAGCAGGCAAAATGCCTGAACTAGGCCATTTTCATGCCTCTCAGTGGGAATTCGTCGGCGAAGGACGGAACATCACTGACTGGCGGGAGAGACAACCAAGACAACAGCCAGTTTGGATCAAGCATCTCGGAACCGAAGGTGCATTTGTGCGCCAGGCGAAAGCCTTAGATGCCTCGAAATCCTTAGAGCCTTAGAAATCTTTTTCGGAAGTGAGGGGGGGGGGGGTTCAAGCATACTTTAGGTATGTTCCCCCCAACCCCCCCCCCCTGGCTACGCCCCTGGTTGCCTCATAAGACGCGGAAATTGACCGTCGACCGTCGGGGCAGAAAGCTTTCGGAGGGCGGTGCGGGAGGATCCATACATTGACTGAGAAGGAAAGGAAGATGCATTTCGCCTTCGAGTCGTCTTAGGCGAGTGCATAAGGAACCCTGTGATTTTTCTGCTTTCTTCGCATTCCCTGGCGCTTGTAAAGCAGTAAATCCCTGTCACCGTCTAGCCTTTTCAAGCGAAGCTTGTTATAACACACGGGGTGCCGCTACGTGCCTGCACCACGTGTACATGTATACTTGACAGTGTTAGTGAGTTAGAATCTGTGTGTAACTGCTTCCGTGTGCATACAATTCGTTTTCAAGCGAAGCTTGTTGACACAGAGAGGTCGGTGGCCGAGTTGTACAGGAAACACACGGAGGTCGGGAGCGTGCAGAAATGGCTCCCATAAAGGTGCGGTGGTGACATGCCTGTTTGTATGTGGCCCTCTATGCTCTCTCAATCGGGGGCTTGTCGGTGATCAGTCGCTACTGATGTGATCTTATTTATTTATTTATTTATTTATTTATTTATTTATTTATTTATTTATTTATTTATTTCCAGATACTGTCAGCCCTGATACAGGTATATTGCAGGAGTTACATAGATAGATAGATAGATAGATAGATAGATAGATAGATAGATAGATAGATAGATAGATAGATAGATAGATAGATAGATAGATAGATAGATAGATAGATAGATAGATAGATAGATAGATAGATAGATAGATATATTCGAAACCTGCAATAATGGAATCCAGAGGGAACGAAATTCTCACCGCAACGAAATATTTTCGGAGCACCGGCGAACGCCCTAAAGAGTCAATGCATTGCGTAACTCGCGACTACGAAATATATTCATACCGCAGTCCCTCATTCACGAAATGTTTGAAACACGAGTGCGCAAATAATCTACTCTCGCAACATTAACTACATTCGAATACCGCTGAAATGCATTCATGCTACACTTTAATTGTGCAAAACTAGACGCAGCCGCCATCACTGTTTACAAAGAAACAAAGCTGGCGACAATGATGATGATTTTGGCTTGCCGAAACACCTGCTCGTTATTGCGGACTACGCAGCCAAATCCACATTCCTCGTGGAGCTTGGTTCGTTCGCTTGGCTCTGTGCTTGGCTTGGTCGGCTTTGCGTGCACATGGTCGCGTGTGCCTCCGAAGATGCCGCCTCCAAAGAAAAACCGGAAGTTCATCACGCTGGAAGATAAGGCTGCAATCATCAGTGAGGTGGAAAAGGGCAGGAATTAAATGGACATCGCCGGAGAATTCGGCGTTGCGTGCAGCTCGCTGTCCACGATTCTGCGCTGATCCGCGCTGATCCAGTTGAGCCAGAAGAAGGTTCGCCTGAAGGCGCACTTGATGACGGTACTAGTGACAGCGCAGTGCCGCCATCACTGAATAATGCATGGGGCGAACTTTGGCCGTGGCAAACGAGATTCACGATCGAGAGTCATGAAAGTGCTGCATTGTAAGGCCCGCCAAAGCAAACTTACTGACTTTTGGAAATAAATTGTGTTTTTTATGAATTCCATGTATTTGCTGCCGCATTCTCGCGCCAGCTAAATTCCCGCAAGAGCGAAATTTTGTGCCTTCCCCGCCGGTTTCGTTATTGTGTGTTTCAACTGCAGATGCGCGCACTGCGTCAATCCTCAACCTAGGGTAAAACATGCCTTTAATGTAACAAGAAGAATCACTTTTCATCATGCTGCAAGAGTCCGCAAGTCAACGAGATTCAAGGAAATCGTGAAGAAAGCTCCGATGCCATCCACGTCAGCATCCGTGGAATAACCACAAATCCTGGGAAAGAGGGGAAAGCGTGCGGTATCATATCTGGTCGTCAAATGAATTTCCAAGTCGATACAGGTTCTCAGCTCTGCTTAATCCCTCTCAGCATTTTTCGCGCAGCTCGAACCCTACCGCGTTATAGAAGAGCGCGGCAGTACTGACTGCCTACAAGGGGTGGTAGATCAAGCTCCTGGGTGTCGCCACGAAAGCACATCCGATAAAGGGCACAGCCAGAGACACTTTTTTTTTTATCGTCAAGAAGGGACGCCAAGCGCTCATTGGCTTGAATGCATGTATCGACTGCGCCATTGTCACCGCGAACATCTACTCAGACGAAGTGGAAACAGAGGCTCCGACGAGAAATGTGTACATCTCATTCATGGAACAAGCTGTGTACAAAAAAGTAAAAGATGGTTGTCCAGACAGATGACGCTATTCCAAATGTGCTACCTGCTTGTAGGGTACCTGTAGCACTGAAGAAACCACTGCTCGGCGAACTGGCACGCATGGCGAAGCCGTCCATCATCGCCAAAGTAGAACCTAGCGAATGACCTTCTCCCTTGGACCTGGTAGGAAAACGTATGGCCCTCTATAGGTGTGCATGGACCCAAAAGAAGTAAGCAAAAATGTATTGCATGAGCACTACTGGATGCCTATCCTCGAAGACATAGAAAGTGAGATGGCAGGTGCTCGATCCCTTTTTCGCGTCTTGGTACCAACTCTGGTTTTCATCAGATACCTCTTGACGAAGCTGCATCGCGGATCTGTACGTTCGCCAATCCTTTTGGACGCTATCGGTTCTTATGACTACCTTTCGGTATATACTCGGCCACTGAGATATTTCAAAAGAAACTGATGACGATCTTTGAAGCCGTCCCAGGGGTACGCGTTTACCAGGGGTGTAGCCAGGGGGGGTTGGGGGGGTTCACTCCCCCCCCAAATTTTTCAGTTTTGCTGGCGTATATATACACGCGCACATACAAACGCACGCACGAACATACATAAAGTATGGTTGAACCCCAACCCCCCCCCCCCGAAATAAATTTCTGGCTACGCCCCTGGCGTTTACGTCGCCTGCGTATTGATTGATTGATTGACAAAGCACAGCATGACGAACGTTTCCGTACAGTGATTGAAAGGCCAGATAATGTAGGACTCACATTTATTCCTGAAAAATGCATGTTTCTTAAAAATGAGAACCATTTTAGGTACACAATCAGAGAACGCGGCGTGCGCCCAAGCCTAGAATCGGTTGAAAGCGTCCGAGCTATGCTCGGGCCGAAAAACAGAATTCCAGTGAGAAGAATGCTGGTTGTCGTTAGCTATTTTCGAAAGTATGTACATAGACTCAGCGATAAAATGGCGCTACCGCGAAGCCTTGTTAAGGAGGAAAAGGAGGATGCAACTTTTTTCAAAATTACGTTCGGGGGTTTGGAGCTGGCCGCTTGTCTGCAGTGACCTCTTCTTCCCCTGCAATGACGGCTTTTTGCAACTCTTCGTAAGGGGACCGTATCGAGGTCTCCCATGTCGCTTCTGAGGGAGCTGGCAGAAGCTGTGTGGGTGGGGGAAGTCCTTCGCATTCCGAGAGGATGTGACGTTGGTTTCCTATGTCATTTTTATAAAAAAAATTTCATACTGCATCAACCTCTCCGTCTGTGAAGAACGCTAAGCGGTGAGGAGTGGTTAGGGAATTAGCTTGTATTCGGAGGAGGACAGTGGCCTCCGCTCTCGTAAGGTTGCTGTGCGGTCGGTGGGCCCACTTCCATGCAAAGCGCGACCCGTTTCGCTAACCATCATTTCACATTATGTGCTTCCCCGTATGGTAATCGCGCGCACCTATAGACGCTACTGACACGTGCGGCACAGTTGGTGTGCGCGCGGCCCACATATGGGCTACAAAAGCGGCAGCCGACACGCTGCGGGAGGACTCGGTGATTGACTCTCCGGGAGTGTACGTGCGTGCGGTATGCGCCCGGCGCGGCAACGACTGAGGCCCAGTGTGGTGGCCGTGAGTTTCTCCATTGAAGTGTGCCCGTAATAGTTTCGAATAGTTTGTCGTTCTACTAAACGCTGTTTTTGAGTTTCGGCATCAGCGGCTGCCTCCCGTCCTTGGCCAGACGCCACAAACCCCACACCCGTTACCGGAGTTTCCCGAGTGAGCGGCCACTCAACCAGATTGAGTTTGGTTCTGTCGTTCTGACGGAAATTGAAGACAGTGCTTTTCAGTGGACCGGAGCCCATGAGCGCGAGGTGCGAGCGCCTGCGAGGCTATGTCATCTTCGCCGCTGCTGTCGTTTTCTGATGAAAAGAAAGATATCGGCAGACACCATCGGCAATTGGCATAGGCGCATCATTACTACAAAAACACCAGAATGAATGCCGCCCGGCACGCAGACAGCGAAACGCGATACTCACAATTGAGGAGGAGACGTTTGGCATAGTGTTCGCGTGCGAAAATTTCCACCGCTTCTCTTATGGCTTCAAGATCTCGATAGAGACTGAGCACTAAACTTTGTTGGCCACCGCAAAAAAAAAAAAAACAAACGAAAAAAAAGCATAGCAGAAATGCCTCGCAGACTTCAGCGTTTTTTTGTGCGTTTACTATGGTACGATTATACCTTGCACTTCGTTTCGGGCAAAGATGTGCTCTAGTCTGACATGATCTCGCGTTCGCCCGCGCTATGTCCCAAGTCGGAAACTGCGAGGACATGAAGGTTAATGCAGTTTCTCTCGTTTCGTGCATGATAACCCCATCGACGGAACATCGCCTTGAGCACGAGATATTATCGGGTCCCTATATGAGTAGGTTATGCAGCAACAGTCGCGTGGAACAATGGTGGTAATAGAATTACGTCTGTTTGAGTCTGAGCTATCAGTCATTGTCAAGATATTGCTTAAAGGATGCAAAATTGTCGCACCTAGGTCGATGCTGGCAGAAATGTTAATCAAAATACACGACGGCCATCTGAGAATAAATAAGTACGAAGCAAAAGCGCGCGCACTCATGTCTTGGCCGGGACAGGACAGTAGCTTTCAATCGGTGATTCGTTCTTGCAGCGCATGCCAAAAGTATGCGGACACACAACAGTCTGAGTCGCTGATTATGCGCCCGATACCCAATATACCGTGGTACAGAGTAGGCCATCGACATATTCCATTTTGCTGGTGAAGCGCAAGTAGTTGTGTTTGACGCATGCTCCAATTCTTTAGAAGTTGAAAAATTAGCTACAACGACAGCCCACGACGTTGTACAAAAAACGACCGCAATATACACGCGGTACCGGATCCCCATAAAAGTTGGGATCCCCAAGAAGCTGGAGCCTCTACAAGAAGAACTGTGCGTATGCTGGACGACAGCTGCTCACGCAAGGCCATAATGCTTCAGGAAGCGACTCCCCGGTTTTATATCTCAGAGACAGAGGATGGAAGGTTTCTAAGGTGGAATAGGCAGCACCTGCTTCAAACACATAAAAGATGCCACAGCATAGAGGAAGATGTTGTCAGCACCACTCGAAATAGGCTACATAACGATAGGCAGCAGCATCAGCTTCTGCATCATGCTCCAAGAGCACAAGGCTTCAATGGCCACCCGTAAGCCTGCGCACATGACTTCTCCTAAGCTGGCGCTTTGCAAGCAGAGCACCGCGGGTCGACCCGTCATTGCAAGGAACCCGAACGGATGCATTACGATGCGTATGGTCGTGAACACTCCGAACTTCTCTTCCTGACTCTCTGTTTTTAAGTTATGCGTTTCTTGTTTCTTTATGGGAAAGGAGATGTATCGTACTCAGCTGTTTTGACAGCGAACGCGATGGCCGAAAGCCGCGTTCTACCTTCCCCTCAACGCGTCTACGCACGCGGTACCCTCTCGCACGAACTATAAAAGAGAGTCAAACAAAGAGATCAGCGTTGTTTGTTGCGCAGCCACCAGAAGTGTATTTTGATTTAGACGCTCGCGTAGACCTTCGCGTAGACGCCTATGTTGACAAGCGTCCTCAAAGGCATCAACACTATTAGGTTCGAATCCACGGAGGGAATTTTCTTGTATTCTGGTAACAAGGACCCATGCGACCGTAACCGTATCAGGCAGCAAGGGTATCGTACAAACAAGTACTCACACAAAAAGACGCAGTTGTGATCTGTCTTATGGAAGTAGAGCCCAACCAAGATATAAGCCAGTAGCATCGGGACCATAAAGCAGTTTCGTTATAACCGATAATTGTTGTAATAGCAGAGACAGAAATTAGTTTTAACAAATGGGATATCTGTCTCGCGCGAAAACCCTACACTCTTAAAAAAATGGAGTGACCCTCTCTCCTTTAAGGGAGAAACGGCGATGTCCCCAATGTTCGTCTTCAAATGGAGAAACAGTTCCTCCCTTTTCAATGAAGAAACCGTCAAAATCAAGATGGCTGACGCCAAGCCAGTGAAGCGAGGATTTAGGCCTAGCGAGTGTATCGATTCTCGACTGATAAAGAGTATGCGGCACTGGCAATCCCAAAATACGGTCCCGCCGAGCTTAATATCGAACGATATGACAATAAAATTAAGGAGACAAACCTGTAGTGATGAAAACCTCGCGAAACGGAACGACGGAACTCGTACGTTTCGCTCGGCCAGCGAGACGGCGCTCACTTTAAAAGAGACGGATACTGCAAAGGGGCTCTCACCCGGAGAGTGTACGTTAGGCTTGCTGTCTTTATTTGTCGAAGCGTCACACGGTGTAGCGGCGTTATCCACGCGTTTGTGCCTCCAAAATGTACATTCTGTAGCATCAAAACAATTCCGGCGCAGCAGAGCATAGTTTCGATAGATAGATGTTCAACTTCATATAAGTAGGTGGAGCTGTGAGAGCGCCGCGGCCATGAAGTAGGTGGTAGCTGGCGCCATCTAGAGGGATTAAACAATACTAAAAAAGTTTCTGACTGAGGCGGCGTACGTTGATACTGCATTTTGGGGAGGTAGGCCCATTCATGGATTACTCAAGGACACCGGAAAGTTGATACAGCTTTTATTAATACGCACACGTTCACTGGGCACACACATAGTACGCACATTCAATACATACACAATTCATTCGCTTGTATTAAACCTATAACATGAACAATTCACTACAGACGCATACGTACAGACGTTTACACATGCCCCTCTATGAAGCGCTGGCCCTTATATAGTCACTGAATTAGAGTGGACTATGGTGGCACAAAGGTGCGTCATTTTTCTTCAACTCTTTACGATTTCATGGCTGCGTCACAATATACGCCGACATTATTAAATAGGAGCTATGGCTTAGCCAAGCGCACCAGTTAATCTAAAGCCGCATAATAGTGAACAGTATAACTACAGAGTTGATTAAGTTAGTGCGAAAACGACAATATTGAGAACCGTTCATACCATTCCGACGACATTTTGAAGTAGCGCCATCTTCCGACAGCGGCCACAGATGAAATTTCTCTCTCTGATTTCTTTATTTTCAATAGTTACTGTGGGAGGGCGCAACATCGGCAACATGCGATTCAGATTCTGTCGCCTTTGTCGCGTCGACTTCGTTGAGTGGTTTGGCGTTGACATCTGTTCACATTCTATTTATGCGTTGACCACAAGTATGACGATGGGCCATAGATTCGTTCAACTGCTAGCCCTTCAGTGGCAATGCTTCTGATGCGGTACGGCCGTCTCATTTGTGTATAAGTACGTTACAGCGCGGGTCGTGCGAAGAAACAAGACAAGATGGCCTCGCACCGGACGGTGGTTTTTTCGAGAGCGATGTCAGTGGCTTTTGGCGTCGCGGCAGCTCAATTACATGAGTAGAGAAAGTGGCGCTACACCGTGCGAATTATGGAAAAGAACGCTACCCACACTACGTGTTCTGTAATATTTCAGTACGCTGTACTTACATGCTGCTCTGCTACTGTTACGTCACGGTATTCGCCTGGCGTGTGAAATTGCGGTCATTGTGCGACATCTGTGTAGTTGTCGTTGTGGCGGCGGTTAGTCTTGCGTTGGCTTTGGAATACTCTTTTCACAAAGGTGAGTGAGAGTGTTAATGATTACCTACTGTGCACAGCTGTCATTAGAAGCGCATTTTGTGTTGAGTTTCGCACGCCAAAGGAAAATCCCGAGAACGGGAAATATATACTGCACGCGTGCATAAATCCGTCCTAATTCTCAGTGATGGCATGCGTATTCCAAAACGCATGTGATAGAGAATTTTGGCTTAATTGACAGAAGTCATTGACATATTTTTCAGATATGTGCGATTATGATGCAGGTTAACGTTAAAATGCGGCCACGGCGGCCACATTTCAATCGGGGCGAAAGGCAAAGAACGCCCATGTGCTTATGTTCGGGTGCACGTTAAAAAACCCGAGTTTATCGAAATTAATCCGTAGTCCCACACTACGGCGTGCCTCGTAATCCTACGGTGGTTTCGACACGTCAAACTCCAGCAATTATATGTTATCGTACTTTCACGCATGCACTGTCCAGTGGTATTACGTTTGCTAAAATATTGTAAAAATTAACTTTCATGCTTCTTTATATTGCTGCTGTATTGATAAGTGCTATAAGTGCTGTGTAAAACTAAAAACGCGTGCTCTTGCCAAGTATGTTAACGCCGAAAAAATATTGAATTATTGGTGTACAGTTTAAGGTGTTCATTAAAACAAGACTGTTTTGTGAAGCGGGACTTACAGTATTTATGACAAGCAGATCGTGCGCAAACGTATACAAACAACACGAGACACACGGAAGTATGCGGCGCATCGCGCACACGCCGAGCCTATAAAAAAACCGACAAAAAAAAAAAAACGCCACACACGTTACTCAACACATAGAACAAAAACAATGAACGTCATTCGTGCGTTGCTCGCATCAATCCTAGGTACAAGTAACTGCACGCGACTGGCCGATATCACTAGCACTGGATAGTCTGGTCAGAGGGTGTCAAGTGAACACGAAAGGGCGGCCGCTCTCCGCAGCACGGAATCACGATGTAACTCGGCGTGCGCATGCGCGCGCGCGCAAGTCACATGGTTGGGGAGAAAAGTTTCTCCCTAGACGCTTGCCGCTAGAAGGCGCGACGAGTAAATCGTCCGCAAAGGAGAAAGTCGCTGCTCCGAAGGAGGAACGGAGCCCGTTGCTCCATTCTCGCTCCCTTTTTTTTTTTAGAGTGTACATACATGAACGTATTATAATCGGCTTCCTAACCAAACGACGTTGCCCTTACGTGTCTTCTTGTGGGTGCTAAACTAATAGACCAGAACATGATAAGGTCTATGATAATGAGGCGAATCAGCCAGCAGAATATCTGCAATCTCGCAAATCAGTTCTGCGGAATCCCGCAAGGTGGCGGAAGGGTTAAGAAAGAGAAAATAGATAACCACCCCTTTGTAGCACGAATCCACAAGGAAATACATACGGATTTCTCACAAATAAAGCCTCTTAGTTGCCGAAAAATTCGTCCTGGTCCGGGGTTCGAACCCGGGACCAACGCCTTTCCGGGGCCGTCGCTCTACCAACTGAGTTAACCAGGAAGCTAGCAATTGGCAGCGCGAGGGCGAATTCATTGACAACTCGAAGCAACGGGACACATATTGCAAATCAGTTCTGCGGAATCCCGCAGGGTGGCGCAAGGGTTAAGAAAGAGAAAATAGAAAACCACCCGTTTGTAGCACGAATCCACAAGGAAATCCATACGGGTTTCTCACAAATAAAGCCTCTTAGTTGCCGAAAAATTCGTCCTGGTCCGGGGTTCGAACCCGAGACCAACGCCTTTCCGGGGCGGTCGCTCTACCAACTGAGCTAACCAGGAAGCTAGCAATTGGCAGGGCGAGGGCGAATTCATTGACAACTCGAAGAAACAGGACACACAATTTTTCGGCAACTAAGAGGCTTTT